>NC_092768.1:42848270-43153462 GCF_047496795.1 Chiloscyllium punctatum | reverse complement strand
AGAGGCAGAACAGAATTGGCTGGTGGCCTGGATTAGTGTGCAGCAGCTGTAAGGAAGGATAGAGTGAGCCAGAGGCCTGGATCAGTGCACAGCAGCTTTGAGGCAAAACAGAGTGAGCCAGAGGCCTGGATCAGTGTGGAGCAGCTGAGAGCTGAAGAAGAGCCGATGGAGAGATGCAACAGCCTTGAATGGCTGAGAGCTGGATTGGAGCTGATTCGAGGCCCGGATGAGCACAGGATGACTGAGAGCTGGATTGGAGTGGATTAGAGGCCTGGATCAGTACAGGATGGCTGAGAGCTGGATGGGACAGGATTAGAGGCCTGGATCAGTACAGAATGGCTGAGAGCTGGATGGAGGCGGATTAGAGGGCTGTGTCAGTACAGAATGGCTGAGAGCTGGATGAGTCTGCATTAGAGGCCTGAATCAGTACAGAATTGCAGAAAGTTGGATTGGAGTGGATTAGAGGCCAGTATCTGTTCAGAATGGCTGAGAGCTGGATGGGGGCGGATTAGAGGATTGTATCCATACAGGATGGCTGAGAGCTGGACTGGAGAGGATTAGAGGCCTGTATCAGGACAGAATGGCTGAGAGCTGGATGGGGGGGTGCGAATTAGAGGCCTGCGTCAGGACAGAATGGCTGAGAGCTGGATGGGACAGGATTCGAGGCCTGGGTCAGTACAGAATGGCTGAGGCCTGTATCAGTACATAATGGCTGAGAGCTGAATTGGAGCAGACTGGAGACTTGGAGCAGAGCGAAAGCGGTAATTGGACTGGAGGTGGTTGTGGAGCTGGGGGAAGCTTGCTGTGAAGGTGATAGGTACATGCAAGTGGGTGGGGGTTGGGGAGCACTGATGGGGATAGGTCAGTGTGGAGTGTGGAGTGGATAGGTGGGAAGGAAAATGGACAGGTGGGACAAGTCAAGTGGAGGGGCGCGTCTGAGATGAGGTGGGGGTGGAAGATGAGGAAACGGCTGAAGTCAACATTGATGCTGTGTGGTTGGAGGGTCCGAAGGCGGAAGATTGCTCCCCCCAGGCGTGAGGTGGGCTGGATTTTGCACTTTGTCGCTCAGGGTGTTGATGCCCTTGCTTGGTAGGTTGACGAAGCAGCAAATGGTGGTAAGACATGGAGCAGATGGTGACTGAGAGCAGTTAAGAGGGAAGGTGTTTAAGGAGCATGGAGAGAGATATCGTGAGGCAATAGAGGGAAATGGTCATATATGCAGCAGAGGTATGGGGGCCGCCTAACGGTTTTAAAGTTAGGACGGATCTTGCTTGGAGAGAGAAGTTAACGGAGCCGTGAGACGGCAAGCTGCAGTATAACAGCACTGCCTACAGAAAAAGTGCAATTTAGATTCTGCCATTAGTTTGTATATCAGGGGAGAGCGCGAACGCAGTCCCCCACTACCACAAATTTTGCAGTCGAGTATCCCGCATTTGGGGACATCGCAGGCGTCCGCACACCCAAAGTGCAATGGGATAGCCTCATTCTGGGAGCGCCACCGCACTGATCATGTCAGCTCCCCTGCCAGGTAAGCATGCTCAGCGCTCACACTCGCTCACACCCCACAACAGCCGCTCCCTCTCACTCTCACACTCACTCACTTTTGCAACATCGAACATTCACTTACTCAACCTGCCCTGCCTGTCGATCAGCTTCATTCTTCAAATGGATCACCGAATGTCTCCAGGACTCCCGTTTTACTCAAATACCACCCACGGCTGCGCCTGCACTGCTTATCTGCATGTATCCCTTCAAAGGACGCGCCCCGCCCCTGTTTCCTTCAGGCTGCCTCCTGATTCGCGGAAAAAGAGGAAGAAAAGTTCCAACTTTCTTTTCAAACACTCGTCCGAATTTGATGTCAACGCGAATAAAAGCAACTTACAATCTTTGATTGTGAAACTGGAAGCAGTTTTTAAAACCAATTTGCCTCGACTTTCTACAATGTCTAGCTGCAGCTTTGCAAAACTCTCTTCAATCAGATTAGTGACTTCAGGTTGAAATCACATCCAAGATTAAGGGTGCCAGGGAAACATATTTTTCAACATTATGTTGGACGAGACACGAAACTGAGACCACCGCCTCGTCTGGCTGCACATTCCGAGCACTCGCCACCCTCTGTGTAAAATAAACTGGCCTGTGATTAAAATGTAATCGTCCTTTTCTTCCGTATCTGATTTACCTGCTGCTTTCCCTGGGGTAAAGGATTCCAAATTTAAAGGGCATAGGTTTCGGGTGAGAAGGGAAAGATTTCAAAGGGATCTAGGGGGCAACTATTGCACGCAGAGGGGTGCTGCGTGGACGCAATGAGCTACCAGAGGAAGTGATGGAGGTTGGTACAATTACAACATGCGAAAGGCATCTGAATGGCGAAATGAATAGGAAGGGTTCAGAGGGATAAGGGCCAAGTGCTGACAAATGGGACAAGATTAAATTAGGATACCTGGATTACTGCGGAGCAGCTGTGCGGCAGAACAAAGTGGGCTGGAGACCTGGATCAGTGCAGGGCAGCTGTGAGCCAGCACACATTGGGCTGGAGGCCTAGAGTGGTGTGGTGAGGCTGAGAGGCAGAACAGAGTAGGCTGGAGGCCTGGATTAGTGTGGAGCAGCTGTGAGCCAGCACACAGTGTTCTGGAGGCCTAGTGTGGTGTGGAGAGGCTGAGAGGCAGAACAGAATTGGCTGGTGGCCTGGATTAGTGTGCAGCAGCTGTAAGGAAGAATAGAGTGAGCCAGAGGCCTGGATCAGTGCACAGCAGCTTTGAGGCAAAACAGAGTGAGCCAGAGGCCTGGATCAGTGTGGAGCAGCTGAGAGCTGAAGAAGAGCCGATGGAGAGATGCAACAGCCTTGAATGGCTGAGAGCTGGATTGGAGCTGATTCGAGGCCCGGATGAGCACAGGATGACTGAGAGCTGGATTGGAGTGGATTAGAGGCCTGGATCAGTACAGGATGGCTGAGAGCTGGATGGGACAGGATTAGAGGCCTGGATCAGTACAGAATGGCTGAGAGCTGGATGGAGGCGGATTAGAGGGCTGTGTCAGTACAGAATGGCTGAGAGCTGGATGAGTCTGCATTAGAGGCCTGAATCAGTACAGAATTGCAGAAAGTTGGATTGGAGTGGATTAGAGGCCAGTATCTGTTCAGAATGGCTGAGAGCTGGATGGGGGCGGATTAGAGGATTGTATCCATACAGGATGGCTGAGAGCTGGATTGGAGAGGATTAGAGGCCTGGGTCAGTACAGAATGGCTGAGGCCTGTATCAGTACATAATGGCTGAGAGCTGAATTGGAGCAGACTGGAGACTTGGAGCAGAGCGAAAGCGGTAATTGGACTGGAGGTGGTTGTGGAGCTGGGGGAAGCTTGCTGTGAAGGTGATAGGTACATGCAAGTGGGTGGGGGGTGGGGAGCATTGATGGGGATAGGTCAGTGTGGAGTGTGGAGTGGATAGGTGGGAAGGAAAATGGACAGGTGGGACAAGTCAAGTGGAGGGGCGCGTCTGAGATGAGGTGGGGGTGGAAGATGAGGAAACGGCTGAAGTCAACATTGATGCTGTGTGGTTGGAGGGTCCGAAGGCGGAAGATTGCTCCCCCCAGGCGTGAGGTGGGCTGGATTTTGCACTTTGTCGCTCAGGGTGTTGATGCCCTTGCTTGGTAGGTTGACGAAGCAGCAAATGGTGGTAAGACATGGAGCAGATGGTGACTGAGAGCAGTTAAGAGGGAAGGTGTTTAAGTAGCATGTCGAGAGATATCGTGAGGCAATAGAGGGAAATGGTCACATATGCAGCAGAGGTATGGGGGCCGCCTAACGGTTTTAAAGTTAGGACGGATCTTGCTTGGAGAGAGAAGTTAACGGAGCCGTGAGGAGGCAAGCTGCAGTATAACAGCACTGCCTACAGAAAAAGGGCAATTTAGATTCTGCCATTAGTTTGTATATCAGAGGAGAGCGCGAACGCAGTCCCCCACTACCACAAATTTTGCAGTCGAGTATCCCGCATTTGGGGACATCGCAGGCGTCCGCACACCCAAAGTGCAATGGGATAGCCTCATTCTGGGAGCGCCACCGCACTGATCATGTCAGCTCCCCTGCCAGGTAAGTATGCTCAACACTCACACTCGCTCACACCCCACAACAGCCGCTCCCTCTCACTCTCACACTCACTCACTTTTGCAACATCGGACATTCACTTACTCAACCTGCCCTGCCTGTCGATCAGCTTCATTCTTCAAATGGATCACCGAATGTCTCCAGGACTCCCGTTTTACTCAAATACCACCCACGGCTGCGCCTGCACTGCTTATCTGCATGTATCCCTTCAAAGGACGCGCCCCGCCCCTGTTTCCTTCAGGCTGCCTCCTGATTCGCGGAAAAAGAGGAGGGAAAGTTCCAACTTTCTATTCAAACACTCGTCCGAATTTGATGTCAACGCGAATAAAAGCAACTTCCAATCTTTGATTGTGAAAACTGGAAGCAGTTTTTAAAACCAATTTGCCTCGACTTTCTACAATGTCTAGCTGCAGCTTTGCAAATCTCTCTTCAATCAGATTAGTGACTTCAGGTTGAAATCACATGCAAGATTAAGGGTGCCAGGGAAACATATTTTTCAACATTATGTTGGACGAGACACGAAACTGAGACCACCGCCTCGTCTGGCTCCACATTCCGAGCACTCACCACCCTCTGTGTAAAATAAACTGGCCTGTGATTAAAATGTAATCGTCCTTTTCTTCCGCGTCTGATTTACCTGCTGCTTTCCCTGGGGTAAAGGATTCCAAATTTAAAGGGCATAGGTTTCGGGTGAGAAGGGAGAGATTTCAAAGGGATCTAGGGGGCAACTATTGCACACAGAGGGGTGCTGCGTGGACGCAATGAGCTACCAGAGGAAGTGATGGAGGTTGGTACAATTACAACATGCGAAAGGCATCTGAATGGCGAAATGAATAGGAAGGGTTCAGAGGGATAAGGGCCAAGTGCTGACAAATGGGACAAGATTAAATTAGGATACCTGGATTACTGCGGAGCAGCTGTGCGGCAGAACAAAGTGGGCTGGAGACCTGGATCAGTGCAGGGCAGCTGTGAGCCAGCACACATTGGGCTGGAGGCCTAGAGTGGTGTGGTGAGGCTGAGAGGCAGAACAGAGTAGGCTGGAGGCCTGGATTAGTGTGGAGCAGCTGTGAGCCAGCACACAGTGTTCTGGAGGCCTAGTGTGGTGTGGAGAGGCTGAGAGGCAGAACAGAATTGGCTGGTGGCCTGGATTAGTGTGCAGCAGCTGTAAGGAAGAATAGAGTGAGCCAGAGGCCTGGATCAGTGCACAGCAGCTTTGAGGCAAAACAGAGTGAGCCAGAGGCCTGGATCAGTGTGGAGCAGCTGAGAGCTGAAGAAGAGCCGATGGAGAGATGCAACAGCCTTGAATGGCTGAGAGCTGGATTGGAGCTGATTCGAGGCCCGGATGAGCACAGGATGACTGAGAGCTGGATTGGAGTGGATTAGAGGCCTGGATCAGTACAGGATGGCTGAGAGCTGGATGGGACAGGATTAGAGGCCTGGATCAGTACAGAATGGCTGAGAGCTGGATGGAGGCGGATTAGAGGGCTGTGTCAGTACAGAATGGCTGAGAGCTGGATGAGTCTGCATTAGAGGCCTGAATCAGTACAGAATTGCAGAAAGTTGGATTGGAGTGGATTAGAGGCCAGTATCTGTTCAGAATGGCTGAGAGCTGGATGGGGGCGGATTAGAGGATTGTATCCATACAGGATGGCTGAGAGCTGGACTGGAGAGGATTAGAGGCCTGTATCAGGACAGAATGGCTGAGAGCTGGATGGGGGGGTGCGAATTAGAGGCCTGCGTCAGGACAGAATGGCTGAGAGCTGGATGGGACAGGATTCGAGGCCTGGGTCAGTACAGAATGGCTGAGAGCTGAATTGGAGCAGACTGGAGACTTGGAGCAGAGCGAAAGCGGTAATTGGACTGGAGGTGGTTGTGGAGCTGGGGGAAGCTTGCTGTGAAGGTGATAGGTACATGCAAGTGGGTGGGGGTTGGGGAGCATTGATGGGGATAGGTCAGTGTGGAGTGTGGAGTGGATAGGTGGGAAGGAAAATGGACAGGTGGGACAAGTCAAGTGGAGGGGCGCGTCTGAGATGAGGTGGGGGTGGAAGATGAGGAAACGGCTGAAGTCAACATTGATGCTGTGTGGTTGGAGGGTCCGAAGGCGGAAGATTGCTCCCCCCAGGCGTGAGGTGGGCTGGATTTTGCACTTTGTCGCTCAGGGTGTTGATGCCCTTGCTTGGTAGGTTGACGAAGCAGCAAATGGTGGTAAGACATGGAGCAGATGGTGACTGAGAGCAGTTAAGAGGGAAGGTGTTTAAGGAGCATGTAGAGAGATATCGTGAGGCAATAGAGGGAAATGGTCATATATGCAGCAGAGGTATGGGGGCCGCCTAACGGTTTTAAAGTTAGGACGGATCTTGCTTGGAGAGGGAAGTTAACGGAGCCGTGAGAAGGCAAGCTGCAGTATAACAGCACTGCCTACAGAAAAAGTGCAATTTAGATTCTGCCATTAGTTTGTATATCAGGGGAGAGCGCGAACGCAGTCCCCCACTACCACAAATTTTGCAGTCGAGTATCCCGCATTTGGGGACATCGCAGGCGTCAGCACACCCAAAGTGCAATGGGATAGCCTCATCCTGGGAGCGCCACCGCACTGATCATGTCAGCTCCCCTGCCAGGTAAGTATGCTCAGCGCTCACACTCGCTCACACCCCACAACAGCCGCTCCCTCTCACTCTCACACTCACTCACTTTTGCAACATCGAACATTCACTTACTCAACCTGCCCTGCCTGTCGATCAGCTTCATTCTTCAAATGGATCACCGAATGTCTCCAGGACTCCCGTTTTACTCAAATACCACCCACGGCTGCGCCTGCACTGCTTATCTGCATGTATCCCTTCAAAGGACGCGCCCCGCCCCTGTTTCCTTCAGGCTGCCTCCTGATTCGCGGAAAAAGAGGAAGGAAAGTTCCAACTTTCTTTTCAAACACTCGTCCGAATTTGATGTCAACGCGAATAAAAGCAACTTACAATCTTTGATTGTGAAACTGGAAGCAGTTTTTAAAACCAATTTGCCTCGACTTTCTACAATGTCTAGCTGCAGCTTTGCAAAACTCTCTTCAATCAGATTAGTGACTTCAGGTTGAAATCACATACAAGATTAAGGGTGCCAGGGAAACATATTTTTCAACATTATGTTGGACGAGACACGAAACTGAGACCACCGCCTCGTCTGGCTGCACATTCCGAGCACTCACCACCCTCTGTGTAAAATAAACTGGCCTGTGATTAAAATGTAATCGTCCTTTTCTTCCGCGTCTGATTTACCTGCTGCTTTCCCTGGGGTAAAGGATTCCAAATTTAAAGGGCATAGGTTTCGGGTGAGAAGGGAGAGATTTCAAAGGGATCTAGGGGGCAACTATTGCACACAGAGGGGTGCTGCGTGGACGCAATGAGCTACCAGAGGAAGTGATGGAGGTTGGTACAATTACAACATGCGAAAGGCATCTGAATGGCGAAATGAATAGGAAGGGTTCAGAGGGATAAGGGCCAAGTGCTGACAAATGGGACAAGATTAAATTAGGATACCTGGATTACTGCGGAGCAGCTGTGCGGCAGAACAAAGTGGGCTGGAGACCTGGATCAGTGCAGGGCAGCTGTGAGCCAGCACACATTGGGCTGGAGGCCTAGAGTGGTGTGGTGAGGCTGAGAGGCAGAACAGAGTAGGCTGGAGGCCTGGATTAGTGTGGAGCAGCTGTGAGCCAGCACACAGTGTTCTGGAGGCCTAGTGTGGTGTGGAGAGGCTGAGAGGCAGAACAGAATTGGCTGGTGGCCTGGATTAGTGTGCAGCAGCTGTAAGGAAGGATAGAGTGAGCCAGAGGCCTGGATCAGTGCACAGCAGCTTTGAGGCAAAACAGAGTGAGCCAGAGGCCTGGATCAGTGTGGAGCAGCTGAGAGCTGAAGAAGAGCCGATGGAGAGATGCAACAGCCTTGAATGGCTGAGAGCTGGATTGGAGCTGATTCGAGGCCCGGATGAGCACAGGATGACTGAGAGCTGGATTGGAGTGGATTAGAGGCCTGGATCAGTACAGGATGGCTGAGAGCTGGATGGGACAGGATTAGAGGCCTGGATCAGTACAGAATGGCTGAGAGCTGGATGGAGGCGGATTAGAGGGCTGTGTCAGTACAGAATGGCTGAGAGCTGGATGAGTCTGCATTAGAGGCCTGAATCAGTACAGAATTGCAGAAAGTTGGATTGGAGTGGATTAGAGGCCAGTATCTGTTCAGAATGGCTGAGAGCTGGATGGGGGCGGATTAGAGGATTGTATCCATACAGGATGGCTGAGAGCTGGACTGGAGAGGATTAGAGGCCTGTATCAGGACAGAATGGCTGAGAGCTGGATGGGGGGGTGCGAATTAGAGGCCTGCGTCAGGACAGAATGGCTGAGAGCTGGATGGGACAGGATTCGAGGCCTGGGTCAGTACAGAATGGCTGAGGCCTGTATCAGTACATAATGGCTGAGAGCTGAATTGGAGCAGACTGGAGACTTGGAGCAGAGCGAAAGCGGTAATTGGACTGGAGGTGGTTGTGGAGCTGGGGGAAGCTTGCTGTGAAAGTGATAGGTACATGCAAGTGGGTGGGGGTTGGGGAGCACTGATGGGGATAGGTCAGTGTGGAGTGTGGAGTGGATAGGTGGGAAGGAAAATGGACAGGTGGGACAAGTCAAGTGGAGGGGCGCGTCTGAGATGAGGTGGGGGTGGAAGATGAGGAAACGGCTGAAGTCAACATTGATGCTGTGTGGTTGGAGGGTCCGAAGGCGGAAGATTGCTCCCCCCAGGCGTGAGGTGGGCTGGATTTTGCACTTTGTCGCTCAGGGTGTTGATGCCCTTGCTTGGTAGGTTGACGAAGCAGCAAATGGTGGTAAGACATGGAGCAGATGGTGACTGAGAGCAGTTAAGAGGGAAGGTGTTTAAGGAGCATGGAGAGAGATATCGTGAGGCAATAGAGGGAAATGGTCATATATGCAGCAGAGGTATGGGGGCCGCCTAACGGTTTTAAAGTTAGGACGGATCTTGCTTGGAGAGGGAAGTTAACGGAGCCGTGAGACGGCAAGCTGCAGTATAACAGCACTGCCTACAGAAAAAGTGCAATTTAGATTCTGCCATTAGTTTGTATATCAGGGGAGAGCGCGAACGCAGTCCCCCACTACCACAAATTTTGCAGTCGAGTATCCCGCATTTGGGGACATCGCAGGCGTCCGCACACCCAAAGTGCAATGGGATAGCCTCATCCTGGGAGCGCCACCGCACTGATCATGTCAGCTCCCCTGCCAGGTAAGTATGCTCAGCGCTCACACTCGCTCACACCCCACAACAGCCGCTCCCTCTCACTCTCACACTCACTCACTTTTGCAACATCGAACATTCACTTACTCAACCTGCCCTGCCTGTCGATCAGCTTCATTCTTCAAATGGATCACCGAATGTCTCCAGGACTCCCGTTTTACTCAAATACCACCCACGGCTGCGCCTGCACTGCTTATCTGCATGTATCCCTTCAAAGGACGCGCCCCGCCCCTGTTTCCTTCGGGCTGCCTCCTGATTCGCGGAAAAAGAGGAAGGAAAGTTCCAACTTTCTTTTCAAACACTCGTCCGAATTTGATGTCAACGCGAATAAAAGCAACTTACAATCTTTGATTGTGAAACTGGAAGCAGTTTTTAAAACCAATTTGCCTCGACTTTCTACAATGTCTAGCTGCAGCTTTGCAAAACTCTCTTCAATCAGATTAGTGACTTCAGGTTGAAATCACATCCAAGATTAAGGGTGCCAGGGAAACATATTTTTCAACATTATGTTGGACGAGACACGAAACTGAGACCACCGCCTCGTCTGGCTGCACATTCCGAGCACTCGCCACCCTCTGTGTAAAATAAACTGGCCTGTGATTAAAATGTAATCGTCCTTTTCTTCCGTATCTGATTTACCTGCTGCTTTCCCTGGGGTAAAGGATTCCAAATTTAAAGGGCATAGGTTTCGGGTGAGAAGGGAAAGATTTCAAAGGGATCTAGGGGGCAACTATTGCACACAGAGGGGTGCTGCGTGGACGCAATGAGCTACCAGAGGAAGTGATGGAGGTTGGTACAATTACAACATGCGAAAGGCATCTGAATGGCGAAATGAATAGGAAGGGTTCAGAGGGATAAGGGCCAAGTGCTGACAAATGGGACAAGATTAAATTAGGATACCTGGATTACTGCGGAGCAGCTGTGCGGCAGAACAAAGTGGGCTGGAGACCTGGATCAGTGCAGGGCAGCTGTGAGCCAGCACACATTGGGCTGGAGGCCTAGAGTGGTGTGGTGAGGCTGAGAGGCAGAACAGAGTAGGCTGGAGGCCTGGATTAGTGTGGAGCAGCTGTGAGCCAGCACACAGTGTTCTGGAGGCCTAGTGTGGTGTGGAGAGGCTGAGAGGCAGAACAGAATTGGCTGGTGGCCTGGATTAGTGTGCAGCAGCTGTAAGGAAGGATAGAGTGAGCCAGAGGCCTGGATCAGTGCACAGCAGCTTTGAGGCAAAACAGAGTGAGCCAGAGGCCTGGATCAGTGTGGAGCAGCTGAGAGCTGAAGAAGAGCCGATGGAGAGATGCAACAGCCTTGAATGGCTGAGAGCTGGATTGGAGCTGATTCGAGGCCCGGATGAGCACAGGATGACTGAGAGCTGGATTGGAGTGGATTAGAGGCCTGGATCAGTACAGGATGGCTGAGAGCTGGATGGGACAGGATTAGAGGCCTGGATCAGTACAGAATGGCTGAGAGCTGGATGGAGGCGGATTAGAGGGCTGTGTCAGTACAGAATGGCTGAGAGCTGGATGAGTCTGCATTAGAGGCCTGAATCAGTACAGAATTGCAGAAAGTTGGATTGGAGTGGATTAGAGGCCAGTATCTGTTCAGAATGGCTGAGAGCTGGATGGGGGCGGATTAGAGGATTGTATCCATACAGGATGGCTGAGAGCTGGACTGGAGAGGATTAGAGGCCTGTATCAGGACAGAATGGCTGAGAGCTGGATGGGGGGGTGCGAATTAGAGGCCTGCGTCAGGACAGAATGGCTGAGAGCTGGATGGGACAGGATTCGAGGCCTGGGTCAGTACAGAATGGCTGAGGCCTGTATCAGTACATAATGGCTGAGAGCTGAATTGGAGCAGACTGGAGACTTGGAGCAGAGCGAAAGCGGTAATTGGACTGGAGGTGGTTGTGGAGCTGGGGGAAGCTTGCTGTGAAGGTGATAGGTACATGCAAGTGGGTGGGGGTTGGGGAGCACTGATGGGGATAGGTCAGTGTGGAGTGTGGAGTGGATAGGTGGGAAGGAAAATGGACAGGTGGGACAAGTCAAGTGGAGGGGCGCGTCTGAGATGAGGTGGGGGTGGAAGATGAGGAAACGGCTGAAGTCAACATTGATGCTGTGTGGTTGGAGGGTCCGAAGGCGGAAGATTGCTCCCCCCAGGCGTGAGGTGGGCTGGATTTTGCACTTTGTCGCTCAGGGTGTTGATGCCCTTGCTTGGTAGGTTGACGAAGCAGCAAATGGTGGTAAGACATGGAGCAGATGGTGACTGAGAGCAGTTAAGAGGGAAGGTGTTTAAGGAGCATGGAGAGAGATATCGTGAGGCAATAGAGGGAAATGGTCATATATGCAGCAGAGGTATGGGGGCCGCCTAACGGTTTTAAAGTTAGGACGGATCTTGCTTGGAGAGGGAAGTTAACGGAGCCGTGAGACGGCAAGCTGCAGTATAACAGCACTGCCTACAGAAAAAGTGCAATTTAGATTCTGCCATTAGTTTGTATATCAGGGGAGAGCGCGAACGCAGTCCCCCACTACCACAAATTTTGCAGTCGAGTATCCCGCATTTGGGGACATCGCAGGCGTCCGCACACCCAAAGTGCAATGGGATAGCCTCATCCTGGGAGCGCCACCGCACTGATCATGTCAGCTCCCCTGCCAGGTAAGTATGCTCAGCGCTCACACTCGCTCACACCCCACAACAGCCGCTCCCTCTCACTCTCACACTCACTCACTTTTGCAACATCGAACATTCACTTACTCAACCTGCCCTGCCTGTCGATCAGCTTCATTCTTCAAATGGATCACCGAATGTCTCCAGGACTCCCGTTTTACTCAAATACCACCCACGGCTGCGCCTGCACTGCTTATCTGCATGTATCCCTTCAAAGGACGCGCCCCGCCCCTGTTTCCTTCGGGCTGCCTCCTGATTCGCGGAAAAAGAGGAAGGAAAGTTCCAACTTTCTTTTCAAACACTCGTCCGAATTTGATGTCAACGCGAATAAAAGCAACTTACAATCTTTGATTGTGAAACTGGAAGCAGTTTTTAAAACCAATTTGCCTCGACTTTCTACAATGTCTAGCTGCAGCTTTGCAAAACTCTCTTCAATCAGATTAGTGACTTCAGGTTGAAATCACATCCAAGATTAAGGGTGCCAGGGAAACATATTTTTCAACATTATGTTGGACGAGACACGAAACTGAGACCACCGCCTCGTCTGGCTGCACATTCCGAGCACTCGCCACCCTCTGTGTAAAATAAACTGGCCTGTGATTAAAATGTAATCGTCCTTTTCTTCCGTATCTGATTTACCTGCTGCTTTCCCTGGGGTAAAGGATTCCAAATTTAAAGGGCATAGGTTTCGGGTGAGAAGGGAAAGATTTCAAAGGGATCTAGGGGGCAACTATTGCACACAGAGGGGTGCTGCGTGGACGCAATGAGCTACCAGAGGAAGTGATGGAGGTTGGTACAATTACAACATGCGAAAGGCATCTGAATGGCGAAATGAATAGGAAGGGTTCAGAGGGATAAGGGCCAAGTGCTGACAAATGGGACAAGATTAAATTAGGATACCTGGATTACTGCGGAGCAGCTGTGCGGCAGAACAAAGTGGGCTGGAGACCTGGATCAGTGCAGGGCAGCTGTGAGCCAGCACACATTGGGCTGGAGGCCTAGAGTGGTGTGGTGAGGCTGAGAGGCAGAACAGAGTAGGCTGGAGGCCTGGATTAGTGTGGAGCAGCTGTGAGCCAGCACACAGTGTTCTGGAGGCCTAGTGTGGTGTGGAGAGGCTGAGAGGCAGAACAGAATTGGCTGGTGGCCTGGATTAGTGTGCAGCAGCTGTAAGGAAGGATAGAGTGAGCCAGAGGCCTGGATCAGTGCACAGCAGCTTTGAGGCAAAACAGAGTGAGCCAGAGGCCTGGATCAGTGTGGAGCAGCTGAGAGCTGAAGAAGAGCCGATGGAGAGATGCAACAGCCTTGAATGGCTGAGAGCTGGATTGGAGCTGATTCGAGGCCCGGATGAGCACAGGATGACTGAGAGCTGGATTGGAGTGGATTAGAGGCCTGGATCAGTACAGGATGGCTGAGAGCTGGATGGGACAGGATTAGAGGCCTGGATCAGTACAGAATGGCTGAGAGCTGGATGGAGGCGGATTAGAGGGCTGTGTCAGTACAGAATGGCTGAGAGCTGGATGAGTCTGCATTAGAGGCCTGAATCAGTACAGAATTGCAGAAAGTTGGATTGGAGTGGATTAGAGGCCAGTATCTGTTCAGAATGGCTGAGAGCTGGATGGGGGCGGATTAGAGGATTGTATCCATACAGGATGGCTGAGAGCTGGACTGGAGAGGATTAGAGGCCTGTATCAGGACAGAATGGCTGAGAGCTGGATGGGGGGGTGCGAATTAGAGGCCTGCGTCAGGACAGAATGGCTGAGAGCTGGATGGGACAGGATTCGAGGCCTGGGTCAGTACAGAATGGCTGAGGCCTGTATCAGTACATAATGGCTGAGAGCTGAATTGGAGCAGACTGGAGACTTGGAGCAGAGCGAAAGCGGTAATTGGACTGGAGGTGGTTGTGGAGCTGGGGGAAGCTTGCTGTGAAGGTGATAGGTACATGCAAGTGGGTGGGGGTTGGGGAGCACTGATGGGGATAGGTCAGTGTGGAGTGTGGAGTGGATAGGTGGGAAGGAAAATGGACAGGTGGGACAAGTCAAGTGGAGGGGCGCGTCTGAGATGAGGTGGGGGTGGAAGATGAGGAAACGGCTGAAGTCAACATTGATGCTGTGTGGTTGGAGGGTCCGAAGGCGGAAGATTGCTCCCCCCAGGCGTGAGGTGGGCTGGATTTTGCACTTTGTCGCTCAGGGTGTTGATGCCCTTGCTTGGTAGGTTGACGAAGCAGCAAATGGTGGTAAGACATGGAGCAGATGGTGACTGAGAGCAGTTAAGAGGGAAGGTGTTTAAGGAGCATGGAGAGAGATATCGTGAGGCAATAGAGGGAAATGGTCATATATGCAGCAGAGGTATGGGGGCCGCCTAACGGTTTTAAAGTTAGGACGGATCTTGCTTGGAGAGGGAAGTTAACGGAGCCGTGAGACGGCAAGCTGCAGTATAACAGCACTGCCTACAGAAAAAGTGCAATTTAGATTCTGCCATTAGTTTGTATATCAGGGGAGAGCGCGAACGCAGTCCCCCACTACCACAAATTTTGCAGTCGAGTATCCCGCATTTGGGGACATCGCAGGCGTCCGCACACCCAAAGTGCAATGGGATAGCCTCATCCTGGGAGCGCCACCGCACTGATCATGTCAGCTCCCCTGCCAGGTAAGTATGCTCAGCGCTCACACTCGCTCACACCCCACAACAGCCGCTCCCTCTCACTCTCACACTCACTCACTTTTGCAACATCGAACATTCACTTACTCAACCTGCCCTGCCTGTCGATCAGCTTCATTCTTCAAATGGATCACCGAATGTCTCCAGGACTCCCGTTTTACTCAAATACCACCCACGGCTGCGCCTGCACTGCTTATCTGCATGTATCCCTTCAAAGGACGCGCCCCGCCCCTGTTTCCTTCAGGCTGCCTCCTGATTCGCGGAAAAAGAGGAAGGAAAGTTCCAACTTTCTTTTCAAACACTCGTCCGAATTTGATGTCAACGCGAATAAAAGCAACTTACAATCTTTGATTGTGAAACTGGAAGCAGTTTTTAAAACCAATTTGCCTCGACTTTCTACAATGTCTAGCTGCAGCTTTGCAAAACTCTCTTCAATCAGATTAGTGACTTCAGGTTGAAATCACATCCAAGATTAAGGGTGCCAGGGAAACATATTTTTCAACATTATGTTGGACGAGACACGAAACTGAGACCACCGCCTCGTCTGGCTGCACATTCCGAGCACTCGCCACCCTCTGTGTAAAATAAACTGGCCTGTGATTAAAATGTAATCGTCCTTTTCTTCCGTATCTGATTTACCTGCTGCTTTCCCTGGGGTAAAGGATTCCAAATTTAAAGGGCATAGGTTTCGGGTGAGAAGGGAAAGATTTCAAAGGGATCTAGGGGGCAACTATTGCACACAGAGGGGTGCTGCGTGGACGCAATGAGCTACCAGAGGAAGTGATGGAGGTTGGTACAATTACAACATGCGAAAGGCATCTGAATGGCGAAATGAATAGGAAGGGTTCAGAGGGATAAGGGCCAAGTGCTGACAAATGGGACAAGATTAAATTAGGATACCTGGATTACTGCGGAGCAGCTGTGCGGCAGAACAAAGTGGGCTGGAGACCTGGATCAGTGCAGGGCAGCTGTGAGCCAGCACACATTGGGCTGGAGGCCTAGAGTGGTGTGGTGAGGCTGAGAGGCAGAACAGAGTAGGCTGGAGGCCTGGATTAGTGTGGAGCAGCTGTGAGCCAGCACACAGTGTTCTGGAGGCCTAGTGTGGTGTGGAGAGGCTGAGAGGCAGAACAGAATTGGCTGGTGGCCTGGATTAGTGTGCAGCAGCTGTAAGGAAGGATAGAGTGAGCCAGAGGCCTGGATCAGTGCACAGCAGCTTTGAGGCAAAACAGAGTGAGCCAGAGGCCTGGATCAGTGTGGAGCAGCTGAGAGCTGAAGAAGAGCCGATGGAGAGATGCAACAGCCTTGAATGGCTGAGAGCTGGATTGGAGCTGATTCGAGGCCCGGATGAGCACAGGATGACTGAGAGCTGGATTGGAGTGGATTAGAGGCCTGGATCAGTACAGGATGGCTGAGAGCTGGATGGGACAGGATTAGAGGCCTGGATCAGTACAGAATGGCTGAGAGCTGGATGGAGGCGGATTAGAGGGCTGTGTCAGTACAGAATGGCTGAGAGCTGGATGAGTCTGCATTAGAGGCCTGAATCAGTACAGAATTGCAGAAAGTTGGATTGGAGTGGATTAGAGGCCAGTATCTGTTCAGAATGGCTGAGAGCTGGATGGGGGCGGATTAGAGGATTGTATCCATACAGGATGGCTGAGAGCTGGACTGGAGAGGATTAGAGGCCTGTATCAGGACAGAATGGCTGAGAGCTGGATGGGGGGGTGCGAATTAGAGGCCTGCGTCAGGACAGAATGGCTGAGAGCTGGATGGGACAGGATTCGAGGCCTGGGTCAGTACAGAATGGCTGAGGCCTGTATCAGTACATAATGGCTGAGAGCTGAATTGGAGCAGACTGGAGACTTGGAGCAGAGCGAAAGCGGTAATTGGACTGGAGGTGGTTGTGGAGCTGGGGGAAGCTTGCTGTGAAGGTGATAGGTACATGCAAGTGGGTGGGGGTTGGGGAGCACTGATGGGGATAGGTCAGTGTGGAGTGTGGAGTGGATAGGTGGGAAGGAAAATGGACAGGTGGGACAAGTCAAGTGGAGGGGCGCGTCTGAGATGAGGTGGGGGTGGAAGATGAGGAAACGGCTGAAGTCAACATTGATGCTGTGTGGTTGGAGGGTCCGAAGGCGGAAGATTGCTCCCCCCAGGCGTGAGGTGGGCTGGATTTTGCACTTTGTCGCTCAGGGTGTTGATGCCCTTGCTTGGTAGGTTGACGAAGCAGCAAATGGTGGTAAGACATGGAGCAGATGGTGACTGAGAGCAGTTAAGGGGGAAGGTGTTTAAGGAGCATGGAGAGAGATATCGTGAGGCAATAGAGGGAAATTGTCATATATGCAGCAGAGGTATGGGGGCCGCCTAACGGTTTTAAAGTTAGGACGGATCTTGCTTGGAGAGAGAAGTTAACGGAGCCGTGAGACGGCAAGCTGCAGTATAACAGCACTGCCTACAGAAAAAGGGCAATTTAGATTCTGCCATTAGTTTGTATATCAGGGGAGAGCGCGAACGCAGTCCCCCACTACCACAAATTTTGCAGTCGAGTATCCCGCATTTGGGGACATCGCAGGCGTCCGCACACCCAAAGTGCAATGGGATAGCCTCATTCTGGGAGCGCCACCGCACTGATCATGTCAGCTCCCCTGCCAGGTAAGCATGCTCAGCGCTCACACTCGCTCACACCCCACAACAGCCGCTCCCTCTCACTCTCACACTCACTCACTTTTGCAACATCGAACATTCACTTACTCAACCTGCCCTGCCTGTCGATCAGCTTCATTCTTCAAATGGATCACCGAATGTCTCCAGGACTCCCGTTTTACTCAAATACCACCCACGGCTGCGCCTGCACTGCTTATCTGCATGTATCCCTTCAAAGGACGCGCCCCGCCCCTGTTTCCTTCAGGCTGCCTCCTGATTCGCGGAAAAAGAGGAAGAAAAGTTCCAACTTTCTTTTCAAACACTCGTCCGAATTTGATGTCAACGCGAATAAAAGCAATTTACAATCTTTGATTGTGAAACTGGAAGCAGTTTTTAAAACCAATTTGCCTCGACTTTCTACAATGTCTAGCTGCAGCTTTGCAAAACTCTCTTCAATCAGATTAGTGACTTCAGGTTGAAATCACATCCAAGATTAAGGGTGCCAGGGAAACATATTTTTCAACATTATGTTGGACGAGACACGAAACTGAGACCACCGCCTCGTCTGGCTGCACATTCCGAGCACTCGCCACCCTCTGTGTAAAATAAACTGGCCTGTGATTAAAATGTAATCGTCCTTTTCTTCCGTATCTGATTTACCTGCTGCTTTCCCTGGGGTAAAGGATTCCAAATTTAAAGGGCATAGGTTTCGGGTGAGAAGGGAAAGATTTCAAAGGGATCTAGGGGGCAACTATTGCACACAGAGGGGTGCTGCGTGGACGCAATGAGCTACCAGAGGAAGTGATGGAGGTTGGTACAATTACAACATGCGAAAGGCATCTGAATGGCGAAATGAATAGGAAGGGTTCAGAGGGATAAGGGCCAAGTGCTGACAAATGGGACAAGATTAAATTAGGATACCTGGATTACTGCGGAGCAGCTGTGCGGCAGAACAAAGTGGGCTGGAGACCTGGATCAGTGCAGGGCAGCTGTGAGCCAGCACACATTGGGCTGGAGGCCTAGAGTGGTGTGGTGAGGCTGAGAGGCAGAACAGAGTAGGCTGGAGGCCTGGATTAGTGTGGAGCAGCTGTGAGCCAGCACACAGTCGACTGGAGGCCGAGAGTGGTGTGGAGAGGCTGAGAGGCAGAACAGAATTGGCTGGTGGCCTGGATTAGTGTGCAGCAGCTGTAAGGAAGAATAGAGTGAGCCAGAGGCCTGGATCAGTGCACAGCAGCTTTGAGGCAAAACAGAGTGAGCCAGAGGCCTGGATCAGTGTGGAGCAGCTGAGAGCTGAAGAAGAGCCGATGGAGAGATGCAACAGCCTTGAATGGCTGAGAGCTGGATTGGAGCTGATTCGAGGCCCGGATGAGCACAGGATGACTGAGAGCTGGATTGGAGTGGATTAGAGGCCTGGATCAGTACAGGATGGCTGAGAGCTGGATGGGACAGGATTAGAGGCCTGGATCAGTACAGAATGGCTGAGAGCTGGATGGAGGCGGATTAGAGGGCTGTGTCAGTACAGAATGGCTGAGAGCTGGATGAGTCTGCATTAGAGGCCTGAATCAGTACAGAATTGCAGAAAGTTGGATTGGAGTGGATTAGAGGCCAGTATCTGTTCAGAATGGCTGAGAGCTGGATGGGGGCGGATTAGAGGATTGTATCCATACAGGATGGCTGAGAGCTGGATTGGAGAGGATTAGAGGCCTGGGTCAGTACAGAATGGCTGAGGCCTGTATCAGTACATAATGGCTGAGAGCTGAATTGGAGCAGACTGGAGACTTGGAGCAGAGCGAAAGCGGTAATTGGACTGGAGGTGGTTGTGGAGCTGGGGGAAGCTTGCTGTGAAGGTGATAGGTACATGCAAGTGGGTGGGGGGTGGGGAGCATTGATGGGGATAGGTCAGTGTGGAGTGTGGAGTGGATAGGTGGGAAGGAAAATGGACAGGTGGGACAAGTCAAGTGGAGGGGCGCGTCTGAGATGAGGTGGGGGTGGAAGATGAGGAAACGGCTGAAGTCAACATTGATGCTGTGTGGTTGGAGGGTCCGAAGGCGGAAGATTGCTCCCCCCAGGCGTGAGGTGGGCTGGATTTTGCACTTTGTCGCTCAGGGTGTTGATGCCCTTGCTTGGTAGGTTGACGAAGCAGCAAATGGTGGTAAGACATGGAGCAGATGGTGACTGAGAGCAGTTAAGAGGGAAGGTGTTTAAGTAGCATGTCGAGAGATATCGTGAGGCAATAGAGGGAAATGGTCACATATGCAGCAGAGGTATGGGGGCCGCCTAACGGTTTTAAAGTTAGGACGGATCTTGCTTGGAGAGAGAAGTTAACGGAGCCGTGAGGAGGCAAGCTGCAGTATAACAGCACTGCCTACAGAAAAAGGGCAATTTAGATTCTGCCATTAGTTTGTATATCAGAGGAGAGCGCGAACGCAGTCCCCCACTACCACAAATTTTGCAGTCGAGTATCCCGCATTTGGGGACATCGCAGGCGTCCGCACACCCAAAGTGCAATGGGATAGCCTCATTCTGGGAGCGCCACCGCACTGATCATGTCAGCTCCCCTGCCAGGTAAGTATGCTCAACACTCACACTCGCTCACACCCCACAACAGCCGCTCCCTCTCACTCTCACACTCACTCACTTTTGCAACATCGGACATTCACTTACTCAACCTGCCCTGCCTGTCGATCAGCTTCATTCTTCAAATGGATCACCGAATGTCTCCAGGACTCCCGTTTTACTCAAATACCACCCACGGCTGCGCCTGCACTGCTTATCTGCATGTATCCCTTCAAAGGACGCGCCCCGCCCCTGTTTCCTTCAGGCTGCCTCCTGATTCGCGGAAAAAGAGGAGGGAAAGTTCCAACTTTCTATTCAAACACTCGTCCGAATTTGATGTCAACGCGAATAAAAGCAACTTCCAATCTTTGATTGTGAAAACTGGAAGCAGTTTTTAAAACCAATTTGCCTCGACTTTCTACAATGTCTAGCTGCAGCTTTGCAAATCTCTCTTCAATCAGATTAGTGACTTCAGGTTGAAATCACATGCAAGATTAAGGGTGCCAGGGAAACATATTTTTCAACATTATGTTGGACGAGACACGAAACTGAGACCACCGCCTCGTCTGGCTGCACATTCCGAGCACTCGCCACCCTCTGTGTAAAATAAACTGGCCTGTGATTAAAATGTAATCGTCCTTTTCTTCCGTATCTGATTTACCTGCTGCTTTCCCTGGGGTAAAGGATTCCAAATTTAAAGGGCATAGGTTTCGGGTGAGAAGGGAGAGATTTCAAAGGGATCTAGGGGGCAACTATTGCACACAGAGGGGTGCTGCGTGGACGCCATGAGCTACCAGAGGAAGTGATGGAGGTTGGTACAATTACAACATGCGAAAGGCATCTGAATGGCGAAATGAATAGGAAGGGTTCAGAGGGATAAGGGCCAAGTGCTGACAAATGGGACAAGATTAAATTAGGATACCTGGATTACTGCGGAGCAGCTGTGCGGCAGAACAAAGTGGGCTGGAGACCTGGATCAGTGCAGGGCAGCTGTGAGCCAGCACACATTGGGCTGGAGGCCTAGAGTGGTGTGGTGAGGCTGAGAGGCAGAACAGAGTAGGCTGGAGGCCTGGATTAGTGTGGAGCAGCTGTGAGCCAGCACACAGTCGACTGGAGGCCGAGAGTGGTGTGGTGAGGCTGAGAGACAGAACAGAGTAGGCTGGAGGCCTGGATTAGTGTGGAGCAGCTGTGAGCCAGCACACAATGTTCTGTAGGCCTAGTGTGGTGTGGAGAGGCTGAGAGGCAGAACAGAATTGGCTGGTGGCCTGGATTAGTGTGCAGCAGCTGTAAGGAAGAATAGAGTGAGCCAGAGGCCTGGATCAGTGCACAGCAGCTTTGAGGCAAAACAGAGTGAGCCAGAGGCCTGGATCAGTGTGGAGCAGCTGAGAGCTGAAGAAGAGCCGATGGAGAGATGCAACAGCCTTGAATAGCTGAGAGCTGGATTGGAGCTGATTCGAGGCCCGGATGAGCACAGGATGACTGAGAGCTGGATTGGAGTGGATTAGAGGCCTGGAGCAGTACAGGATGGCTGAGAGCTGGATGGGACGGGATTAGAGGCCTGGATCAGTACAGAATGGCTGAGAGCTGGATGGAGGCGGATTAGAGGGCTGTGTCAGTACAGAATGGCTGAGAGCTGGATGAGTCTGCATTAGAGGCCTGAATCAGTACAGAATTGCAGAAAGTTGGATTGGAGTGGATTAGAGGCCAGTATCTGTTCAGAATGGCTGAGAGCTGGATGGGGGCGGATTAGAGGATTGTATCCATACAGGATGGCTGAGAGCTGGACTGGAGAGGATTAGAGGCCTGTATCAGGACAGAATGGCTGAGAGCTGGATGGGGGGGAGCGAATTAGAGGCCTGCGTCAGGACAGAATGGCTGAGAGCTGGATTGGAGAGGATTCGAGGCCTGGGTCAGTACAGAATGGCTGAGGCCTGTATCAGTACATAATGGCTGAGAGGTGAATTGGAGCAGACTGGAGACTTGGAGCAGAGCGAAAGCGGTAATTGGACTGGAGGTGGTTGTGGAGCTGGGGGAAGCTTGCTGTGAAGGTGATAGGTACATGCAAGTGGGTGGGGGTTGGGGAGCATTGATGGGGATAGGTCAGTGTGGAGTGTGGAGTGGATAGGTGGGAAGGAAAATGGACAGGTGGGACAAGTCAAGTGGAGGGGCGCGTCTGAGATGAGGTGGGGGTGGAAGATGAGGAAACGGCTGAAGTCAACATTGATGCTGTGTGGTTGGAGGGTCCGAAGGCGGAAGATTGCTCCCCCCAGGCGTGAGGTGGGCTGGATTTTGCACTTTGTCGCTCAGGGTGTTGATGCCCTTGCTTGGTAGGTTGACGAAGCAGCAAATGGTGGTAAGACATGGAGCAGATGGTGACTGAGAGCAGTTAAGAGAGAAGGTGTTTTGGTGGGTGCTCAATGGTTTTAAACTTGGGACGGCTCTTGCTTGGAGAGAGAAGAAAGGTATACCAAAGACTGCCCGAGCAAACCTGGGCGTTAACGGAGCCGTGAGAAGGCAAGTTGCAGCATAACAGCACTGCCTACAGAAAAAGCACAATTCAGATTCTGCCATTAGTTTGTAAATCAGGGGAGAGGGCGAACGCAGTCCCCCACTATCACAAATTTTGCAGTCGAGTATCCCGCATTTGGGGACATCGCAGGCGTCAGCACACCCAAAATGCAATGGGATAGCCTTATCCTGGGAATGGCACTTTTTTTTAATTTTAAAAATATACTTAATTCATAAAATAATTTGATGGGCTGTACAGTTGGTCATGCCATACATATGTAAACATTTACATACACAGATCAAAATTTATCATTGTTATCTCAATCATATGCCCATATATTTAGCTGAGGTGTCAGCAGAGCCCAATTGTCTGCATGGGACCCCTGTTCTTCTTTAGGCAGATGTTACACAGTGGTCTTTCCCCGGGGGAAAAAATACACCCAATGCCACCTTTGTGTGTGGCTGCATCAAGCTGTGTGTGGATCCCTGGTACGCAAACACCAAGTGTCACTACGTACTGAGGTTCTACCTGTCCCCGGTGTTGCGAAGGATGGGCCTGGCCTCGCTGCCGCGGAACGCTCCGAGTAGTTGGACCGTTCCGTATCACCTGTCCTTCGTGGAGAAGTTTATGAGGAAAAACACCTTTGACCACAAGTCCATCAGGAAGTGGTCAGCACGTAATGTCCTTGAGACCCTTCGGGAAAAGGAGAGGGCGGATCCTGTCGAGTGGTTTCCTGAGCAGACTGTCAAAGCCATTTGGCAGAATGCCTCATCGCCAGAACTTTCCAACAAGCACCAAGACGTGGCTTGGCTGGTGGTGAGAAGGGCTCTGCCTGTGAGATCCTTTATGCACGCCCGGACTCTCAGCCGCACCGCACGCTGCCCTCGAAGTGGCTGCGGGGGGGACGAGACTGTCACACACCTCCTTCTGGAATGTGCCTATGCAGAAGAAGTCTGGAGAGGAATGCAGTGGTGCTTGTCGAGGTTCATCCCGAGCAGCGCTGTGACGCGGGACTCCGTGCTCTACGGCCTATTCCCTGGGACTCACACCGAGACGAACATTAACTGCGCCTGGAGGATCATCAACTCGGTGAAGGACGCTCTCTGGGCGGTCCGAAACCTGTTGATCTTCCAGCTGAAGGAGTTGACCCCGACTGAGTGTTGCAGACTGGCACATTCCAAGGTCCAGGACTATGTGTTGAGGGACGTGCTGAAGCTTGGGGCAGCTGCCGCCAAGGCGCGGTGGGGAAAGACCACCGTGTAAGATCGGCCTGCCTAAAGAAGAACAGGGGGCCCACGCAGTCATTTGGGCTCTGCTGATGCCTCAGCTAAAAATGTAATCGTACAGACCTGTAAATAGGAATGATTACTCTGTTTTGGTATGCCAAGAAATGGAATGTTTACATATGTATTGCATGTCCAACTGTACAGACCATCAAAGTATTTTATAAATAAAGTATATTTTTGAAATTAAAAAAGTTAGGTTTTGATACTCGTGTTCAGCAGACAGTGCTTTCAGAGTGCTGCTCCATCATCAGGTTGCTGTGGAGAATAGGACCAGAAGACACAGAATTTATAGCAAAAGTTTTCAGTGTCATGCAACTAAAATGATATATTGAACAAACCTGGATTGTTGTTAAGTCTTTCATCATTAGAATATTTCAATTCATTAATATGTAAATCACCTTTTCAAGATAACTTAAGGTTTCATAACAAATGGTGATAATTCAGCTCAGACAATGCATTAAAGGTGTGAGGTTAGAGTCTGTCTATTTCCCAACCTTTCCTGAAGAAGGGCTTTGATTCTATTTCCAACATGAAATTTACAAAACATACATGTATTGACTGCCTGCAGATTGTGCATTTTTTGAGCAAAATAGAATGTATCTGCAAATATAATTCTATCAATATAACTTCACCCCATAGACTAATATGTGTGTGCATGTGTTTGAGAGAGAGGGAGAGAGTTGGTATGTGCATGTGAGTGGGTGAGTGTTAGTGAAAGTGAGAGAGTGTGTTTGCATGTGTGAAAGCTTGGTGAAAATGTGTATGAGTGTGGGAGGTGTATGTTTGTGTGTTGAGAGAGAGAGTGTGTATGAGAGAGGGTCTGAATGACTGTGTGAGTATGTAAGAGTGTGTGTCTATGTGTTCTTGTGTGTGAGGGAGAGTGTGTAGTGTAGTGGGGTCACCTGTAGTGTGACATGAACCCAAGGTCCCAGTTGAGGCCATCCCCATGGATACCGAACTTGGTTATCAGCCTCTGCTCAGCCACTCTGAGTTGTTGTATATCCCAAAGTCCGCATTGGAGGACACACACTCTTACATACTCACACAGTCACCCGATGATCTGAGGCCAAATTTCCCTGACTGCTGAAGTGTTCCCCAACTGGGAGCGAACACCTCTGCCTGGTGATTGCTGTGTGGTGTCATCTGTTGTTGTAGCGTCTGCTTGGTCTCACCAATAAACCATACCTCGGGGCATCCTTGCCTGCAGCGTATGAGGTAGACAATGCTGGCCGAGACAAAGATTGGGATACAGCCAGTACACGGTGGATGGTGTCCCCACGTGTAATGGTGGTATCTGTGTCCTCACTTTGACATGTCCTGCAGGGTTGCCATGATAGGGATGTACAGTGTTGTGGTCGATGTCGTCCTGAAGGCTGGGCAGTCTGTTTAAGGTCTGGTGGTTGTTTAAAGGCGAGAACTGAAGGCATAGGGAAGGTCTTGGCGAGATGCTCATCCTCATCGATAACATGTTGCAAGCTGCGAAGAACACGGTGTCATTTTTCAGCTCCCAGGAAGTACTGAACAACGAAGGATACTGTTGGTTGCAGCTCGTATCTGTCTCCTGAGGAGGTCATTACGGGTACTCGCTGTGGCACATCGGAACTGGCAGTCGATGAGTTGATCATCGTACCCTGTTCTTTTACGAACATCCTTGAGCACCTTCAGGTGTCTGTTATGTTCCTCCTCATCTGAACAGATCCTGTGAATGTGTAGGGCTTGTCCACAGGGGATGGCTGTTTTAATAGGTTGTGGGTGGAAGCTGGGGAAGTGTAGCATTACGAGATTATCTGTGGGTTTGGGGAGAGTGGGATACTGAGGTCCATATCCTTGATGGAGATGCATGTGTCGAAGAATGAGACAGCTACGAAGGAATAGTCTGATGGTCAGTCTGATGGTGGGATGAAACCAGCAATTGGTGTTTTGTTTATGATTTACAGCATCCAAAGTTCTTTCAGTTCCCTCCATTAACTGCCTGCCTTTCCACCCATTTTTATGTTGTCTGTAAGTTTGGTGATGGTACATTCCCTTCCTTCCTCCAAGTGGTTAATAGAAACACTTGTGGTCCCAGCACTGACCTCTGGAGAACCCCATTGGTTACAGGTCACCCACCTGAAAAAGAAGCCCTTATCTCCACTCGGTGTTTCTTGGCAAATAGCCAATTCTGTAGCCAGGTCAAAATGTGCCAATGTGCATCGATGACACTTGGGGAATAAGAGAATCAAGAGAGTGCTTACACCCCAGGAAGAGCTCTCTGTAAGACTGGATTGCCCTATTTCTACCTCAGATAGTTAATCAATTCTCCTCAGAAAGCCAAAGCTGATCAAGCCTCCTGTGTGCTCTGCAGCAATGTATTCCAGATCCAAATCACTTGTGCTGTTTCTCGTGTCAGCATTGCATGTTTTGCCAGTGGGGATCCCCAATCTTCATATTAAATAGACATCATTGGAGAAAATGTGGGAAATATTGCTCAGAAACCATAGAGTCCCTACAGTGTGGAAGCAGGTCATTAGGCCCATTGAGTCTATACTGACCCTCCAGGGAGCATCCCAACCAGACCCACCCCCTACCCGATAACCCTGCATTTCCCATGGCCAATCCACCCTAACCTGCACACTATTGGACACGGGGAGAATGTTCAAGCTCCACACAGACAGTTGCCCGAGGGTGGATCCGAAACTGGATTCCTGGTGCCGTGAGGCTGCAGTGCTAACCACTGAGCCACCCTACCATCCATGTTTCCATATCATTGATTCAGGTTAAGGAGCTGCCACAGCCAGGAAATGATGTCAATCTCAGACTTTATACTGTGGTGTGTTGGGGATAACAAATGGGCATCTTTAAATTTGGGAAGGAATTTGAAGAAGTGGGCATGCAGAAACTATTCCTGTTTTTCGGATAACTCCAGAGGAAACATTTACAATTGTTGCATGGGAATGAGCATGGAACATTGGAGGATTTGTTTCCATGTCGTGTTGCAGGTAGGGAATTCCCCACAGAATGGAGCGTTTGAAGCAGTCTCCATCCATCATTTTGACAGAACGTTTGATCCATTCGTGACATAAAAGGGAAAAAGAGCGTGGCTTTTTGGGGAGGCGATGGGATATTGGGACTAACCACAGCTCAGGAGATGTTCTGAGGTGCAGGTTCGAATCCCATTGCGACAGATGCTGGAATTTGAATCCTAAGAAATCAGGAATTAGTTGTCTTTAAAGTTTAGAGTTTTAGGTATCACTGGTAAAAGGGACTATGGCGATAGTGCGAGTAAATGGTAACTGTTCAATCAGCCATGGCTACATTAAATGGCGGGCTAAATGGTCTGCTGTCCCTGTGTTCCTGGGGATGAGAGGTGGTAATCAAAACAGGAGCAGGTTTGTGAGGTGTACTGATAATAACGTAGGAGAATGTGAGGACTGCAGATGCTGGAGAGTCAGAGTTGAAGAGTGTGGTGCTGGAAAAGTACAGCCGGTCAGGCAGCATCCGAGGGGCAGGAGAGTGGACGTTTCAGGCATAAACTGAAGGGCCTGTTTCCGTGCTGTACATCTCTATGACTGTACGACTCTAATAGCGAACATGGTTCAACCATTCAGTTATTCATATTAATCTGACAGTTTTTACACAATTAGGTTTCTATGGAACTAGACCGACCAGTCTGACTAGGTTGTGTGAAACCTGCCAAACAAACAGTTCAGAGGGAAATGCGAATTATTGCAAGATTCGGGAACATGGTTTAATCATTCAGTCATTGCAATGCATCAGTTCAAATAACTCAATGAATGTAATGCTCCAAAAAGCAAGGATTCTCCTCAAAATGAATCAGTCACACAGGTTTGGAATGGGGTCTGAGTTAATTTGCAAACAGAATTCAAACTCTCAATGAAATGTCTGCCTCCTTTTGTAATGGGAGAACATTCTCAGTTGATTCCCTGGAAACATTATCATGACAGAAGTGAAGGTGGGATGATATAGATTTGTACGAAGAGTAAATGATTGTGTGCCACGTCACATAGAGACAGGGTAATCCGCTTCTGGTGCTGCCTCATACTTTGTGCTGCAGCTCCCACCTTTATAAACCCAGCAGTGAAAGACCGACTGGGCCTGTCGCTGGGTCCCATCAGCGAGACACAGCACAAACCCGGTGGGGTTTCGGGTTGGACACTAAGCCGATTCTCGGGCTGGTGTCCAGGTCGGTCACCCCTGGTGGGGCCTGGAAGTGGAACTTCTGCAGCAGGGTGGTGAAGAACAGGAAAAGCTCCACTTTAGCCACACCCTCCGACCTGAAAAAGAACGGGGGACGGTCAGTACCTCACCCACACACACACACAGACACAGACACACACACACACACACACACAGACACACACACAGACACTCAAACACAGACACACACACACAGACACTCACACACACACAGACACACAGACACACATATACACACACACACATACACACACACAAACACACACAGACACACACACAGACATACACACACACACACACATACACACACACAGACACACCGACACACACACACAGACACACACACACACATACACACACATATACACACATATACATACACACAGACACAGACATACACAGACATACACACACACAGACACGCATAGACACAGACACACACCAACACACACTCAGACCCACACTGACCCCCCCACACACACACACCCATTCACACACACACACATGCACACCCACTCACACACAGATACACACACACACATAAACACAGACACACACATACACACACAGACATACACACACATACATATACACACATGTACACACACACAGACACACACATATACACACACACACGCACACACACAAACACATACATACACACACACACACACACACACACTCACACACACAGACACACACACACACACACACAGTCCGTTCATAGACCACCATCTTCCAAACCCCCATCGCTGAAACCATCCCAATGGTCACCAACTGCAAGCAATTCCATTCCCACTGTGTGTCTCTCCATCCCTGTACAGACAGAACCCGAACAGCTGGGAGTACATTCGGCCCTTCTAGATCTTTGCTCATTCAATAAGAACCTGGCTGATCTGCTCCCTCCACCCCACCTTCCCAAACCTTCCCCATTCCTATCCATTTAATTCAGATCCAATAACTGGGTCCTGAATCTACTCAATGACTGAACATCCACAGACCCTCAGGGCAGGGAATTCCATCGTCACACCCCCCTCTGAGTGAGAGAACATTGTCCTCTCCCCATCCTAAATGGACACTCCTTTACTGTGAGACTGTCCATTGAACAGAAATGATGGAGTTTAATTCAGATAAATGGGAGGTGCTGCATTTTGGGAAAGTAAATCTTAGCAGGACTTATACACTTAATGATAAGGTCCTAGGGAATGTTGCTGAACAAAGAGACCTTGGAGTGCAGGTTCATAGCTCCTTGAAAGTGGAATCGCAGGTAGATAGGATAGTGAAGAAGGCGTTTGTTATGCTTTCCTTTATTGGTCAGAGTATTGAGTACAGACGTCGGGAGATCATGTTGTGGCTGTACAGGACTTGGTGAGGCCATTGTTGGAATATTGCGTGCAATTCTGGTCTCCTTCCTATCAGAAAGACGTTGTGGAACTTGAAAGGGCTCAGAAAAAATTTACAAGGATGTTGCCAGGGTTGGAGGATTTGAGCTATAGGGAGAGGCTGAACAGGCTGGGGCTGTTTTCCCTGGAGCGTTAGAGGCTGAGGGGTGACCTTATAGAGGTTTACAAAATTATGAGGGGCATGGATAGGGTAAACAGGCAAAGTCTTTTCCATTGGGTCAGGGAGTTCAGAACTAGAGGGTTTAGGGTGAGAAGGGAAAGATATAAAAGGGACCTAAGGGGCAACCTTTTCACCCAGAGGGTGGTGTGTGTATGGAATGAACTGTCAGATGATGTGGTGGAGGCTGGTACAATTGCAACATTTAAGAAGCATTTGGATGGGTATATGAATAGGAAGGGTTTGGAGGGATATGGGCCGGGTGCTGGCAGGTGGGACAAGATTGGATTGGGATACCTGGTCGGCACGGATGGGTTGGACCGAAGGGTCTGTTTCCATGCTGTACATCTCTATGACTCGATGACACATCCCCTCTCCAGGGCCTGAAGAATTATCCTTATTTCAAAGTATTTAAGGAATAGAGCACCGAGACCCTGTTCCAGGAACCAGCTCAGTGACTCTCTCTAAGGTAACTTTACCCTTCCTTGGGTGGAGAGACCAAAACTGTGATTGAGTGTGGTCCCACCAAACCCTGATGGGATCGCAGGACCTGTGGCACCTCCTGAGCTGAATTAATTGACATTACTGGTCATAGCCTTCGAATTTAACTTCCCTTTTCTTTATTCACTCATGGAACATGAACGTCACTGGCTGGGCCCAGCACTTACTGCCCATTCCTGATTTGTCCCGTTGAGAAGGTGGTGGTGAGCTGGCTTCTTGAAACTCTCCAGTCCCTCCGAGCCACTCACCATCCGGACCTTAAGACCACGAGAAATAAGAACTGGAGCAGACCATTTGGCCCCTCGAGACTGTTCTGCCATTCAATAGGATTATGGCTCATCCCACATTCTTCACATCCACTGTCCTGCCTTTTCCATCTCCCCATTCCTTCAGTGTCATTGGCTCAGAATCGTGGAGCTCCCTCCGTAACAACGTTTGTCTACAGCGCACGGACTGCAGCGGGTCAAGACACCAGCTCACCACCACCTTCTCAAGGGGGCGACTTGGGGAATGGGCAATAAATACTGGGCCCAGCCAGTGACACCTACAGACCATGGATGAAGTAAGAGCCAAATGGGGGAGCTCAACCCATTGGGAAATTTTGGAGCTTGCTCCGAGTTCAAATCAGAGCTGGCTCTCCACAGTCAGTTGCCTCACTTCAGAAATGGGAATATTTTAGTAACGGAACACACGGCCCCTTTTCCAACCGGTTACCTGCAGAGAAAGGCATGAAGGCGTCTCTCTTCACAAAATTCCCATCAGCATCCAAGAAGTGAGCCGGGTTAAACTGGTGGGGCTTTTCCCATTGGGTTTTATCGTACAGCACCGAGGTCAATAAAAGAATAACATACGTTCCCTGAAAAACACGGAAAGCCATTCTGAATGTGTTACTGTGCCTGTGTTTAATGGAGAGTGGGTCATGCAGGATGTGGAAAACCCAGTTTTCTCCCTGATCCTGTTAGTTTCACTAGATACCTCAGGTTATAACCGACTCCACCTTATTGTCAAATGTAATGGCTCTTCCCCACGATTAAAGAAACTCAATTCCTCAAATTCAAATTGCTGTTTGGCCTGCAGTGGGACATATTTACCTGCAGTGGAGGCTGGGTAGATTAGTGCACAGGGCCCTGCTGCTTGCTGACAGAAGGAACACGTACATAGATTGTGCCTGTTCAACTCAATAAAATAGGTGACTGCCTTTATCCAGTTCACTCTTCAGGGCAATCATAGTCAACCTGCCCAGTTTAAAACTTAAACAGAGCTTGGCAGTTAAGCGCCAGTCATCATTAACTGGTGCATTTGCTTTGACCTCTGCTAATCAGAGTCTACTGGCCAACCAATCAGCACTCTCCTCTCATTCATTAACAATAATGTTACCCTTTTCATTGATGAGTGCAAAGTGTTTGTAACAGGATTAAGAGTCAGATGGCACATTTTAACCACATTTTGAAAAAAAGCATGTGTGAGGTGCGATTTGACGCATTTTAAAAAACACAAATGTGAGGTGAGATTTAAAATCAAACCTCTTCCCACAGTTAGTGACTGGGTTTGGAATGAAGTATGGTCAAGGCAGGTTCACATGAGGCATTCAGGAGAGCACTTGATGATTATTTCAATAGGACCAATGGCTTATGGGGGAAAGGCAGACGTTTGGTTCTGTCAAAAGGCTAAAGAGAGCTAGTACAGATAAGATGGGAGAAATGGCCTCATTTTTCACCGTTGAGGTTGTGTGATGGGAACCTTCGATGTGACTTTTTTATTAGCAATTCTCAACATTGAAATTCCCCCTTTTAATTTGTTTCCCTTCTAACTCAATTCCTGTATTTATTCAGAAAGTACCATAATATTATTACCATGGTGACAATGTTCCAAGTAGAACCCTTCTTCAGGACTGGGGTGAGGGTGAGGGGAGCTGCAGATAAAGGTGGGGGGGGGATGTGGGGGAGGGTTTTGGGTAGGAAGTGGGCCGGGTGGCAGGGAGCAGTGGAAGAGAGGGGGAGGGTCTGGGAAGGGAGGTTGTTTGAAATTGGAGAGCTCAATGTTGAGGCGGAGGATAATGGACATGTCGGAGAGGGTATGGGAAGGGGAATTGAAATAGGCGGTGGTTGGGAGGGCAGGTTGGCCAACTCCAACTAGACCCAACCCCAAGAACATCTCCCCCTCCCCACCCCTCTCTGCCCTCAGGAAAAAAACGTTCCCTTCAACAGTCCTTGGTTTGTGCCACTTTCCCACCAACATATCCCCATCACCCCACACTCAACCCATGGTACCTCCCCTGCAGCTGGAAAAGGTACAAAACCTGCTGGTACACCACTTTCCTCACCTCCCTCCAGGGCCCCAAACAGTCCTTCTAGGTCAGAGAGAGGTTCACCTGCCTCACTTCCAACCTAGTTTACTGTATCAGGTCCTCCCAATGTGGTCTTCTCTACACTGGGGAGGCCAAATGTAAACTTAAGGAACTGTTCACTGAACATCTCAGCCGGTCCCACAGGGGCCGACCTGACCTCCCAGTCACTGTCCATTTTAATTCCCCTTCCCACTCCCTCTCCAATATGATCATCCTCAACCTTTTCCATTGCCAGACCACAAGTTGGAGGAACAACACCTCATCTTCTGCCTGGGCAGCCTACGGCCAGGAGGACTCATCATTGAGTTCTCCAATTTCAAATAACCTCCCTCTCCATCCCCTGACTCCCTTCCCGGCCCCTCCCCCTCCCTTCCATTCCTAGGATCGACCCTTCCTTCCTTTTACCAACTGGATACATTCCTCCCATCGACCAACCAGATGATGCCCTCTCCATGTGTTCACCTATTCCTACCTCACCAATCTGACCCTCTCCCCACCCAAAACCCTCCCCCACCCTATCCCCTCACCCCCACCCCCAGTCCTGAAGAAGGGTTACACCCGAAACACCCACTTCCCCACCTCCTGATGCTGCCTGACTTGCTGTGTCCTTCCAGCCTCCTGTTTGTTTATTTTGGTTTCCAGCATCTGCAGTTTCTTTTGTCTCGAACAATGCTCCAAGTGGCACAAATTGTGAAAAGTAAGCCTTGTATCTCTGATACCTTTGGAAGGAAACACCCTCTGAAATGTGTGTCCTCGGTTGTCGAATGAGAAAGGTTCGTGACAATGTTGGCAAACCTCTGGATTTCGTGAATCACAGCCTCAGTGTAGGGCATGTGTCTCTGGTCTTCTGTCCTCGGGAATCGACCAGCTCCTATCACCCGATCAATTTCATCTTGAACTTTCCCTGAAATAGACAAAAAGGTAAAGATCTTTGGATGGAGGGAAACAGTTTACTGCAGACTGAACTGAAGTGGAGAACTTTGTGTTGTTGAGTGACATGGACCGGGCTCGATCAGTTCCATTGTCAGTACATTCCCCTCTCAATATTTTGTCTCATCAACTCTGACAGGCATAAACATCAAACTGCCCCAAACACACAGTTGATATGATCCCACCCACTGTGTGCTAACCTCCAAGGTAAATTTTTATTGTTCACTACTGAGGACAATTTGACAATCTATTTAAAATAATTCCATGCCACTATTCATATTTATTACCCTTGAGAAGGTTCCAATTGAAAGTGCTGATTTGTCGAGTCATAATTTCCACAAAAAAAGTGCTGGGCAGGAAACTCGGCAGAGGCAGGATGATCCCAGGAAGGACATTTTAGGTCCACCCCCAGAGTATCCCTCCTCAACCTAGATCAAAAGTATAACAAATCAATCCAAGTGGCCCATCCCCTCTGCAGTGACCTGTTTATTGGGATAACTGTTCACCTCAACCTACATAAAGCCTTCTTGCCTTCAGTCCAATTTGGAATCAGACAGTGAGGTAATTATTTACCCAAGTGAATCAGACTGACAGAGGATCTGCCAGTTCTGTTGGATTCCCGATGTCCCTGAGGGAGGTGAGAGAGGTCTTGGATACAACTTGTTCGAGGCTTATCAATGCTCTGTCTCCACATTCCATGCTGTTGGTTCCCCTTGACCACAACGATCCACAAGATTGGACGGTTCACTGTGCAGCTACTGGGTTGTTCACCTGGCTTAAACTCAGGAAAGTTGTGATAAATTGGATAATTCTCAGAACATCGATCCAGGTATGGAGCTCAGTGCTGCACTGCAAGGCTCCACCTAGTGGGATTGGTGTGTAGGTGCAGGAGTATGACTGTGCCACACTGTGAACAGGTTACAGCTCTGCTCTCTTTCAAACCTGCACTCCAAGGTCGAGCATTTTCTCTGGTACTTAATAAAGTTTTTGTGCTCCAATTCCAGGGCAGACATCAAATACAGAACTTAAAATGTGGATTGATGAGATGTGTCAATATTGATTTTGTGTCTTTATGAACGTCACCCTGGGTATCATCCCGGAACCTGCAATGAAAGTTGTCTCCTCTGTGCCCAGAGGTGTCACCTTGGGCTCAAGCTCAGGAAGACTCCACTTGCTGGCTCACTAATGATCAGCTCTTTCTAATCCCAAACATTGGAGGTGTTTCTGATTGAGATGGCCAATATAGTGCTGAGTCCAGAGCTGTTTCAGTATTGCTCTTGATGGTCACTGGGTTCCTGACTGACAATGTCTTGTCTTATTCTCAATCAGATTCTTACAGGGGTCAGTATTTTACCCTGAGGGGAGGGTGGGTTTGAGCACCAGATGTAGATATGAAATGCCATGTGCCAAGACACTCATGACAGGAACTAACCTCCCTCTGGGAACATAAAGGACTGACTAAAACAAAACAAAGGAGAGTAGAGCCCAGGAACAGGCCCTTCGGCCCAACCACACTGTGCTTGACACGTGATGCCTTTCTCACTAAAACCCTTTTGCCTCTGCGTGGTCAGTATCCCTCTATTCCCTGCCTGTTCCTCAACTGTCAAGATGTCTCTTAAACTTTACTATTGTCTCCACCTCCACCATCTCCACCAGGCACTTACCACCCTCTGGGTAAAAACAAATTTGACTCTCATATTTTTGTTAAACTTACCCCCTTTTACCTTAAATTGATGTCACCCAGGACCTGTCATTAAGGACTCCATCTATCCATGCCTCTCATAATTTGTAAACATCTATCAGGTCACCCCTCATCCTTCAAAATTATTGTGAAAACAACTGAGTTTTTCCACTGTCTCCTCATGGCTAATGCCCTCTACACCAGGCAACATCCTTATAAACCATTTCTGAACCCTCTTCAAAGCCTCCACATCCTTCTGGGAGTGTGGCGACTAGAACTGTACACAATATTTCAAATGTGGCCTCACTAAAGTCCCACACCACTGCCACATGACTTGCTAATTATTCATCCTCTATCCCTGACTAGTGAAGGCAAGCACGCCCAGATGTCTTCTTGACCTCCTTATCAACTTGTGTTCTCACTTTCAGGGAACTGTGGACCTGCACACCAAATGCCTCTGTATGTTGGTGCGACAAAGGTTTCTGCCATTTACTGTGTGCAGTACTTCCCTCCTGCATTTGATCTCCCGAAATGCATCACCTTCCATTTGTCTGGATTAAACTCCATCTGCCATTTCTCCACTCAACTCTCCAACCAATCTCTAACCTGTTGTATCCTCTGACAATCCTCCTTACCATCCACAGCACCCCTGAACTGTGTGTCATCCACAAACACATCAATCAGACCATGTCTGAATTCCCCTCCCAACCATCTATATACATTACAAGCAACAAGATACAATTATACAAGCAACAATATTTTATTAGATTCAGATGCCAATTTAGGCACAACCACCAAACTAACAAACACAGAGTGAAGGATTCCTTACTCTGGATTTCTGGGTAGTTTACCATCAGAAGAAGTCCCCAGCAGAGGGTAGTTGAGGTAGTCTCTGTGCCAGCAGCAAACAGGTCAGTGATTGTAACCACGATATCCTTTTTCTTACTCTCTAAATCTTCACCTCCCAGCTCCTTCAAGACAAAATGAAACAAAGGAGAGTGTGTCGCCTCCTTCCGGAAAATATTCAGCTCCATAAATGTCTGGACAGGGGTATGTGTGCCCGAGGATAGTGATCCTTCCAGCCTCTGGTCATGAACGTCACGATGACAATGACAGACTTGGCAGATGGAATACAATGTAGGGCTGGGAAGTGGAGGGAGGAGAAATACACTCACTCATGGTCAGGCTTTGGGGAGGCAATAGACTTCACCAATTTGAAGGTGGAGGGACAGGTTGAGAAATCCTTTAAAGCAACTTTACAGCTTTTGTTGGACTGAGTACGTTAACCCACACCATTCTGTTTTATATACAAATATATATAAAAATCTGGTGAGGCCTCAGCTGGAATATTGCATCCAGTTCTGGTGTCACACTTTTGGGAAAATGTCAATGCTGGGGCGTGGGTGCAGGACAGACTTACTGAAGGGGAGAAGATTAAGGGGAGATTCGATAGAACCGTTGGAAATCATGAATGGGTTTGACTGGATAAGTAAGGAGAGACTGATTGCAGGAGCAGGGTGGGTCAGGGACCAGTCCAGTCGGAGGGGGCAACAAGGAGCACTCTACTGCAATGCGATGCTGAGTGACTGGAATTCCTGACACAGACACAAAGCTACATTCACACGAGAGTCGGGGATATACTTGAAGGGAAATAAGTGACAAGGCAGTGGAGAAAGAATAGGGGAGTGGGATAGCTCTACCAGGGAGCAGTTATCGATATGATGGGCCGAGCGACCTTCCCCTCTGCTGTATCACCCTCCAATTCTCTGAAGGAAAGTTGCCTTTCCTGTCTGAGTTCACCATTAGGTTTCAATTCACTCTGGCAGCTCAGCAGAGATGAAGGGGCAGGACTTAATGAATGTGGGGTTTAAATTCATTAAAGAGATTGATTTCCCAGTCAAAATGAGAATAGTGTGGCTCCAAAGCACTGAACAACAGATTCAGGTGTAATTTCAAGGGCAGTGTTCGGGGAAAATCATGTGTAAAATTAGGAAAGACCTCTCCTCAGTTATATTACTCATGAGACTTTCCGTGTTGACTGTTGCAAGATTGAAGCTCACACACCATCAATGCTATATTCTGGACACATTGAGCATCCACGTGATGTCATGAGCACTACGATGAGATAAATAATCAGATACAGTGAGCACTTGAAGCTACACATCTGTAATTGTATCCAGAAACGAGGGGCAGCACTGAGCGACATTTTAACAGATGTTTGACACAGAATCTTCCTCCATCAAGACCCACAAAGTCCTGGTGTGGAGTCTGAAATCTGGGGAGATACCCCTTCGTGCTGAAGAGGTGTGTCACTGTACCTGCTGATGCCTCAGAATTAAGGCCTCGATGAATGTCTGGATGCTGTTCTCGCTCAACGTCTCTTTGGCAGCTTTGAGGAAACCTTCAAGGATTTCATGCATCTTCACGAGATTTTGAATAATCTTCCTGCGGCTCGGAATCAGAAATCCCAGAGATGGGTAAGAGTTGAACAGCTGGATTGGAACAAGAACATAAGGATCAGGCATTTGGAGTGATCGTTCCAGTGATCGCTCGTCCACGGTCAGTGCAGCAACTACTTACATTCAGTGATGCTTCATGGGAGATAGGAGATTGTCATGGCAACACCGCACTTCCTCTCCTCTCCTCAGTGCCCCCACCCCAACCCATAAACCCTCCAAATTTACAGTTTTAGTTTGAATGCTTTCGCTCTCATCCAGAATGGGTGACCTATCAGCTATCATCTGTTACACATGGATTCCAAAAATCAGATACAGGTCAGACCAAGTAAGGACAGCAGATTTCCTCCAAATTAGTGGACCAGCTGGGCTTTTCTTGCCAATTATATTCATCATTATACTCTTAAATCCAGATTTGTTTTGTTAAAGTGAATTGAAATTCCGCCATCCACCACAGCAGGATTTGAACCTGGCTCCCCCAAGTTGATGTCACTTGCATCATTTTCCTTCATGTGGGAAGCTGAGGGAATCACATCTCTTGAAAGCATTACCCCACCTCACCACCACCCCCCCGACACCCCGATCCCACCCACTCCCTCTCCATATCAAAAGTCTGGGAGAATGATTCCACTTCGGGGAATCTTTCTGTGATTCTATAAAATGCCTCATTTCATTCTAAATGAGTTCAGAAAACTCATACGGTGACAACACATTCAGTGTCAGGCCAGGTTAATTTTATCAGTGCTGAAGGAGGGCCATTGGACCTGAAACTTTCTCTCCTCAGAGACTACCAGACTTCCTGAGTCTTTCCAGCAACTTCCCAACAATTTTCTGATTGCCAGCAATGCCGCAGTTCTTTCCTTTATTTTAAAATAGATTTCCTCATTTATTTTCTGACCAAAAGTTTTCCAATTTAGCCCACGTAAGCCTGTATCACATATCAGCATTTATGACTGAGACACAATGTTAACAAGAGTCCTCAACCTGTAACAAGTCAGATGTGGAAATAGTCACGCACAACAAATTGCAAATGACCTCAACAATCAGCCTGAGTACAATACCACAAAACGACAATTACATGTATTGGAGCTGTTCCCAACAGTCTCGTGTTCTCATTAACCATGTTTGTTAGCTGGATAAATACTTCATTGTTATAATCAAAACGGTCTCCAAATATAATGGAACAGATGATATTGCTCACAGCCAAGTACATAATCTGTGCAGTTTCAAAAGGCTGACCTGTGAATAAACACAGAACTCCATTACAAAAAGGCCTCTAAACAGTAATAATACTTCAATCATTGTCCTCTTTTACAAAGCACAAGTTACTCATATAAAACAAAGAACAGTGGAGGCTACAAATCTGAAGCGACAACAGAAATTGCTGGAGAAACTCAGCACATCTGGCAGCATCCCTGGGGAGAAAGCAGAGTTAGTGTTTTAACAAACAACAGTTCATTACTGGAACAGGCCCTTCGGCCCATTGAGCCTGTACTGATGCATGAAACCTATCTGAACTAAAACCCTTCTGCCTCCACACACTCCATATCCCTCTATTCCCTGCTTCTTCAGGAATCTGTCCAGTTCCCTATTCAATGTTCCTGTTCTGAAGAAGAGGACTCGAAAGGTTAACGCTGTTTTCCCTCCCACAGATATGCCCCAACCTGCTGAGGTTTGTCAGAATTGGGAAGATTTAAGATTAATCAGGAAGCAGGAAGTCAAAATTGCAGCTTTTAGATGAGTCATAGTCATAGAGATGTACAGCATGGAAATAGACCATTCGATCTATATCTAGTGCCTTTTGCCAGTACTTGGCCCATATCCCTCTAAACCCTTCCTATTCATACACATATCCAGATGAATTTTAAATGTTGTAACCATATCAGCCTCCACCACTTCCTCTGGCAGCACATTCCATACATGTACCACCCTTTGCATGAAAATGTTGCCCCTTTAGGCATCCATTATATCTTTCCCCTCTCACCCTAAACCTATGCTCTCTCGTTCTGGGCTCCCCTACCCCAGCGAAAAGGCCTTGTCTATTTTCCTGATCCATGCCGCTCATGATTTTATAAACCTCTATGAGGTCATCCCTCAGCCTCCGACACTCCAGGGAAAACAGCCCTAGCCTATTCAGCCTCTCCCGATAACTCAAACCCTCCAACCCTGGCAACATCCTTGTGAATCATTTCTACACCATTTCAAATTTCACAATATCCTTCCTTGAGGAGGGAGACCTGAATTGCACAAAATCTTCCAAAAGTGGCCTAGCCAATGTCCTGTACAGCATGACTTCCCAACTCCTATACTCAATGCTCTTACCAATAAGGAAAAGCATACTAAATGCCTTCTTCACTATCCTATCTACCTGCAACTCCACTTTCAAGGAACTATGAACCTGCCCTCCAAGGTCTCTTTGTTCAGCAACACTCCCTAGGACCTTACCATTAAGTGCATAAGCCCTGCCTGATTTGCCTTTCCAAAATACAGCATCTCGCATTATTTAAATTAACCTCTATTTGCCACTTTTCGTCCACTGGCCGATCTTGCCAAGATCCTGTAGTACTCTGAGATAACCTTTGTTGCTGTCTGCAACACCAACAATTTTGGCATCATCTGCAAACATACCAACAATACTTCCTGTGTTCACATCCAAATCATTTATATAAATGATAAAAATCAATGAACCCAGGCACTGATCCTTGTGGCACTCCACTGGTCATAGGCCTCCAGTCTGAAAAGCAACCCTTCACTAACACTCTCTGTCTTCTACCTTTGAGCCAGTTCTATATCCAAATGGCTAGTTCTCTCTGTATTCCATGTGATCTAACCTTGCTAACCAGTCTACCATGCAGAAGCTTGTTGAATGCCTTACTGAAGTCCATTTGGATCACATCCACCACTCTGCCCACATCAATCCTCTTAGTTACAAGAAATCACTCTGAAGGAGACATACCGTCTTGTTACATTAGAGCCAGACTCACTACTAAAAACTTGGGGCTACATTTCCCTGAGAGCCCATCACCTCCTACATTTCCAAAACAACATCCTTGTTTGAGATGGGAATAGCCACAGGAGACTGCTGCACTATCTGCCTACCTTTCCTGGAGTTAACCCATCGACCTGACTCTCTGTGCAGTTTTTCTCCCTTCCTGAAACTGCCATCCACCACACCCCTCGCTCCTGTAAATCCCTCTTTTCCTCAACCTGCCACTCTCACCAATCCATGCAATCCGATAGAATTCGCAAACAACCCACTTCCTGCAGATGTAATCATCAGTAACTTGGAAACTCTCCCCAATCTCCCACATCCAACAGGAAGAGCACATCACTCTACTAAAAGCCATCTTTACACCTTAATCGACAGACGCAGAAAATAGCCTGTTGTACCGCTCAAAAAAGGAGAACTTAGTCCCTATGTTTTATATCATTCAAGTTTATTGAAGAGTGAGATGTCAATAAAAACATATAATCAAAAAGTACCCTTTGTACTCACTGTTTGTAGATTTACCATAAACCACAGTAAGGTTACACTTTAAAGCGAGCCACTTCACTGCTCCCTGTTGTGAGATCCCCACATGGTGTCTCAAAGGTCAGCTTCGAATCTTACTGTTTGTTCATTTTTCTCAGAATGAACGCCAATGTCCAGATACATTTGTTACTAAACAGCAAAATCATACAGCTCGGCAGGGTCATTGCTGGGTCACACAGCTATGCAGGGTCATTGCTGGGTCACACAGCTGTGCAGGGTCACTGCTGTCTCACACAGCTGTACAGGAGCACTGCTGTCTCACACAGCTGTGCAGGGTCATTGCTGGGTCACGCAGCTGTGCAGGGTCATTGCTGGGTCACGCAGCTGTGCAGGGTCACTGCTGGGTCACACAGCTGTCCAGGGTCATTGCTGGGTCACACAGCTGTACAGGGTCATTGCTGGGTCACACAGCTGTACAGGTTTACTGCTGGGTCGCACAGCTATACAGGGTCACTGCTGGGTCACACAGCTGTGCAGGGTCATTGCTGGGTAATGCAGCTATGCAGGGTCACTGCTGGGTCACAGAGCTGTGCAGGGTTACTGCTGGGTCACACAGCTCTACAGGGTCACTGCTGGGTCACACAGCTGTGCAGGGTCATTGCTGGGTCACACAGCTGTACGGGATCACTGCTGTCTCACACAGCTGTACAGGGTCACTGCTGGGTCACACAGCTGTACAGGGTCACTGCTCGGTCACACAGCTGTCCAGAGTCATTGCTGGGTCACACAGCTGTTCAGGATCATTGCTGGGTCACACAGCTGTACAGGTTTACTGCTGGGTCACACAGCTGTACAGGGTCATTGCTGGGTCACACAGCTGTGCAGGGTCATTGCTGGGCCACACAGCTGTGCCGGGTCACTGCTGGGTCACACAGCTGTGCAGTGTCATTGCTGGGTCACACAGCTGCACAGGGGCACTGCTGGGTCACACAGCTGTGCAAGGTCACTGCTGGTCACACAGCTGTGCAGGGTCATTATTAGGTCACACAGCTGTACAGGGTCATTGTTGGGTCACGCAGCTGTGCAGGGACACTGCTAGGTTACACAGCTGTACAGGGTTATTGCTGGGTCACACAGCTGTACAGGATCACTGCTGGGTCACACAGCTGTACAGGATCACTGCTGTCTCACACAGCTGTACAGGGTCATTGCTGGGTCACACAGCTGTACAGGGCCATTGCTGGGTCACACAGCTGTACAGGATCACTGCTGGGCCACACAGCTGTACAGGGTCACTGCTGGGTCACACAGCTGTACAGGGTCATTGCTGGGTCACACAGCTGTACAGGATCACTGCTGGGCCACACAGCTGTACAGGGTCACCACTGGGTCACACAGCTGTGCAGGGTCATTGCTGGGTCACACAGCTGTACGGGATCACTGCTGTCTCACACAGCTGTACAGGGTCACTGCTGGGTCACACAGCTGTACAGGGTCACTGCTCGGTCACACAGCTGTCCAGGGTCATTGCTGGGTCACACAGCTGTATAGGACAACTGCTGGGTCACACAGCTGTATAGGATCACTGCTGTCTCACACAGCTGTACATTGTCATTGCTGGGTCACACAGCTGTACAGGATCACTGCTGTCTCACACAGCTGTGCAGAGTCACTGCTGGGTCACACAGCTGTACAGGGTCACTGCTGGGTCACACAGCTGTACAGGATCACTGCTGTCTCTCACAGCTGTGCAGAGTCACTGCTGGGTCACACAGCTGTACAGGATCACTGCTGTCTCACATGGCTGTGCAGGATCACTGCTGTCTCACACAGCTGTACAGGGTCACTGCTGGGTCACACAGCTGTGCAGGGTCATTGCTGGGTCACACAGCTGTACAGGATCATTGGTGGGTCACTCAGCTGTACAGGTTTACTGCTGGGTCACACAGCTGTCCAGGGTCATTGCTGGGTCACACAGCTGTATAGGACAACTGCTGGGTCACACAGCTGTATAGGATCACTGCTGTCTCACACAGCTGTACATTGTCATTGCTGGGTCACACAGCTGTACAGGATCACTGCTGTCTCACACAGCTGTGCAGAGTCACTGCTGGGTCACACAGCTGTACAGGGTCACTGCTGGGTCACACAGCTGTACAGGATCACTGCTGTCTCTCACAGCTGTGCAGAGTCACTGCTGGGTCACACAGCTGTACAGGATCACTGCTGTCTCACATGGCTGTGCAGGATCACTGCTGTCTCACACAGCTGTACAGGGTCACTGCTGGGTCACACAGCTGTGCAGGGTCATTGCTGGGTCACACAGCTGTACAGGATCATTGGTGGGTCACTCAGCTGTACAGGTTTACTGCTGGGTCACACAGCTGTACAGGGTCATTGCTGGGTCACACAGCTGTACAGGGTCACTGCTGGGTCACACAGCTGTACAGGGTCATTGCTGGGTCACACAGCTGTACAGGATCACTGCCGTCTCACACAGCTGTGCAGGGTCATTGCTGGGTCACACAGCTGTATAGGACAACTGCTGGGTCACACAGCTGTACAGGATCACTGCTGTCTCACACAGCTGTACAGGGTCATTGCTGGGTCACACAGCTGTGCAGGGTCACTGCTGGGTTACACAACTGAGCAGGGTCACTGCTGGGTTACACAGCTGTAAAGGGTAAAAACAATGACTGCAGATGCTGAAAATCAAATACTGGATTAGTGGTGCTGGAAGAGCACAGCAGTTCAGGCAGCATCCAACGAGCAGCGAAATCGACGTTTTGGGCAAAAGCCCTTCATCAGGAAGGCCTTTTGCCCGAAAAGTCGATTTCGTTGCTCATTGGATGCTGCCTGAACTGCTGTGCTCTTCCAGCACCACTAATCCAGTACACAGCTGTACAGGGTCACTGCTGGGTCACACAGCTGAACAGGGTCATTTCTGTGTCACACAGTTGTGCACATTCACTGCCGGGTCACGCAGCTGTGTCGGGTCATTGCTGGGTCACACAGTTGTGCCGATTCACTGCCGGGTCACACAGCTGTACAGGGTCATTGCTGGGTCACACAGCTGTACAGGGTCATTGCTGGGTCACACAGCTGTCCAGGGTCATTGCTGTGTAACTCAGGTATGCACATTCACTGCCGGGTCACACAGCTGTACAGTGTCATTGCTGGGTCACACAGCTGTACAGGGCCATTGCTGTGTAACTCAGGTATGCACATTCACTGCTGGGTCACACAGCTGTCCAGGGTCATTCCTGGGTTGCTCAGCTGTTTAGGTTTGATGCCTCCATTTCTAACCTCCCATGTGATATCTGCTTTGTCTCGCTTCATCATTTTTAAAACCATTGTTGTTTTGATTTCTTCCCAAAATAATCAAAGCAAAAGCTTATAAAACAGTAATTACTGCTCCAAAGATTCCAGGAGATCATCTCCAACACTGCAATATCTCCAATATGGAGCAGCTGTTACAGCCACAATGTTTTCCCATCCTCCACCTCAGGTTACACAGAATCCTTCAGCTTAAAATGACTTGAGAGCGATGGGATTCAAAGCTACATCTCTGAAGAGACTGGAGTGTGGGAGGAAGAAATGTATCATTGTTTAACATCACTGAATCAAACTCCTGGAATTCCCTCTGTCAGGACATTGTGGGTCAACCTACAGCATGTGAACTGGAATTGTTCAAGTAGACAGCTCACCATCTCCTTCTCAAGAGGCAACTAGACACGGGCAAAATGTTGCTGGCAGTCAGCGGTGCCAATGCCATGTGTAAAGGTTTGAACACATAGCATGGTCTCAATTCTCACACTGGCTGTGATTGCTATAAAGGTCCCACCTTTTCAATCTCACCCCTCACCTGAGGCATGTTTAAGGTTAAACTCAGCACCAGTCATGTCTACTCAGTAAGAGAGAGGGACGACGGTGATTTCACCCGTCAATTATGTCAGACCAAGTCGAGGAAGAACAAACCGATCTTCGGGGTGAAATGGACCAATGGCTTGAACAAACAAATGCCTAAATTGACCCGAGAGTTGGGAAGAGCATGAGAAAGGCTGTTAATACACCATCACACCTAACTTTTAGCAACCACCGTCCACACTGAAGGAATGGAAGTAATTCAGTAAGCTTTGTGCAGGAGCAGACAACCAGACACAGACCATGTTGTGTCCGTGCTTACACACCAGAGTCTGGACTCAAATTACCTTCAAACTCCCTTGCCACTGCACCAGTGTCACAGCCTGTTGTGTCCTGTGAGAATCGGTGTGCACGGACCAGCCCACATTTTAAAATAAGAAATCCCACAAGGGTGCTTTCCACTCATCTCCAAGTTGTATTGGGACCTGGAACCAGAGGGCCCCCAAGAGCCACCCCAACAGTGACTGACCTGGGAGCCTCACCACTGCCATAGCTCAGCAAGTCTCGGTACCTCGACAGCCACATCTCTGCCGTATACATGAGAGTCTTTGTCACCAACACCTGGAGGCGATGACCAAAGAACCAAAGTGGCAGAGTCTCTGCTGATCAGGCAGGACCGAGTTAAACTGAGGGGAAGTATAGTCCTGAATCCTCACATCAGCAGCAGCAACATTGGTATGTGGATACTGCCCTGGAACATTCTCTTGAAGTTGGTGTTGGGATCTTTTATTCAAGTGAAAATCTTTTCTGTAGATGTCAATTTCGAGGGAACCATGAATCCCAGCATGTCATGACCCACCAAGCACTCACCCTTGTGACTCTCAAACACATTAACAAGAAAGCTGGCCTCTTCACTGATCCTGTCTTCAATGGATTTCTTGCCCATGCCAAATCCTCGGAGAGCTGAGATCACAAACTTTCGGTTCTCCTGCCACAACTTCCCCTCACTGAATATCACGCCTGAAAGTGACACACGAAAAGCTGATCAAATATTGTACATGGGTTCTGCTGTGAGTGCTGCCAAACCCCAGGTTTCTAACACCCTTTCCTTTCCTGAGAATTACACCATTCTATAACCAAGGGGAAGGTCATTGTATCCATGAGTACTCTTTGGGGGAGTGAGCCCATTGGTCTGACTTCACAAAATTCTTCTTGATGTTTTCATTCTCAATTCCCCTTGAGATGTTCCTGTTGACCCTGCTTCCAGAACCATCCCAGGTACTGCATTCCAGATAACAATGAGAGCTGTAAATCCAAATCTCATCTTCCCTCTGATTTTTGTAACCAAGCGGCCTCTTTTGATGTAGTCTGCCCAATTCTGGTCTCCCTGTTGCAAGGAGGATATTATTAAGCTGGACGGGGTTAAGAAGAGATTCACCAGGATGTTCCCAGGATTAGAGAGTTTGAGGGATGGGGAGAGGCTGCATAGGCTGCAACGTTTTTCACTGGAGTGTGGGAGGTTGAGGGGTGACCTTGCAGAGGTGTATAAAATCATGAGGGACATGGATAAGGTGAATGGCAGGTGTCTTTTCTCCCCAGGATGGAGGATTTCAAGGCAAGGGGCATATTCTTTCGATGTGAGTAGAAAGGTTTTAAAAAAAGACATGGGGGCAGTTGTTTTATACAGACTCCGGTTTGTGTGTGGAATGAACTTCCAGTGGCAGTGGTAGAAGTGGATATCGTTATAACATTTAAAAGACATTTGGATAAGTATACGAATAAGAAATGTTTGGAGGAATGTGGACCAAGCGCAGCCAAGTGGGATAAGTTTAGTTTGGGATTACGTTCAGCATGGACTGGTTAGGCCGAAGGGTCTGTTTCAGTGTTTTATGACTCTATGATCTATGACTCCCAATTTCAGTGTTTGTCAATTCATATTTAAGGTTGTCCCACAGTAAAATGTGCCCTTTTTATTTGTTGATTTAATATTGAACAACTCAAATATATCATGTGAAGATTAATGTTCTGTAGCTTGAGCAACATTTATGGAGTTAGACAAATTGTTGATGCAGGGGATTGTCCCAGGTATTCAATGACTCCCATTATATTGAGGGAGGTGATGAAGAAGTACAGTACCTTGAGACAGCAGGGTATTGGCAAGTGGCCAACTGGCAGGAAATAAAAAGTAGGAAGGTAACAGGGTCGGACTACCAACCCAGCAGCTTAACCAAGGGAGGGGTGTGAGGTCTGTTAGCAGCTTGGGATCTGATCCCTGCCATTTAATATGACAGCAGGAAGCTCGAGCGTATTGGGGTTTTGAATGAGATGCCAAAGTTGCACTATGTATTTCTGTGGATGTGGAATGTAGTGATTTTAATTGCTAGTAGCCCTCCTCTCACGCAGCACAAGTTTTGGTTGGCATTACTTTGGCATTTTCTAGCACATTACAAGAATTCAGATTGTCAAAATGTGTATTTCTTCAGCAAAACCAAAGGAAATTATGTTGAAATTTAATAAAACATTTGTTTGGCTTCAAGTGGAGCATTGTATTCAATTCTGAGCACCACATTGTTGGGAAATGCTTGAGCGAGGGTCACCATCAGACGAATGATAGATGATCGCTTGTCAAAGGTGGTGCTGTTCACCTTGGGGAAGAGAAGGTTGTGTGAGCTTTTGGATGGAAATATCCAAGATCATAAGGGATCTCGTCAGAGTCAATGAAAAGACACTGTTTCCCATTGACTGGAGGACTGAGAATCAGATGGCACAGAGCTCATAGCATTGGCAAAAGAAACAAAGAGGGTTTGTGAAAGACACATTGAATGGTGATGATCAGAAGTGCCTGATCAATGGAAATTCAATGGAAGTTTTCAAAAAAGATTTGAATAAGTGCCTGACGAGGGAAAGACTTTTCAGGGATGCAGGGAAAGGGCAGGGAGCAGGACCATTTCACTGATAAACATTGGTCTAACCCAGGATTATTGAGAATGAGAAGCTTGGGTATTTATAAATTGAGGGAAATAGTGGCTAAAAGGCTACAGTTCAATTCCAGAACATTTTGTGTCACTTTAACCAGCATGATCGGGTGAGCTGAGGTGAAGACAGGAATGACCAAAGAGTAACACAGAGATGAAAGAGGGAAATTACCAGTTTGGAATGAAACTGCGTCATATATCGGTAAGTGTGGCCTCCCACTGAATTGATCAGCGTGATTCACAAGAGCGTCTTTCACTGTGTCGTAACCAGTCAACACCACTGCCTTCAGCGGGCCGAGCTCCACTGAAAATACACTGCCATATTTCTCTGCAAGCTACCAAAGAGAGATTTATTTTATTAAGGTTTCATTTCTAATCAGCTGTAGCACAAGTCAGGGGCGAAATATGAAGGAAAGAAGATTAATCCCCAATTCTTAAGAATTTGATGCCCATCTGTATTTTCCTTTCAGAAGGTGTTGGTGAGCTGTCTTCTTGACCCAATGCAGTGCAGGTGGGTAAACCTTCAATGGTGTTAGGAAAGGAATTCCAGAATGTTGAACATAGAAACAGAAGGAGGCCATTCAGCCCCTCAAGCTCCCTCCACAACTCAATGACATCATGAATGATCTTTGGCCGAACTCCATGTTCCTCCTTTTGGCCCATATCCCCTCATGGTTTTGCTTCATAAAAATGTATCTACCTCAAGTTTAAAACTAATAACTGATCCCACACCCACTGCCATTTGTGGAAGAGTATTCTACCACCCTTTCTCATATCTCCCTCCCGAACGGTCTGGCCCAGACTGTGTCCTTTTGTTCGAGACTCTCCAAACAGTGGAAATAGTTTATTTTTATCCACCCTTTTCATGTTAATAATCTCGAAGATTTTGATCAGATCACCCTTTATCCTTCTAAATTTAAGAGAAAGCAGGCCTTATTTGGATCATCTCTCCTCATAACCTAACCCCTGAAGGACATGTATTATTCTTGTAAACCTTCGCTGTGTTCCCTCCAAGGCTATTCCATCCTTCCTAATGTGTGGAGCCCAGATCTGTTCACAATGCTCCACGTGGGCTCTGACCAGGGTCCTGTCGAATTGCAGCATAATTTATTCATCCTTTTGTATTCCAGGTATGAAGGCCAACATTCAACCAACTTTCTTGATTATAATCTGAACCTACTTATGTTATTTCAAAGATCTGTGCACCCAAACTCTCAAGTCTCTTTGTACATCCACTGTTGAGCCAGTGACACTGAAGGAACAGCAATACTTTGTCCTTGTAGATTCAGGTCGAACTTATTTCCATGTGGTCGTGTTCCCATGTGGCTGGCTATCTGCATCAGCGGCTCACCAATATCATTGACCAAACTCCATGAGTTCATGGGCAGGCCCAGTGATGGTCATTTAGACCTTACTGCTGTTCCTCTTACTCAGAATGTAAGTAACCTTTTTCACTCTCTTGCTAGCTGTGTCTTCCAATTCCTGGATTTTCCTCTCAAGTGTTATCTTCTCATTCCCATTCCCCCCGAAAAATTAATCTGAACCCTCCTCAATAACATTAATATACTATCCCATCAGGACGCTGGTCTAGCCTCTATTCAGGTGCAAACCATCCGGCCTGGACAAGTCTCAACTGCTCCAGAATTGTTACTAACCTCTGAGGAGCCTAATTCCCCCAAACTTTCACCCCCTCCAAATGCCACATCCTCTGGCACGTATCCATCTGCTTATCTTCCATCTTGTTTCCTGACCCGTGTGTGGCACTGTGGGTAATCTGGAGATTGTTTCCTTTGAGGTTCTGCTATGGACAAGCAGGAGGTGGCTGGAAGAACACAGTAAACCAGGCAGTGGAGAGGTCAACATTTCAGGTGCAACACTTCTTCAGGACTGGGGTGGGCTTTGGGAGTGGTGGGGTACAGATAAAGGGGGAGGTTGGGGCAGGGTGGTGAAGTGGGATAGATGAAGACAGGTAGAGGGTATGACCTGGTTAGTCAATGGGAGGAATGGATCCAGTTGGTGGGAGGGAGCAGTGCAAGGGATGGGGGAGGGGCTGGGAAGGGAGTCGGGGGATGGGGAGGGAGGTTATTTGAAATTGGAGAACGCAATGTTGAGTCCACCAGGCAGGAGGCAGCCCAGGCGGTAGATGAAGTGCTGTTCCTCCAATTTGTTATTGGGTTCCTTGTGGCAATTCAGGAGGCCAAGGATGGTCATGTCAGAAAGGGAGTGGGAAGTGGGATTAAAGCAACTGTGGGCCCGGCAGAGATCCTCGGTGAACCATTCCCTAAGTTTACATTCAGTCTCGCCGATGTAGAGAAGACCACATCGGGAGCACCTGATGCAGTAAACTAGGTTGGAGGAGAGGCAGGTGAATCTCTGTCTCACCCGGAAGGACTGTTTGGGGCCTGGATGGAGGTGAGGGAGGTGGGGTACTGGCAAGTTTTGAATCATTTCTGGTTGCAGGGGAAGATACCTGGGGGTTCGGGGGTGTTGGTGGGGAGAGTGGTACAAACAAAGGACTGTCGAAGGGAACTGTCCTTGCAGAAGGCAGAGGGGGGTGGGCAGGGGGAGATATTCTGGGTGGTGGGGTCTAGTTGGAGTTGGCGGAAGTGTTTAAGAATGATGTGTTGGATACACAGACTGGTGGGATGGTAGGTGAGGACAAGGGGGACTCAGACTTAATTGTGTTGGTGGGGGTTTCGAGCAGTGGAGTGGGGAATGGAGGTGGTGCAGCAGAGGGCTCTCTGGATGATGGAGGGAGGAATAGCTCGGTCTTCAAAATAGCTGGACATCTGGGATGCTTGGGAGAGGAATGTCTCCTCGTCCAAGCAAATGCGGCAGAGGCAGAGGAATTGGGAGAATGGGATGGAGTTCTGGCAGGATACTGGTGGGAAGAGGTGGAGTCCAGGTAGTTACGGGAGTTTGTGGGTTTGTAGTAAACATCCATCTGGAGACTGTCGCTGGAGATGGAAATGGTGAGGTCAAGAAAGGGGAGGGAGGTGTCCGGAATGGACCAAATGAATTTGAGGGAGGGGTGGAAGTTGTGGGTGAAATCGCTGAATTGCTCCAGTTCAGTCTGGATTCAGGATGCTGCCCCAATGCAGTCATCGATGTAATGGTGGAAGAGTAATGGCACAGTGCCTGTATAAGTACTGAAGAGGGACTGTTCAATATCGCCAACAAAGAGACAGGTGTAGCTGTGGCCCATCTGGGTGCCCATGGACACCTCCTTGATTTGGAGGAAATGGGAGGAGTTAAAGGAAAAGTTATTGAGGGTGAGGAGCCTTTCAGCAAGATGGAGGAGAGTATTGGTGGAGGGGGGAATGGATGAGTCTGTTTGACAGGAAGAGGCGGAGGGCCTGGAGGCCATCTTTGTGGGGTATGGATGTAAATAAGGACGGCAGGTCCAGAGAGTAGATCAAGCGCTGGGGGCCAGAGAACTGGAAGTTGCTGTAGAGATGGAGGGTGTCGTTAGTGTCGTGGGTGTAGGTGGGAAATGCCTGATCCAAGGGGGAGAGGATGGAGTCAAGGTAGGACGGGATGTTTTCGGTGGGACAGGAGCATGCCGAGACGATGGGTCAGCTGGGGTAGTTGGGCTTGTGGATCTTGGGGAGTAGGTAGACTGGGCAGTGTGGGGCTGGGGGACTATGGGTTTGGAGGCAGTGGAGGGGAGATCACTGGAGACAATGAGGGCACAGACAGTGTGAGTGAATTTAGCCTGATGGGTCGCGAAGGTGGGGGGGGGGGTCGCGGGCAAGGGGGGGGTAGGACGTGGTGTCGGAGAGTTGACGTTCAGCCTCTGGAACATTGAGGTCCGTTGTCCAGACAACTATCTTTGTCAGTGCGTTTGGTGAGGAGCAAGTGGTGTGCTGCACGTTTGGAGGGGGTGAGGTTGGAGGGGGTGGGGGAGGGTTGGAGAAATTGAGGTGGTGGATGTCACGTCAGCCGTTTGGAATGAAGAGGACAAGGGCGGGTGGTGACCAAGTGGAGGAGGAACCTTGGAGGTGGAAGAGGGGGTCGTCAGAGGGAGGTTGGGAATTTTGGGGTGGAATCCTGAGGTGGTTGATGTGGGGAAGGGGAGAAGGGTGATGGCATATGGTGGGTGAGGTTTGGGTGTGGTGGTGTGGTCGGGGGTAGTGAGTGTGGGGGAGAAAGTGGGTGTGGAGGGAGGGTGGGTGCACTGGCTGACAGGCTGAGGGTTGGCAGTAGGACCCAGGGGTGACCCTGGGAAATGAAGTCTGAGTCTTGTTTGTAGAGAGGGCGGAGCCAGAAGTGGAGGTGGGAGCTGGAGGGAAGTCGAGGCTGATCTGAGTGATGTTGTAGGAGACATCTGGAGCAGAGGAGGAGGTTACGGGTGGGTACTTGGGTGGTGGGGGGGTGCCCGGGAGGGTGTCGTGGTGGCACAGGTACCAACCTGGAACACAGCTCCCTCAACTCAAACTGCAGGGCCCCACCCAGCTGGTGCATAGCCACTAGCTGTTCACCTTCTGAATGTTCTTCATTCATTCAGTGACGTTCTTGAACCAGGATTTTTTTTACATTTCAAAAATATACTTTATTCATAAAAATATTTTGATGATCTGTACAATTGGTCATGCCATACATACATAAACATTCCATTTCTTTGCATACAGAGATCGAGTAATCATTCATATATACAAGTCTGTACATTGACCCTCCACATATTTAGCTGAGGCAGACGTTACACGGTGGTCTTTCCCCACCGCGCCTCGGTTGCAGCTGCCCCAAGCTTCAGCGCATCCCTCAACACGTAGTCCTGGACCTTGGAATGTGCCAGTCGGCAACACTCGGTCGGGGTCAACTCCTTCAGCTGGAAGATCAACAGGTTTTGGAAAGCCCAGAGAGCGTCCTTCACCGAGTTGATGATCCTCCAGGCACAGTTGATGTTCGTCTCGGTGTGAGTCCCGGGGAACAGGCCGTAGAGCACGGAATCCCGCGTCACGGCGCTGCTCGGGATGAACCTCGACAAACACCACTGCATTCCTCTCCAGACTTCCTCTGCATAGGCACGTTCCAGAAGGAGGTGTGTGACAGTCTCGTCCCCGCCCGCAGCCGCTTCAAGGGCAGCGTGCGGTGCGGCAGAGAGTCCGGGCGTGCATGAAGGATCTCACAGGCAGAGCCCTTCTCACCACCAGCCAAGCCATGTCTTGGTGCTTATTGGAAAGTTCTGGCAAAGAGGCATTCTGCCAAATGGCTTTGACAGTCTGCTCAGGGAACCGCTCGACAGGATCCGCCCTCTCCTTTTCCCGAAGGGTCTCGAGGACACTACGTGCTGACCACTTCCTGATGGACTTGTGGTCAAAGGTGTTTTTCTTCATAAACTTCTCCATGAAGGACAGGTGATACCGAACGGTCCAAATACTCGGAGCGTTCCGCGGCAGCGAGGCCAGGCCCATCCTTTGCAACACCGGGGATAGGTAGAACCTCAGTACGTAGTGACACTTGGTGTTTGCGTACCGGGGATCCATGCACAGCTTGATGCAGCCACACACAAAGGTGGCCATCAGGGTGAGGGTGGCATTGGGTGTATTTTTTCCCCCGTTGTCCAGATCTTTATACATCGAGTCCCTTCGGACCTGGTCCATCTTTGACCTCCATATAAACTGGAAGATGGCCCGGGTGACTGCAGCGGCACAGGTTCTGGGAATAGGCCAGACCTGTGCCACATACAATAGCAAAGACAGTGCCTCACACCTGATGACCAGGTTTTTTCCCACGATGGAGAGCGACCGTAGCTTCTATCTGCCCAGTTTCTGCCTCACTTTGCTGATACGCTCCTCCCAAGACTTAGCACACACCCCAGCCCCCCCGAACCAAATATCCAGCACCTTCAGGTGGTCTGTCCTGACGTTAAAGGGGATCAAGGATTGTTCGGCCCAGTTCCCGAAGAGCATGGCCTCGCTCTTGCCTCGGTTTACCTTGGTCCCCGAGGCCCGTTCGAACTGGTCACAGATGCTCTTGAGTCCATTCACGGAGAGCGAATCTGAGCAGAAAACAGCGACGTCATCCATGTACAGGGAGGCTTTAACCTGCAGGCCCCCGCTGCCAGGAATAGTCACCCCTCTCAGGCTCGCATCCTTCCTGATGGACTTGGCAAATGGCTCTATCCGGCACACAAACAAGGCAGGAGAGAGAGGGCAGCCCTGCCTGACTCCAGATCTGACTGAGAAGCTATCTGATTCCCACCCATTGATTGAGACTGCACTGACAATGTTGGTGTAGAGCAGTCTGATCCAATTGCAGATTCCCTCCCCAAAGCCCATTTTGGAGAGAACATCTCTCATATACCTGTGTGATAACCTGTCAAAGGCTTTCTCCTGGTGCAGGCTGATGAGGTCGGTATCCAACCCTCTGTCCTGCACGTATGCGATCGTATCCCTGAGGAGTGCGAGACTCTCAGCGATCTTCCTGCCCGGTACAGCACAGGTTTGGTCGGGGTGGATCACCGACCCCAGAGCAGACCTGACCCGGTTGGCGATTACCTTTGACAGAATTTTGTAATCCGCATTCAACAGTGAGATTGGTCTCCAATTTCTGAGTTCCTCCCTCTCCCCCTTCCGCTTGTAGATGAGGGTGATGATGCCTTTCCTCATGGATTCACTCATGGTACCTGCCCGAAGCATACTGACATACACCTCCAGCAGGTCCTGGCCGATCAAGTCCCACAGAGCGGAATAGAGCTCGACCGGTAAGCCGTTGCTTCCGGGAGTTTTATTCTTTTCGAAGGACTCGAGGGCCTTGGTCAGCTCATCCAGAGATAGCGGCTGGTCTAGACTCTCCTGTGTTCTGTCATCTAGGACCTCCGTGATAGAGGACAGGAACGACTGGGAGGCCGCGATGTCAGTTGCCTTGGGTCATACAGGCTGGCGTAGAAGGATTTGCTGATCCTCATGACGTCAGCCTGAGATGACGTTACCGAGCCATCTTCTTCCTTCAGGCTGCTGAGCACGGAGCTCTCTTTGTGCACCTTCTGGAAGAAGAAACGTGAGCACGTCTCGTCCTGCTCCACCGAGCGGGCCCTGGACCGGAAGATTATCCTGGAGGCCTCCGAGGCAAAGAGCGAGGCTTGCTGGCCCTTCACCTCCTTGAGGTCCTCCGTGACGTCGACCCCTATCGTCTGCAGCAGGAGCAGGTTCTGCATACTTTCCTGGAGCTGGGACAGTTTTCCCTGCCTCTCTCTCGCCTCCTGAACACCTTTGAGGATGAAGAACCTCTTGATGTTCCCTTTTACTGTTTCCCACCAGTCCGCTGGGGACTCAAAGAGGGGCTTCACGGTTCTCCAACCTGCGTAATCCCTCTTGAGCTCCTCAATGTTTCCCGGGGTCAACAGCTTAGTGTTCAGCTTCCACGTTCCCTTGCCCGCCCGCTGTTCGTCCTGTAGGTGACAGTCGGCCAGCAGGAGGCAGTGGTCAGAGAAGAACACCAGCTTGATGTCGGTGGATCTGACCGAGAGCGTTCGGGACACAAACAGGTAATCTATCCTTGAGCGGATAGACCCGTCTGCCCGTGACCAGGTGTATCTACGCTGTGCTCTGTCTGCAGGGGTGCTGAAGACGTCGTGCAGCTTGGCGTCTTTGACTGTTTCCATCAGGGCCCTGGACGTAGCGTCCGGTTTACTGTCCCCCCCGCCGGATCGTCCATCTGCATCAATGATGCAGTTGAAGTCTCCGGCCAGAATGACCGGCCTGGACGTAGCCAGCAGCAGTGGAAGCTGTTGCAGGACGGCCAACCGTTCACTCTTACCCACTGGGGCGTACACGTTGATTAGTCTCAGGGGAGCGTTTCTGTATTTAACATCCGCGACGAGGAGGCGCCCGCCCACCACCTCCTTAACCTCGGAGATGGTGAAGTTGCCTCCTCGCAACAGGATACCCAGGCCGGAGGCGTGGCTATCGTTGCCCCCCGACCAAACTGACTGCCCATGGGCCCCCAAGCTCGACCATCTCCTGTAGCTGCTGAGATGCGGTATCCCACACTCCTGCAGAAACAGGACGTCGGCTTTAACTTTGGCCAGGAAGGCCAATGTCGGCCAGTATTCGACTGGGACAACACTACTATTATAGGACAAGCCAAACAGAGAACAGCCAGGGAATTCCTAGAGGCATGGCACTCATCCACAGATTCAATCAATAAGCATATCAACTTGGATCCAATATACCGACCACTGCAACGGACAGCTGGAACTGACAACCAGAAGTGGCAGATTCAAACCACTACAAATGCCAGAGAAAAGATCACAGAAGTGCTTCACAGGAGGCTCCCAAGCACTGAGGATGTCACTTAGACAGGGGACGAAATATCTGCAACACAAATTCCCAGCTCGGCGAACAGAACCACAACAACGAGCACCCGAGCTACAAATCTTCTCCCAAACTTTGAATATATACACACACACACTTTCTCATACATACACGCAAACACACACACCACACACACACAGACCCTCTCTCATACACTCACACATACACCCCCCACACTCTCACTCTCTCACATACACTCATCCCCACATGCACAGACACACACTCAGTCTCCCCTGCACCCACACACATATAAGTTTGTGGTAAAAACAATGACTGCAGATACTGGAAACCAGATTCTGGATTAGTGGTGCTGGAAGAGCACAGCAGTTCAGGTAGCATCCGAGGAGCAGCAAAATCGACGTTTCGGGCAAAAGCCCTTCATCAGGAATAAAGGCAGAGAGCCTGAAGCGTGGAGAGATAAGCGAGAGGAGGGTGGGGTGGGGAGAAAGTAGGTAAAAACAATGACTGCAGACGCTGGAGACCAGATTCTGGATTAGTGGTGCTGGAAGAGCACAGCAGTTCGGGCAGCATCCAAGGAGCAGCAGCAAAATTGACGTTTTGGGCAAAAGCCCTTCATCAGGAATAAAGGCAGTGAGCCTGAAGCGTGGAGAGATAAGCTAGAGGAGGGTGGGGGTGGGGAGAGAGTAACATAGAGTACAATGGGTGAGTGGGGGGGGGGGAGATGAAGGTGATAGGTCAGGGAGGAGAGGGTGGAGTGGATAGGTGGAAAAGGAGATAGGCAGGTCGGACAAGTCCAGACAAGTAATGGGGACAGTGCTGAGCTGGAAGTTTGAAACTAGGATGAGGTGGGGAAGGGGAAATGAGGAAGCTGTTGAAGTCGAGTCTTCAACCATGTCGTGAAACAAACTCGACTTCAACAGCTTCCTCATTTCCCCTTCCCCCACCTTATCCTAGTTTCAAACTTCCAGCTCAGCACTGTCCCCATTACTTGTCCGGACTTGTCCGACCTGCCTAGCTCCTTTTCCACCTATCCACTCCACCCTCTCCTCCCTGACCTATCACCTTCATCTCCCGCCCCGACTCACCTATTGTACTCTATGCTACTTTCTCCACACCCCACCCCACCCTCTCCACGCTTCAGGCTCACTGCCCTTATTCCTGATGAAGGGCTTTTGCCTGAAACGTCGATTTTACTGCTCCTCGGATGTTGCCTGAACTGCTGTGCTCTTCCAGCACCTCTAATCCAGAATATATGTTTGTGGGGTGAGTTTGTACTTGAAGTGTTACATTTTATTTTGTTCAAAAACTGCATAAATAAATGTAAGATTCTGTACACTGGGACACCGACAGATTTTAACCTCACACCTTCAATGCATTATCTGAGTTGAGGTGGTACCTATTGTTCAAGATATCTCGAGAATGTAACTTTAAAAGAAGTTCTGGGATTTACAGATGAAAGAACTGAAATGAACATGATCATTCTAAAAGGTGAAAGACTTGATCTTTATTTGTTTAATATGACACTCCATGACACTGCAATCCTGTTGCTATAAATCCTGTGTTTTCTGAATCTGCTCCACAACCACTTGATACAGAAGCAGCCCTATTGGCTGGTGTTGTGGGAGTTTTAACTTTGTCCGCCCCAATCCAACACTGACTCCTGCAAATCATGCCATATCTCCCAAGTCCCAAATTCCTTAGAGCTGTTGCTTTCCCAATCCTCCCCCTGCAACCCTGCTCCACCCCATTCCCAACCTTGGGCCCCCCTCTGGTGGGATGGACCCTTGCACTTTAAATTGCGTTGGGAAGCGGTGATTGTATTTGCAAAACAAAAAGAAAAATCAGTCCTCATTTTGTTCATGATTATTGGCCTGAATTTTAAGACTTTATTTTCTTTCCCTTGTGACACGTATTTGATGGGCACTTGGCTCTGGGATATTCCTCAAAGGAACACTCACTCTCACAAACCAGTCCCTTCCCTTTGCACTGACCTCACTTCGGTTTTTGATCAGGTTTTGGATCAGGACATGAATTCAGGTGTTTTCCTGAACTTTCCAGAACTTTCACAATGTCAATATCTGGTTATAATGGCCTGAAATAAAAAATCCAGAGATTTTCGATTCTCCCAAATCTTCTTCCATCATTTTATATCGATCCCCTCTCTGCTTTAAATATCTGGTTGTAAGGATCTGATAAACTCTCAAATAGGCTTCAGGATTCAGACCAAATCCAGCACGGTCAGAGGCCATTCGGTCCATCGTCCAGCGTCGCTCTCGCTTTACTGTCACATGTTAATTAAATTGAACATTTCCCAGATTGGTCACTCTCTGAGGTGCCATAACTTTGCAATTGCTTTGTTTTTTTTCTGCCTCCCGTTCTGTTTAGAATTAAAGTCCGACCAGAGATCAGAGACTCTCAGAACACAGTCCCCAGGGCTAACAGATTCCTCGGTCAGGGATGACGGATCTGCTTCGGTTTGTGTCTCTCTCGGTCTCTGTGAGCTTCTCCTTGGGAGCTGTTCCCTCACACCGCCCCATCCCTCAGACATTCCCCCAGTGAAGGATTCTCACTTACCCCAATGAGAGACCAGTCCAGCCTCTTGAGGTCCAGTTGGTGCAGGTTTCCGATCAGAGGAAGCGGGGTTGGTCCGGGAGGGAAATTCATGGGAACTCTCCGCCGAATTACGGACACGACCAGGAAGAGAAAGAGGGTCAGCAGCGATAGGGCCAAGGTGTAGTCTGTGGGGAAGAGCTTGAGGAGAGCCATTGTGTCAGAGTGCTCAGACACCAGTGATGTTCGAGTGTGTTATGTCCTTCAGTCCAGTCCCCACTGGCAAAGAACAGCCTGTTTTTCCTGATTTGTCTCACCGAGTGTTTTTAAGCCCCACCTTCCCTGTGAAATTCCATTAAACATTTGGGTACACAGTAACCTGAGCTTCTTGGCACAGAAATGGTGCTGCCCTCTCTTGTAATCCCACAGCAGGCCAGGCAACATCAGGAGGTGGAGAGGTGAACGTTTCCGGTGTAATCCTTTTTTTCAGGACTCAGGGTGGGTGTTCGGGGTGGGGTGCAGATAAAGGGGGTGGTGAGGGCAGAGTGGTGAAATGGGGATAGGTGATGACAGGTAGAGGGTACAACCCGTTTGGTCAATGGGTGGAATGAATCCAGTTGGTGGGAGGGAGCAGTGGAAGGGATGGGGGAGGGGTTGGGAAGGGAGTGGGGGGGGGGAGGAGAGATGGGGAGGGAGGTTACTTAAAACTGGAGAACCCAATGTTGAGTCCTCCAGGCTGGAGGCTGTCCAGAGGAAGATGAGGTGTTGTTCCTCCAATTTGCAGTTGGGTTCATTGTGGCAATGGAGGAGACCAAGGCTGGTCGTGTTGGAAAGGGAGTGGGAAGGGGAATTAAAATGGGAGATCCGGTCAGTCCCTGCGGTCCCTCCTGAGATGCTCGATGAACCGTTCCCTAAGTTTAGGTTTGGTCTCCCCGATGCAGAGTGGTGCAAACCAAGGGCTGCTGAAGGGAATGGTCCTTGTGAAAGGCAGAGGGTGGTGTGGAGGGGGTGGGGTCTAGTTGGAGTTGGTGGAAGTGTTTAAGGAGGATGCATTGGATGTGGAGACTGGTGGGGTGATAGGTGAGGACAAGGGTGACTCTGTCTTTATTGCATTGGGGTGTGGGGTGTTTGGAGCCGTGGAACCTGGAATGGAGATGGTGAGGCAGAGGGCTTCTGGATGACAAGAGGGAGGAGAAACTCATTGTTCAAAATAACCTCCTGTACCATTCCCTGACTCCCTTCCCAGCCCACCCCCCCCCCCACCCCCTTCCACTGCTCCCTGACACCCACCAGATTCACTCCCTCCATTGACCAACCAGGTCGCATCCTCTACCTGTCTTCACCTATCCCCCACTTCACCCCCCTGCCCCCACCACCCCCTTTACCTGCAGGTCCTCCCACCCCCACCCCCACTCCTGAAGAAAGGTTACATCTGCAATGTAGACTTCTCCCCCTCCGGATGCCGCCTGGCTTGCTGTGTTCTTCCAGCCTCTTGCCTGATTATTTTGGATTCCAGTATCTGCAGTGTTTTTGTCTCTGACTTGTCATTCCCCATTGAAGAACAGCAGGAATCCACTTCGGGAGAGAGAGGTGTGTCAATTCCAGAGCTGCTCATTTGAACCAAAGTCTCTTGGCCCACAATCCTGTCATTCTCTTCAGAGTCGATCATGCCCCTGCTCTATTGCACTAAAAGTTCAAGGTTTGCATAAAAGTGTTAAGCAAATACAGTTTGGATCTGTAAGCATTACAACACCACGGTTTGACTCATGTGTGATGTTTTGTAACTTTTGGCGGAAGAAAAATGAAAAACAGTTTGTGAATTTTTGACAATTTGGAAAGCTTCCTGGTCCCACAATCAGTCCCAGCTTGTTTAATGAGGCTGCTCCTGCCCTGCCAATTTATTTTTTATATTTCAAAAATATACTTTATTCATAAAATAATTTGATGGTCTGTACAGTTGGACATGCCATACATATGTCAACATTTACATACAGAGATCAGAATTTATCATTTTGTACATTTTTCTGTACATTTTTGAATCATATGCCCATATCTTTAGCTGAGGCGTCAGCAGAACCAAAATGATTGCGCAGGGCCCCCTGTTCTTCTTTAGGCAGGCAGATGTTACACGGTGGTCTTTCCCCACCGCACCTTGGTGGCAGCTGCCCCAAGCTTCAGCGTGTCCCTCAACACGTAGTCCTGGACCTTGGAATGTGCCAGTCTGCAACACTCAGTCGGGGTCAACTCCTTCACCTGGAAGATCAACAGGTTTCGGACCGCCCCGAGAGCGTCCTTCACTGAGTTGATGATCGTCCACGCACAGTTAATGTTCGTCTCGGTGTGAGTCCTGGGGAACAGGCCGTAGAGCACGGAGTCCCACGTCACGGCGCTGCTCGGGATAAACCTCGACAAACACCACTGCATTCCTCTCCAGACTTCCTCTGCATAGGCACGTTCCAGAAGGAGGTGTGTGTCAGTCTCGTCCCCGCCCGCAGCCGCTTCGAGGGCAGCGTGCAGTGCGGCTGAGAGTCCGGGCGTGCATAAAGGATCTCACAGGCAGAGCCCTTCTCACCACCAGCCAAGACACGTCTTGGTCCTTGTTGGAAAGTTCTGGCGATGAGGTATTCTGCCAAATGGCTTTGACAGTCTGCTCAGGGAACCGCTCGATAGGATCCGCCCTCTCCTTTTCCCGAAGGGTCTCAAGGACATTACGTGCTGACAACTTCCTGATGGACTTGTGGTCAAAGGTGTTTTTCTTCATAAACTTCTCCATGAAGGACAGGTGATACGGAACGGTCCAACTACTCGGAGCGTTCCAAGGCAGGGAGGCCAGGCCCATCCTTCGCAACACCAGGGATAGGTAGACCCTCAGTACATAGTGACACTTGGTGTTTGCATACCAGGAATCCACACACAGCTTGATGCAGCCACACACAAAGGTGGCCATCAGGGTGAGGGTGGCATTGGGTGTATTTTTTCCCCCGTTGCCCAGATCTTTGTACAGCGAGTCCCTTCGGACCTGGTCCATCTTTGACCTCCATATAAACTGGAAGATGGCCCGGGTGACTGCAGCAGCACAGGTTCTGGGAATAGGCCAGACCTGTGCCACGTATAACAGCAATGACAGTGCCTCACACCTGATGACCAGGTTTTTTTCCCACGATGGAGATCGACCGTAGCTTCCATCTGCCCAGTTTCTGCCTCACTTTGCTGATACGCTCCTCCCAAGACTTAGCGCACACCCCAGCCCCCCTGAACCAAACACCCAGCACCTTCAGGTGGTCAGTCCTGACGGTGAAGGGGATCGAGGATTGGTCGGCCCAGTTCCTGAAGAGCATGGCCTCACTCTTGCCTCGGTTTACCTTGGCCCCCGAGGCCCGTTCGAACTGGTCACAGATGCACATGAGTCTGCGCACGGACAGCGGATCCAAGCAGAAAACGGTGACGTCATCCATGTACAGGGAGGCCTTAACCTGCAGGCCCCCGCTGCCAGGAATAGTCACCCCTCTCAGCCTCGCATCCTTCCTGATGGACTCGGCAAATGGCTCTATGCAACACACAAACAAGGCAGGAGAGAGAGGGCATCCCTGCCTGACTCCAGATCTGACTGGGAAGCTATCTGATTCCCACCCATTGATTGAGACTGCACTGACAATGTTGGTGTAGAGCAGTCTGATCCAATTGCAGATTCCCTCCCCGTCGGTAAAGAGGAGGGCATTTCCTCCCAACCAAGAAACAACGGACCCCCCGAAGTCCACCCTCCACCCAGTGAGAACCAGGAGGTACCCACTGCCCCACAACTACAGGCAACCGAGAGCTGTGATCCTCTGACAGTCCCATTGTCAGACACAGAACTGGACAGGGAGGACCCTTGCCTTGGCTCAATGACACCAGAGCGGGTAAATGACCCCAGTGAGGAGCTGGATAGCTACCTCAGCCCAGCAAAGGTCCAGCAGTTCGTGCTTACCTTGGGGATGTAGACAGCCACCCCAGAGACAGGACAGTCAAATGGATAATGGTAACCCCATAAACTGGGGGTTAAAGAAGGTTCATTTGCTTTCGTATAACAGGGCACCCACTCAGTAGGTGGGTTCTGCTGAAGCCACAGCTAAATACGACGAGACTGGATGGTTACTAAAGGGAACTGTAAATAGGATAACTGTAAATTCGATTAATTCAATCTGTTCTTTGTAATGTTAAGACTTGCAATGTATATATCTATGAACGACATGGCAAATTGTACAAGTACGAAAGATTTATTTCTATGAATAAAGTCTATTTTGAAATTTAAAAAAAGTCCTGAATTAGACTCAGTCCCAGGAAGAACACTAGTGTCCATGGGATTCCCAGCCAGCCCAGGGTTAGCAGTGACTGATACTGCCCTGTGACCCATGACCCAGGGTGGCACCATGCCTCAGTGGTTAGCACTTCTGCCTCACAGCACCAGGGACCTGAGTTTGATTCCAGCCTTGGGTGACTGTCTGTGTGGAGTTTCCCTGAGTCTGCATGGGGTTCCTCCGGGTGCTCCAGTTTCCTGCCGCAGTCGAACAGGTGCCCCTTGGGTGGATTGGCCATGCTCAATTGCCCACAGTGTCCAGGGTTTATTTTTTGGCTGATGTGTCCAGGGATGTGTATGTTGGGTGGATTAGTTGTAGGGATTCTATGATTCATGAATGGCCTTTAATCTCCCAGTTCCCAGAGACAGAATGGAAAGCTGAATTCTGTACTCATCGGGAGAGACTCAGGGAAAACACAGGGAGGGAAAGGAAAGGATCACAACATTCTGGGAATACACTGTCCCTAATCCAATCAGGGACTGGGAATTAAACACTCTGAGGGGAAACAGCTTCTGTTTACAAACTGGAAAAACCAGTAACACAACAATCTTTGGAGACTGCACCCGATTTGTTGAGAAATTTGATCCATTGTTTGATGTGAAGCTGCAGAAGCAGAAAAATGGAACAGGTGCAAAGTGATGACTCGGTCCCAGTGACGGGGAAGCTCCAGCACAGTCAGGCTGAGGTTCAGGCTCTGAGTCAGTAAGGCTGGGGCTGAGAAGAGGCCTCCCCCACCAGCTCAAGGAGCATCAGGACAGCACTAGGACCCTGGGATCCCCCTCTCACAGTAAACATATGGCTCAGTCCTTCCAACTGGGGGAGGTGACTGTACATTGGGATTGTCCCTGGAGCAGGAATCCAGCAACCCAAGTGGAGCCTCCTCCTCCTACATTGAGTTGTTGAATGACCATGACTGGAGGTGGTAGGACAGCAGATCTGATCTGTTGGTTGTGGAATCACTGAGCTCTGTCTCTGCTGCTCCTGTTGTTTGCTGCACACCTCGGCCTGTTCTGTAGCTTCACCGAGGAACACCATCACCTGCAAGTTCCCTCAAAGCCACTCACCATCCTGACCATCCATTCCTTCACTGTCACGGGCTCCAAATCTTGGAATTCCCTCCCTCCCTAATGACATTGTTGGTCTGCCTCCAGCACATGGAATGCTCCATGAGGTTCACTGGGAAGATGGGTTCTCCCATGACTGCAGGGAACCAGCTGAATCTCCATGCTGGATTCTCTGTACCAGACTCTCACCACCAACTCCCAGACTGGATCCTCTGGAACTAAACGTCCCACACCACTCTCTGTCATTAATCCACTCCATGAAGGCCCCACACCACACTCTTCGTTTCTCTCTCTGCACTCCCCTCCATCCCCCAGGGTCTGAGTGTCTCCCCTGTGACTGTGTCCTAAATTAAACTCAGTAACAGGAAGAACACCAGGGTCCATGGGATTCCCAGCCAGCCCAGGGTTAGCAGTGACTGATACTGACCTGTGACCCATGAATGGCCTTAACTCTCCCAGATCACATTGAACTGAATCTCAACAATTGCTGATACGAGGACCCACAAGCTGCTGAGTGAAAATCTCGTGAAATTATTAGCAATGAATTCAATCAACAATAAACAATTATTTATTGATGACTAACCACAATTAGCAGCATTTACAGTCAGTTTAATGATATAAATAGGAAAAGATTGTTTTCTCATTTGCATATTTGCTTTGTAAAAATTGTTAAAAAAATTCAGTATTGGATCCACTTTAAATGACACAAAGTGCAAAGTCGGTCACATCCTTTCAGTGCAGTCTGTGGCTCTCTGAGCTGCCTCACTACATTTATAATTGTCGGTTATATTTTACAATATACACATCACATTAATCAGACAGCACACACAAGGGGTTTTATAAGGTCATCAATCTCTTCCTGTGGTGTGGTGGGAGGGCTGCAGACAAAGACCTTGCTTCATTCAGCATCTGTGGGACTTGAAATCCCTTTCCATGAAATGCCCCACTCTGGGTCTCACATATTATTGGTGAATGAGGGTTGGCTCTGAAAGGGTTAATGCTGAGGAGTACATTAAGCACTGCCCAATATGATGATGTCACATGGACTTGGGTGAAGGGATCAGATGTGGATGTTGAAGGGGTGAGACCCAGCATGAATATCTCCCTTATCGTCTTTAAAACAATGTTCCCCCCCCCACCCCCCACGCCAGTGTATCCTGGACCGAGATGTTACCATGAAGTAAACTCAGTCCTGTTTAAAACAAGAGCCTGTTCTCATTAGCTTCTCATGTGGTTTTCCTCAACTAACCACTTGACCAACCAGGTCCTGGAGATTCCAACCAGGAAAGAGGATAGTCATATTTAATCTCTCAGATGGAACTGGAGGAGCTATGGGGAAGATCCATCTTACCCTACGTGTCTGAAAGGTCAATGGTTCATGGTGTCAATCCCTTCAAACAGCCCTGTAAGTGTTCTTGAAGAGCTCTAGGTTAATGAGGTCTGGGTACCACTCTGTGGTAGACTGGAATTTTACCTTCCTAACATCTCAATCATTGCACAATGAAGGACCAACGCCATCCAGATAATGAACCATCACTGGATATCTTTATCTAACACTGTATCTATATCTGTTTGTGTATGTCCATCAGTATGTTGTGTGTGGGTGCAAACAGATGTCTCTGCCTTTGTACTTATCCCCATCCGTGTATATCTTTCTACACTCCTGAGTGAGCTGGGTATGAGTGCACACTGACACATCTAACACTGACCTATATCTGTCCATCTCCCTTTCATTATCTGCCTTTTCTCTCTCACTCTGTGCAATCCACCTACTGACAGGATCCTGCTCTCTGTCTGTGAAATGTGGATCATGTATTCAGACCACATTATGATCTGGAATCACTTTCCCCTGAGCTACCTGACACTGCCAATGGAGATCAGGTGCTTCAACAAGATCCTGACACTGAAGTTCATCGAAAAGCTGAGCTGCCAGCTATCGATGCTCTGACCATGAATCACGGTGACAATGTTCAGCTCATGGGGTTCCAGTGTCTGAGGATCCAATCCTGAAGATGGTCTTATCTGGGTAATTTCTGAGTGAACAGTAAGATTATAATGTCTGTTTAAAAGTGACTCTGACACAAAGCAACACAGATGTCTGTCATTGGGAACAAGTTGTTGAAGATGAGAAAGGGTGAGGGAAACCAGCCCTGAAGATCCCTTCGACTCTGAGAGCCATCACCTTGCTGACACTGGATGGAGACACTCCTGGGGAAAGTCTCACCTGAAGAATCAGGATTCTGACCTGGTGGATCTGGGATCCACTGTTCAATTTGTGGAAGCATATTCCCAAGAAAAATCTATCTCAATCATTGGATAAAAACCGGTTATAGAGTCACAGAGATATACAGCACAGAAACAGACAGTTCAGTCCAACACATCCACGCTGACCAGTTATCTTGACATCATCCAGTCCCACTTGCCAGCACCCGGCCTACATCCCTCCAAACCCTTCCTGTTCATTTAACCTTCTTGATGCCTTTTAAATGCAATTGTACCAGCCTCCATCACTTCCTCTGGCAGCTCATTCCATACACGTAACATACTCCATGTGAAAACGTTGCCCTTGAGATCTCTTTTATATCTTTCCCCTCTCACCCAAAACCTATGCCCTCTAGTTCTGGACTCCTCCAGCACATGTCTATTTATCCGATCCACGCCCCTCATAATTTTGTAAACCTCTATAAGGTCACCCCTCAGCCTCCGACGCTCCAGGGAAAACAGCCACAACCCTTTCAGCCTCTCCCTATCGCTCAAGTCCTCCAACCCTGGTAACATCCTTATACATCTTTTCTGAAGCCTTTCAAGTTTCACAACATCTTTCTGAAAGGAAGGAGACCATCATTGTTTGCAATATTGAAAAAGTGGCCTGACCAATGTCCTGTACAGCTGCAACATGACCTCCCAACTCCTGTACTCAATATTCTGACTAATAAAGGAAAGCATACCAAACGCCTTCTTCACAATCCTATCTACCTGTAACTCTACTTTCAAGAAGCTATGAACCTGCACTCCAAGGTCTCTTTGTTCAGCAACACTCCCTGGGACCTTACCATTCAGTGTGTAAGTCCTGCCAAGATTTGTTTTCCCAAAATGCAGCACCTCACATTTATCCGAATTAAACTCCATCTGCTACTCCTCAGCCCTCTTTTTGTTGATTGTGTGGAAACCCCCCCATTACCCTCTCCTTTCACAGCTTATGGGACCATCTGTCCAATGATATGCCGGAAGAACATGACTTGGATTTTTGTGAACTCACTGTTCACCAGGTTTAACACCAAGCACGCCTTCTGAAGTTGATTAAATAATTCTGAGAGATACTCCAAATGATCCTTCTACATGTGTCTGAAAATGACAAGATCATCCAAGTACACCACACAATCAAACAATCCCAAAATGGCCTTCTTAGTTAGTCTTCAAAAATTGGCATTTTTCGTATTAAAAGACATAACTTTGAACTGGTAAAGTCTGCTCGCTGTCATATCAGCCAAAATTGCCTTCACTCTTTCAGTTAAAGTCACCTGCCAGTATCCTCTGTGTAGTTCAAGCTGTGAAATGTAAGTTGTTTGTCCAACCTTCTTAATGTAATCTTTCAATCTTGGCATAGGGTCCAAAGCAGGTTCCGTCACTGCATTGTATTTTCGATAGTCCACATAAAATTGTTGGGGACCATCTGGTTTTGGTACTATCACTGTGAGTGAGCTCCATTCACTGCAACTCATTTAATTCGATCGTTGCTGAGCATGTTTTCAAACTCTTTTGGAACTTTTAGCAATTTCAAAATATTAAGTCTACAAGAATGTTTCTTCAGTGGAAAAGCATTTCCTATATCTCCATCATGAGCAATTACTTGACTACTTCCCGGCTTATTCCCATATACAGCTATATCTTTATGTGATTGCAATCAAACTTTCAGGTCAGTTTGATTTTCTTCTGGACGGGAACTCAGTAATTTAGTGCAAGTTTCTTCATTGTCCAATTTAATTTGAGGAAAATTAAATTCAGACTCATTTGGATTTGGGTCTTCCCTCTGAGTTGGAACAAGTATCCATTCTCATCTCACTTTTCTTCCTTCTCAAACACCTTCTGAGCAAATTCACACCCTGTTTCCTTTCTACCTCACGTTCTTATCAAATAATTCCCCTCACTCAATTTCCTTTTGATTCAATAAAGCCAACGAACCCTTGCCTTTTAATGTTCACCTACCACTGACAGTAACACTATCACCTTATCCCCATGAGCAAAACTACACATGTTTGAGCACATGTTTGCTTCCTGAATCACCACGTGGTGTGCTGGTTTTACACACTGTCGTGCCAACTCGCCCACTCTTTTTAATTTCTCCCTAATAATTAACATGTAGTCCTAATACTTAGTCTCTTCAATATTTCCTGAATTAATTTAAATGGCCCCCCCACCTCATATCCGAATACTAATTCAAATTTAGCTGATTTATTAGGTACATCCCAAATTGAAAAAAATGTACAAATACAATTTTTTTCTCCCAGTTGTGATGACACTGTGGCATTAAGTGGTGGATTTTACCCTAGTTTTTATTTGAAGAGAGATTTTAAGGCAGAGGTACTGAGCAGTCCAGCTGAGCCATGAGAGGAAACAGCTTGTGAGGCCTTGGGGTTTTTATAAGTTGGAATAATAGAAGCAGCCTGAATGACCCTGTGGGGTCAAGCTCCCACAGAACCAGGATTTTTTTATACCTTTCAACAGTTGCTGTTGGGTTTTGAAGACGTGGAATCTATTTATCCCTCTCTCAGTTGCAACCAAAAGCTGGGGGTTCTCTTCCTGTTATTGCAGTTGCACGTGAGACAGTCTGTTTTCTGAATTTACAATTTGCCGAGAATATATTTATGGGATATTACTCTATCAGAACAGTTAATTACTAATAGTTATTGCTTCAATTATTCTGTTATGTTTTTAATAAAGTTGTTATTTTGTTGTATTTTGACTACAGTGGATGAATAAAGTGTGTTCTGCTTTAAATCCGGTAGTTTGACCAATCAAATTGCATCTGGAATGCAGCATCTCATGTTGAGGTTTAAAATAAGAAAAAGTTAGTGTCCAGACTATCTTCTGAATATTTTGAGGGGATTTGGTTGGGTTTATAACAGAATCCCCTGGATGGTCTTGACTGTATGCCCTCAAGACAGTGTTTAAATCTGGGTGTTCCCCAACAGGAAACCCTGGATGAATCAGGACATACAGAACCTGCTAAAAACCAGGTGTGAGGCCTTCACATCAGGAGACCCACTTAAATGTAAGGAATCCAGGTGTGACCTTCCCAGAGCCATGAAGACAGTCAAGGACCAAAACTGATCCAAACTAGAGACCCAGACGGACACCCAGCAACTATGGCAAAGACTGAATGACATCACAGGTTTGAAAAAGAGACAGTGCAAGATAGCAGACGATGACACATCCCTCCCAGATCATCTCAACACCTTCTATGCTTACTTTGAGCAGACTTCTGGTGGAGAGGTAACACCTATTCCAATAAGTCCTGATGAACCTCTCCCAACCGTCGCTGCGTCAGTTTTCCTGCGTGTGAATCCAAGCAAAGCGATGGGACCAGAGTACCAGGCCGTGCACTCAGATCATGCACAGATCAACTGGTAGAGGTCTTCTCGGACATCTACAACCTCTCTCGGCTCCCCACTACTCTTGACCCACTCCAATTTGCCCATTGGACCAACAGATCCATGCCAGATGCCATGTCACTTGCCCTTCACTCAGTTCGTTGATGACACCACCACAGTCGATCAAATCTCAGATGGCAACGAACAGTCTACAGACGGAAGGTGGAAGACCAGGAAAAATGGTGCATTGAGAACAACCTAGCTCTCAATGCCGGCAAAACCAAGGAACTCATTATTGACTTTCGGTGGGATGTTACTCATGCCCCCCCCCCACACACATTAACAGCACAGAGGTGGAACGAGTGGAGAGTGTCAAGCTCCTGGGAGTGGTCATCCACAACAAGCTATCTTGGACTCTTCATGTGGACACACTGGTGACAAAGGCCTAGCAATGCCTCTTCTTCCTCAGACAGCTGAGGGAATTTGGCATGACGCTCTGCCAACGTTTATAGGTGTGCCATCGAGAGCATTCTGTCTGGATGTATCACTACCTGGTATGGCAACTATACCATTCAAGATCGGAGACGGTTACAGAGAGTGGGGAACTCGGCCCGGACAATCACAAAGGTCAACTTCCCATTTATAGAATCCATCTACTAGGCCCTCTGTCAAGGAAAGGATGCCAGCATTCTCAAAGATCCATCCTACCCTGGCAATGTTTTTCTATAACCTCTACCATCAGGGAGAAGGTACAGAAGCCTGAACACATTCACCAGCCGGTTTCAAAACCGTTTCTACCTGACTGCTCTTAGATTACTGAATGGACTCACAAATTCTTAACATTCACCTGTACCTGTGTTTTTGTTTTAGCCGCTGTTTACCTATTATTTAGTATTTATGCTATTTAAGTCTGTGATCTGCCTGTATTGCTTGCAAGACATTTTTCACTGTGCCTTGCTACACGTAACAATAAATTCACTTCAATTTAAAGTTTGATGTCATTGTTCTAATGCTCCCCCATTTCTGGATGGTACATAATTGATTTAAATTATTTAGATGCCTGAGCTCTTCATAATTTCCTTGAATAACTTTGATGGAAAATTTGATCCTTGTTCCAATTGCATTTCTACGGGTTGTCTGTAATGAGGGAAAAATATTGAGTAATTCTTCTACACTCCTTTCAGCCATGCTATCTCATTCTGGAATGGCCTCTGGAAATCTCAGAGACACATCCATTTTGGTCAACAAATACTGATCCCCACTTTTTGTTTTAGGGTTGGGTATGATGCAAATAATTAAAACTTTTGTAAAAGATTCATCAAATGCTGGAATAGGTATTAAGAGTGTTGGTTTGATCAGTAAATGTTTTTTCCAATTATCTGACATGCCTGACATGTCTGGCAAAATGCAACAACATTTTGAAGGGCGTTTGCCAGAACCATGGATTTTCCTGCTCCACGGATGCGGCCTGACCTGCTGAGCTTTTCCAGCACCACTGTAACCTTGCCTCTGATCTCCAGCATCTGCAGTCCTCACTTTCGCCGAACATCTTTCTGCAGTCCAGGCCAATAAAAATAAACTTCTATTTTCCTTACTTACAAATGACTTTCTGCTGGTAACTCTCATGGTGCTACCCACAACACCTCCTTTATATCACACACCAGTAATACAGCCTGATGAGCTCCTGCCCATTTTTCACCCACTTGAAACGTGATGGTCTCCATTTCCTCAGTAACATTTCATTTTTAAGAGAGTGACATTGTGGGATAGGCGCAGATTCACCTTTTTGGTAAAACTGTGTTATCTTTCCACCTTTCTGTTGTAATTTAGTTAACATCTCTGAGCTCGAAAACTTATGCTTTGTTCTCCAACTGTTGTTGCTTTTTCTCAACAAATTGAATAAATATAGTTTCTGATAATTGAATTTTAACTTGCTTATCTTTTCTCTTCGATCTCACCTTCTGTTCAACCTGTGGCTTTGTGACCTTGTTATCACACATTCAGGAATAATTCCAGAATGAACTGTTCTGGAACCGAGAATTTCTCTGTTACTCCGTCTACCAATTTTCATCTGACCCTCGAACTTCGCCTTACATGAAAGAACACTCTGTTTCTCACCATGGACTCCATGTATTCGAGCAATACTTTTTCTAATGACACATCTCTGTATCTCTCCCGAACAAAGATTGACTTGCTCCCATATCTCTAAAAATCTTAATTTCTTTTCCTACTCATCTTGGTAAACATGAGGAAACTTTCCTCGCACAAGTGCTGCAAAGTTGAAGAGAGTACTTGTGGATTGGAAGGTAGAAAGTTAGAATTTGGTATTTGTAAAAGGCGCGGGGTGGATGGGGGAAAGCATTGCTTGGTCCCTTTAAAAATCTAGTGCTTTTTCCATGTTTAGAGATTTAAAATGGATGTCTGTGAACAGCAGTTTGAAGGTTTGCAAATCCACAGAGAGTACCCAAATTGAAACATTATATTGAAAGGCTATACAGTTAGCAGGCTAAACACCAGTTATTTTTTCAAGACAACAGGCTTTTGAATTTAGCTAATTAATTTGAACAGGTACTTAGATACCAAAAATCTATTAAATTTAAGGCTGATGATTTTAACAACAGAGGACCAATCCTATTGTGTGAAATATTGATATGTCATCAAGGAGATGAAGGTAGGGGGCAGTTGGATAAAGACCCCAGAGCTAACTGCCCTCCAGCAGAGCCAACGGCCTACAGCTCTTAAGAGAGAATCACTGGCTCTCACAGCCTCATTTATGTCTTAGAGAAAGTGCCATTAAAATAAAAATGGGACCAGTGGTACAGCTAGTTAATATTCCTGACAGAAGAATTGTTGGAGAAGGCACAGAACATTCCAGAAGGCACGTGACATGGATGTAATTTTGAGAGACTAAATTTTTAAATTTTTTTTACGCTACCGCCTAACTGCGGTAGTGCTTATTTTTTTCCCCACCACCCATGGTGTGTGTGTGTGCAGGTGTGAGACACAGTGAAAGACACAAAGTGCACGAATCTTTATTCAATTTCCACCACCAGGAAGATAGGAAACACCCGAGTGGCCAGTGACAAGCACTGCCCGTCAAACCACAGGGCAATGCTGTGTGATCAAAACAGTGAAGGAGAGGGTAGGGACTAAATCAAAATAGAGTTGGAGGGAGAAATGATGCACTCCACTCCCTGCGGTGTCCACCTCTCCCTGAACGACTCCAGAGTGTTGGTGGACACCGCGTGCTCCTTCTCCAAGGACATCCGGGCTCTAATGTAACCGCGGAAGAGGGGCAGGCATTCGGCCCTAACGACCCCCTCCACGACCCGCTGCCTGGACCTGTTGATGGCCAGTTTGGCCAGACCCAGGAGCAGACCCACGAGGAGGTCTTCGGACCTGCCCTCCCTCCTCCGTACCGGGTGCCCGAAGATCAGGAGCGTGGGACTGAAGTGCAGCCAGAAACAGAGGAGAAGGTTTTTGAGAAAATCAAAAAGGGAGTGCAAATGCCCACACCCAAGATATACATGGTCCACGGACTCCACAGCGCCACAGAACAAGCAGTTGGACTAAATTTTTTTATGTATAAGTGGGACTGTTCTTTATTAGAACAGCATACCTTCCGAATCTTGCTGTAATTGGGAATAGTTAGAAGTTAATCGGGATTAATTCTGCTTGTTAATCGTTTAGTTAATTTGTTCACTGTTCGAGTGAGATAAATAGATGGTAACGAGCTGATTTTAAAGTGAGTGTCAGGGATTTATTTTATTGGACCACTTGAAGTTGCTGAGGTACACCACTCTGCGCAATCCCTTTTACAGATTATGAGGTGAGGTTCTCCTCATTGGGGATTGTGGATTGGGGATTGTGGATTGGGGACTGGGGATTGTGGATTGGGGATTGGGGGGTGGGGGCGGGCAGGGTCAACCTCCACTTTATAACAGAAGGAAATTCTTCGCAGTTTTAACTCTCTGCTCTTCATCATGAGTTCTCATTACTTCACAAAGTGGTATTATTGAACTCCAACAAAGTCGTCTCTCCAAGACTGTGATATGTGTCTGATTTATTTTCATGGCCTTATCCACTTCGCAATGTTACTTTGTTTGATTTTTTTCGAACTTTGACCAAGTTCTTCCGTTAGATTTTGAAATTGTTTTCTTTCAGCTTCTGGTACAAGTTCATATGAACATGAGACGGCTGTTTTTAGAATCATAGATTCATAGACTCCCTACAGTGTGGGGACAGGCCATTTGGTCCAACAAGTCCACCCTGACCCGCCGAAGGGTATCCCACAAAGACCCCACACCCTGTGTCCTGCCAACGGGAGAAAGGTCAGTTTTCCCTGTGTCTGTTCCACAGCGAGTAACTCAACCTGTCTGTGTCTGATCTCCCTGGGAACTGGTGACAGAAATCTGTTCATCTCTTTATTGGGTTTTTTACTGAGACTGGGACTGAGACTGGTTCGGCAGCTTCAAGTTCAGGAAATGATCAAATTACTTTGTCGATCGGGAAATAGCATCATGGGTAGGAAAGAATGTTTAGTTTGTTAATTTTTCAGTTTGTGAACAGCAGATATTTTCCAATCACTTTTTATTCCCAATCCCTGATTGGAATAGGGAAAGTGGATTCCCAGAATGTTGCTGATCCTTCTCTCCATCTCCCTGTGTTTTTCCCTGGTCTCTCCCGGTAAGTACAGAATTCAGCTTTCCATTCTCTCTCTCTCTCTCTCTCGCTCTCTCCCTCCCTCAGTGTCTGGGGTGAATGTGAATCTCTTGGTGAGAGTTTGAAATGGGGGATGTTTGACCAGCTGCCTGTTATACAGCCAGCCTGATCTTTTACACATTGAAGGCAGCGCAGTCAGGGAGACTCTGATGGGATTTGTGTCCAGGTTCCTAATCTAAAACCTTCTCAACAGTGCAAGGTTTGTCAAGGTTTGTAGCTCAGGTTGAGGTTTAGGGAGTAGGTTTGCTCGCTGAGCTGATGGTTTGATATCCTGACATTTCATTACCTGGCTCGGTAACCGTTTAGAAAGTAGTCCATGCTTGTATTCTTTTTTCCAAAGTGCAAGACCTCGCATTTGTTCACGTTGAATTCCATCAGTCATTTCCTGGACCACTTTCCCAAACTGTCTAGATCCTTCTGCAGCTTCCCCACTTCCTCAGTACTACCTGCCTGTCCACCTAACTTTGTATCATTGGCAAACTTCACTAGAATGCCCCCAGTCCCTTCATCCAGATCATTAATATATAACGTGAACAGCTGTGACCCCAAAGTTGAACCCTGCGGGACACCACTTGTCACCGGCTGCCATTCCGAAAAAGAACCTTTTATCCCAACTCTCTGCTTTCTGGCAGACAGCCAATCCTTAATCCATACCAGTAGCTCACCTCAAACACCATGGGCCCTCACCTTGCTCAGCAGCCTCCCGTGTGGCACCTTATCAAAGGCCTTTTGGACGTCTAGATAGACCACATCCACTGGTTTTCCCTGGTCTAACTTACTTGTCACCTCTTCAAAGAATTCCAACAGGTTTTTCAGGCACGACCTCCCCTTACTAAATCCATGTTGACTTGTTCCAATCTGACCCTGCTCTTCCAAGAATTTAGAAACCTCATCCTTAATGATGGATTCTAGAATTTTACCAACAACCGAGGTAAGGCTAATTGGCCTATAATTTTCCATCTTTTGTCTTGATCCTTTCTTGAACAAGGGGGTTACAACAGCAATCTTCCAATCATCCGGGACTTTCCCTGACTCCAGTGACTTTTGAAAGATCTCAACCAACGCCTCCACTATTTCCTCAGCCACCTCCCTCAGAACTCTAGGATGTAACCCATCGGGGCCAGGAGATTTATCAATTTTAAGACCTTTTAGCTTTTCTAGCACTTTCTCTTTTGTGATGGCAGCCATACTCCACTCAGTCCCCTGACTCCCTTTAATTGTTGGGATATTACTCATGTCTTCCACTGTGAAGACTGACGCAAAGTACTTGTTAAGTTCTCCTGCTATTTCCTTACCTCCCATCACTAGGCTTCCAGCATCAGTTTGAAGTGGCCCAATGTCTACTTTTGCCTGTCGTTTGTTTGTTTCTTACGTATTGACTTCCTATGTTTAATTCCAGAACACTAGTGTGGGACTCCACTTTCTCCCCCCAAACTGGAGTCACCCTTTATTTACAGGTACATAGCACATGACAGTGACTCAGCTAGCACAAAGCCAGCTCCTAGAGTGAACAGAACCCCTGACCCTCCTGTTTATATCTGTCAGCTGGGGTTCCCTGATTGGATGAAGTTAACAGCCACAATCAGGGAACTCACATTCGATGAGGTAAACCTGAGTGACATCATACGGATCAGTACTCCAGTAATGTGCAGCAAACTGGGGCTGAGGAGTGGTTTAAAGTGAAGCTGATTGGTTTGTGGCCTCATGGCCAGTTGTAATGACAGAGCTCCTCTGCCCGCCAACAGCAAGGTGATTGGTTGTCAGGGAACTGAACAGCTCAGGGCTGACAGCAAAATTGTATTGAATTTATTCCCACGTGTACCGAGGCACAGTGAAAGCTTTGTCTTGTGAGCAATACAGGCAGATCAGAGTTAAGTAGCACAGCTAAGTAAATAATAGATAAACAGCAGCAAAAGCAAAAACGCAGGTACAGGCGAATGTTAAGAGTTTGTGAGTCCATTCAGTATTCGAGCAACAGTGGGGTTGAAATAGTTTCAAAACCAGCTGGTCCATGTGTTCAGGCTTCTGTACCTTCTCCCCAATGGTAGGGGTTGTAGAAAAACATTGCCAGGGTGGGATGGATCTTTGAGAATGCTGGCGGCCTTTCCTTGACAGCGGGCCTGGTAGATGGATTCTATAGACGGGAGGTTGGTCTTTATGATTGTCCAGGCCGAGTTCACCACTCTCTGTAACCGTCTCTGATCTTGAATGGTACAGTTGCCATACCAGGCAGTGATACATCCAGACAGAATGCTCTCAATGGCGCACCTATAAAAGTTGGCAGAGCATCATGCCAAATTCCCTCAGCTGCCTGAGGAAGAAGAGACGTTGTTGGGCCATTGTGACCAATGCATCCATGTGAAGAGTCCAAGAAAGCTTGTTGTGGATGACCACTCCCAGGAGCTTGACACTCTCCACTCGTTCCAGCTCTGTGCTGTTAATGTGCAGGGGGGCAGGAGTAACATCCCACCGAAAGTCAATAATGAGTTCCTTGGTTTTGCCGGCATTGAGAGCTCGGTTGTTCTCAGTGCACCATTTTTCCAGGTCTTTCATCTGTAGTCTGTATCGTCGCCATCTGAGATTCGACCGACTATGGTGGTATCATCAGCGAACTTATAAATGGCATTAGTCTGGTATTTGGTGAGGCAGTCATTGGTATAGAGCGAGTAGTGTCGGGGACTGAGTACACACCCCTGTGGGGCTCCAGAATAAAGTGTTAGTGAGGATGAAATATTGTCCCCAATCTTCACTGATTATGGCCTGTGGGTCAGGAAACAGGTCAGTTTCAGAGAGTGGGGCTCAGTCTGAGATCACAAAGTTTAGTCATCAGTCTTGAGGGGATAATAGTGTTTTAAATTTTTTTAGAAGTTACATCCTCAAGTGCATTTTAATAAACGGTGTCGTGTTGGCCCGGATAATGTACTGAAGGTGTAAACTCCCTGTTTGAGAATGTCTGTGCCACAATGGTCAGAATGATTCAAATTTAAAAACAGATTGACAGACTCTTACATGGATTTATGCAGTTTTTGAGCAAAAAAAATGTAATTCTGCAAGTACAAATTCACCCACAAACTTGTATGTGTGTGTGTGTATGTGTGTGTGTGTATATGTGTGTAGGAGTGTCTGTGTGTGTCCGTCTGTGTGTGCGCACATGTGTCTGTGTGTGTGTAGGAGTGTCTGTGTGTGTGTGTGTGTGTGTCCGTCTGTGTGTGTGTGTATGTGTGTGTGTAGGAGTGTCTGTGTGTGTCCGTCTGTGTGTGCGCACATGTGTCTGTGTGTGTGTGTGTGTGTGTGTGTAGGAGTGTCTGTGTGTGTCCGTCTGTGTGTGAGACATAACAAACAATCCATGTCCTTTTCAATGTATGATTTCAGTTATATCACACTGTAAACTTGTGCAGTAAATTCTGTGTCCTACAATCTTATTCTCCACAATCACCTGATGAAGTAGCAGCTCTCCGAAAATTAGTGCTTCCAAATAAACTGATTGGACTGGAACCTGGTGGTGTGTGATTTTTAACTTTGTCCAACCCAGTCCAACACCAGTGCCACCCAATTAATGAAGCAAACCCCAGTTCGAATACCAAATGAAATGATGTGGCACAGCTCCTGTTTAAATAACAGGGATAAATGAAGTGAAATTGGACATTTTTAAACATCCAATGGCAGAACGAGGAAATATCAACCAAATCATTGAGCAATCTTCCTAGTCTCTTGCTTTCCCCCAACAATCTCTCTCTTCCTTCCCACTGTTCTCTCTCTCTCTCTTTCCCCTCCCCAGTGTCTCTTTCTTTCTTTCTTTCTTTCTTTCCCTCCTGATTCTCTCCACCTCCTCCCAGCTCTTATCCCCTCCCTACCCTCAGCATCTTTCCCATCCCCTCCCCAGTCTTTCATCCAACCTTCCCCAGAGTCTCATTTCCCTCCCGGGTCTCTACCCCTCCCCCGCTCCTCATCCCAGTTTCTTTCTGTCCTGTGTAATCTCTCTCTCCCCCTCCTTCACAGTCTTTATCCCCCTCATCAGTCCCTTTGCTCCTCCCAATCCCTTTCCCTCCCCTGCAATATCTTTGCCTTCTACGCCTGCCTCTCGCCCTTCTCGATCTGTAATCCCTCCCATTCTATTCCTCCAGGTCCCAATCTCTTTGGTCCTCATCCCAATGCTCTCTCTTCACCCCTGACCTTCCTTATCTCATTTCCAAACCCTCCACATTCTCTCCTCACTCCTCAGTGTCTCTCCTCCATGCTGTACAGTCTCTCTTCCTCATTTCCCAGTTCCTCCGCAGTGTGTCTCTCTCTTCCCCATCCCCAGTATTTATTTTCGCTGTCCCTATATAGTCTCTATATAGTCTCTGTCCCTCCCCAATCTCTGTCCCTCCCCAGTCTGGCTCTCTTTATCCCCCAAGTCTCTCTTCCTCCCCCCACCCCAGCCACATTCTGTCTTGTTTGCTAGTTCCTCTCCCTCCCAGTTTCCCTTCCAGTGCGTGTTCTGCAGTTTGATAACCAGCTCCTTGAACTGTTTATATTACAGAGACTAACTCTCGAACTATAAAATATACAATTGTCTCAGGAGAACAAGATTTCCCTGAAGTCACTGTTGTTGCGATGGTCAACGGAATACAAACAGGTTACTTTGACAGTGATACCCGTCGCTGTGTCCCCAGGCAGCAGTTCCTGGCTGATTCACTCAGTATGAAATTCTGGGACGATGCTACAGATCAGGCGATCACACACACCGGGCTGGCAAAGGAGAATCTGAAATCAATCATGAAAAGGACAAACCAGACTTCAGGTAAAATCTCACCGTCAATTGTCCACATTATCCCCCAGGTCACTCCACTCGGTCCATCTGCCAGCACTGACCTCCCTGGGTCTGTCCACTCAGTCCATCCCCCAGCACTGACCCCTGGGTCACCCCACTCAGTCCATCCCCCAGCACTGACCCCCCTTGATCTGTCCACTCGGTCCATCCCCCAGCACTGACCCCTGGGTCATTCCACTCAGTCCATCTCCCAGCACTGACCCCTGGGTCATTCCACTCGGTCTATCCCCCAGCACTGACTCCTGGGTCACTCCACTCAGTCCATCCCCCAGCACTGACCCCTGGGTCACTCCACTCAATCCATCCCCCAGCACTGACCCCTGGGTCACTCCACTCAGTCCATCCCCCAGCACTGACCCCTGGGTCTCCCCACTCAGTCCATCCCCCAGCACTGACCCCTGGGTCACTCCACTCAGTCCATCCCCCAGCACTGACCCCTGGGTCACTCCACTCAGTCCATCCCCCAGCACTGACTCCTGGGTCACTCCACTCAGTCCATCCCCCAGCACTGACCCCTGGGTCTGTCCACTCAGTCCATCCCCCAGCACTGACTCCTGGGTCACTCCACTCAGTCCATCCCCCAGCACTGACCCCTGGGTCTCCCCACTCAGTCCATCCCCCAGCACTGACCCCTGGGTCTGTCCACTCAGTCCATCCCCCAGCACTGACCCCTGGGTCACTCCACTCAGTCTATCCCCCAGCACTGACCCCTGGGTCACTCCACTCAGTCTATCCCCCAGCACTGACCCCTGGGTCACTCCACTCAGTCCATCCCCCAGCACTGACCCCTGGGTCACTCCACTCAGTCTATCCCCCAGCACTGACCCCTGGGTCACTCCACTCAGTCCATCCCCCAGCACTGACCCCTGGGTCACTCCACTCAGTCTATCCCCCAGCACTGACCCCTGGGTCACTCCACTCAGTCTATCCCCCAGCACTGACCCCTGGGTCACTCCACTCAGTCTATCCCCCAGCACTGACCCCTGGGTCACTCCACTCAGTCTATCCCCCAGCACTGACCCCTGGGTCACTCCACTCAGTCTATCCCCCAGCACTGACCCCTGGGTCACTCCACTCAGTCTATCCCCCAGCACTGACCCCTAGGTCACTCCACTCAGTCCATCCCCCAGCACTGACCCCTGGGTCACTCCACTCAGTCTATCCCCCAGCACTGACCCCTGGGTCACTCCACTCAGTCTATCCCCCAGCACTGACCCCTGGGTCACTCCACTCAGTCCATCCCCCAGCACTGACCCCTGGGTCACTCCACTCAGTCTATCCCCCAGCACTGACCCCTGGGTCACTCCACTCAGTCTATCCCCCAGCACTGACCCCTGGGTCACTCCACTCAGTCTATCCCCCAGCACTGACCCCTGGGTCACTCCACTCAGTCTATCCCCCAGCACTGACCCCTGGGTCACTCCACTCAGTCTATCCCCTAGCACTGACCCCTGGGTCACTCCACTCAGTCTATCCCCCAGCACTGACCCCTGGGTCACTCCACTCAGTCTATCCCCCAGCACTGACCCCTAGGTCACTCCACTCAGTCTATCCCCCAGCACTGACCTTGGAATGTAAAGTGAAATGGGGACTGTCAACTAATTCTGCAACTTTAACTTGAGTTTGGAACCCTTTCCCCTCTGATCAGACTGTGACCCTCATTCCCTATTTCCATCTGATATTTGATCCCCTTTCCCTCTGATCAGACAGTGTGTGATTATCTATTATTTATTGATGATTGATCCCTGTCTGGTCACTGACAGGAATTCACACTCTCCAATGGATACATTCTGTTGAGGTCAGTGAAGATGGCTCTGTGAAGAGATCGATGAGATTTGGATTTGATGGAAAGGACCACATTAGTTTAGAACCAGACAGAATGAGATGGGTTGCCGCAAACCACTTTGCAGCGATCAATAAAGAGAAATGGAATTCAGATCAATCCTGGAACTACTATTGGGAATCATATCTGCAAAAAACATCTGTTGAACATTTAAACAGATATCTGGAAGTTGTAAAGGATTATTTCATAAGGAAAGGTATGTATTTCGGTTTTGATCCCATGTTCTGATCTAACCTCACTGATCTATGAAACCGTTCTCCCATTCCATTCAGTGTCTGCCTATTGTTTGTGTTTTCACCCTTTCCCATCACAGTTCAGCCTGAAGTGTTCATCTCCAGGAGGGAGCCCAGTCGTCAGGACAAGCCGCTCACTCTCTCCTGTCTGGTCACTGGGTTTGATCCTGTAGACATCGAGGTTACCTGGCGAAGGAATGGAGAGGTCATGTCTGAGACACATTCCTCGGGGGTTCGACCGAACCACGATGGGACCCATCAGATTCAGAAAGAGATTGAGATCAATGCTGGGGATGAGGATCAATACTCCTGTCAAATTGAACACAGCAGCCTGGCAGAGGCCCAGCTCTATCAGTGGGGTAAGAGACTGGAGAGTCTGTGTGTCTCCATCCTTCAGGCTCTCTGCCTTTATTCCCGACGAAGGGCTTTTGCCCGAAACGTTGATTTTATTGCTCATCCGATGCTGTCTGAACTGCTGTGCTCTTCCAGCACCACTAATCCAGAGTCTGTGTGTGTGTCTATGTGTGTGTGTGTCTATGTGTGTGTGTGTCTCTGTGTGTGTGTGTCTCTGTGTGTGTGTGTGTGTCTGTGTGTGTATACATGTGACAGATGAAACCATTTAGAGGACACTTTTTTACTTCCTTGTTTGCAACTACCCACCTTGTTCTCTGTGTTGATATGTCATGTTGGTCTCAATTGAGTTAAAGATTTCAATTCTAAGTTTGACAGGGTCTCCGAATCCCAAACTTCCAGAGCCTTTTGGGGATTCCAGATTCCCACAGCCCTGTTATTGGTGAAGTACTCATCAATTTCACTCCGGAATAATCTCACCAGGATTACAAGAAGATTCCCTTGTATTCCAGGCTTCAGCACCAGACATGGGCACCGATTGTCCAGTAGCCAGACAGTCAGAGACTGGACACACCCTGAGAGAGGAGGGTCTGGACCCCTCAGAATTCCTGACTCACTGAATGAGATTTGTCCGGGAAGTTTCAACTTCCGATGGACAATTACCGAGCATTGGTAACCTCTGGAAAGATCTCAGGTTCTGAGGTTAGGGATTAGAAGCTTCTTTAACTCCTAGTGTGATGATGCTGCCACTTTAAAAGGTTGTTGGTGTCCTAGTTTTTGTGTTGAAGAGAGGTTGTAAGGCAGAGGCACCAAACATGCTGCTGGTGATGACTGAGGGAAACATGTTGTGAGGCCTTGGAGTTTTTTTTAAGATGGAACAATAGAAGCAGTCTGAATGGGTGTGGCCAGCTCTCATAGAAACAGATCCCTCAGTTTGTTTTTTTTTTCAGCTGCATCAGAAGCCTTTGGGTTCTCAAAAGAGTTGGCAGCTTCAGTGAATGTTACCTGGCTACTACTCTCTGCATTTTTTTCTTGATATTGTTTCCTCTGGGATTGGAGAACTGCATGTAAGAATCTGTGACTGAATTTACCTTTTTGCCAAGGTGTTTATGAGATGTAACAATTGGAATAGTCAATTAATAATAGGTACTATATTCGGTTCCATTTTTCAATTGTTAAGTTATTCAAAATTCCTTTATCTTTTGTTTGTATTTAAATTAGAGCGTTTAAATAAATTGTGTTTTGCTTAACATTGAGTTGTTTGAACACTTGCATTGCATCTGGAACACTCCACTTCCCATCCAGTTTTAAAATAAGAAACCGTTCAAATCTAGGCTACCTTCTTCAAATATTTTGAGGGGGCCTGGTCTGGTCCCTAATACCAGAGAACTAGAAAACTGACCATCTCCAAATGTACTGCTGAACCCTCCATTCACACACTGATGAGGATATCTGGTCAGTGTGGGCAAGTTGGACTGAACACACACACTTGTTGTGTGACTCTAACTCTTTGACTCCATCCCCTCAAACCCATGACCTGACATTCTGCAACCAACACTTGACCTCTCCCCAGCACCAACACCAGCTCACCGCCTCCAGACGTCTGTCAGACTCGCAGAGCATCACCCTGGACAGACAACTGGGACACAACACAGAACTCCACAACTGGATACCTAACAAGGCCCCCTCACCAGCCCACTGTGGCACCCAAACCCCATTCCATTGGTACTGAATATCCCCGACACTCACCAGTGAGTTCCCAAACTGCCCCTTGCCCAACCACTGAGGAAGTGCCTTTCTGGGACACCTAACTACACCTCTCCAACCATTCACTCACTCCTTCACCTCACCCAAGGCCGATCTACCCCACCAGCACTAGTAAGGACAGGACACAGAGATATCGGGGAGAATGGGAACTGAACTGTCTGGGGATGTAGCCCCCAGGACAGGTACAACACGATGTTTAAACCCATATCAATGGGATCCTTGGTGACTTCACTGGAGAGTGAAATCGGGAGAGGGTCAAACCCGCATTTCAACCAATCCCAACAATTCCCAACAGCTCGGAGGGTTATAATTGCTCCCAATCAACACAGAGCTAGAAATAAATGCAGGAACAGAGAGAATCCTGATATATTTCCAATGTGTTTCAGAAAATCTGAAAAGCAATTGGCTGCATTCCCAACTTGGAAGTCTCATTGCATCAATGGTCATTCTATTGGTTGTAATTGTCGGGATAGTCGGAATAATCATCTGGAAAAGGTCACGGAGAGGTAAGAATCAGAGAGAGGGGAATGTAGAACTGAGGGGACAGGGTGAGTGTGTGGGAATCTCCAGTATTAGGAGTACAGGGCACTGTGTGGAATGAAAGTGACTGACTCCCCACACACAGATACACATGTATAAACACGTCTCGTTCCCAGTCTGATTTTCCTTTGTGTGATCAGCCCAGAACAGGTCTAATATTATTCATTAAACCCTCTGCACCCAATCAGATCCTCACTGACTGAATATTAATGGAATGGAAGGGATTTTCTGCATCTCCATAAAGTGTAAGGATGGAAGGGAGTATGGGAATGAGGATTTCTGACACAATCCCTGTAAAACCTTCCTTCCTGCCTTGTTTGGGTACCATCTCCTTGATACATTTTGAAGATCTCTCTCCCTTAATTAGTTTGTGCAGTTTTGGATGACTTATTACTTTGGTTTGACCCTCGGCGTGTGACTCTGATACCGATCATGTTATTCCAGGCATTTGGTTTGTCTCCAGTACCACTGTATTTTTAATGTTTTGGAATGATCTCTCTGCCTCATTTAATGGGATTCTGGATCATCCCTTCTCTTGTTATCCAGTTGTTGAAACTTTCCTCCCACCATCTGACATTTGTGATCACCTGCAGAGACTCCACTCACCCCATTTGGATGATCTTTTGATCTCTCTGCCCATTGATCTCCCTGATGATAAATTCGGTGTCTGTGCGCTTCTCTCTCACTTCACCTGAGGAAGGGGCTACGCTCAGAAAGCTTGTGATTTCAAACAAACCTGTTGGACTGTAACTTGGGGCCGTGTGTGATTTCTGACTGTGTTCACACGAGTCCAATACCAACACCCCCACATCGATCTCCATCCCCTCACACTTGTTGTGTTCTCACTCTCTGAGAATGGATTATTCCCCATCCTAATGGACATTTATTTTGTTTCTGCAGGTTCACCAAGCAGGCCCTACACAACAGCTCCCAGTAAGTGACTGAGGGGACAGAGTGTTGGGAATGATGGAGAAGGTAATGGGAGGTGTAGAGTAGATTCCCTACAGTGTGGAAACAGGCTCTTCAGCCCAACAGACACACCGGCCCTCCAAAGAGTAACCCAACCAGACCCATTCCCCTACCCTATACTTACCCCTGACTAACACACCTAACACTATGGGCAATGTAACATGGCCCATTCACCTGACCTACACACCTTTGGATTGTGGGCAGAAACCGGAGCACCCGGAGGAAACCCACACAGACACAGGGAGAATGTGCAAACTCCACACTGTCACCCGAGGTGGGAATTGTACCCGGGTCCCTGGTGCTGTGAGGCAACAGTGCTAACCACTGAGCCACCGTGCTGCCCCTATTCGAGTGTAGAGTTATATTTGCCTGGGTGTTGCTCAGGGTGATGGGTCCATCTCCTCACAATGCTGTTTCTCAGCCAACACTCTCTTATCGTCCGGTTTCTCTACTCCATGTCCCCAGTGTCTCTCCTTCGAATTGTCACCCTCCATTCTCTTCCCCCACTGCCCCTCCCTCCACTCGCTCACCCTTAATTCCCACTGGGGGGTGCTCGGAGAGTCTGGTTACTTAATGCTGAGGGCGATTAAATCCTGGGTCCAGTGAGTGAAAGAGAATATCTCACACAGTCTCATTTTATATTTGATATAACTTCTCACATTTATTTTCTCAGCTTCTAATGACCCTGGTGCAGCTTCTTCATGATTCAGTAAGTGACATGTCATCTTTTCTCTGACTGAAATTTATTTAGATTTAGATTCTCTAGATTTATTTGTAACATTTTCACATCCCTCCTGACCCTGTCCCACCCTCCCAGTTACTGTTAAACCCTGTCAGACTAATTCCTCTCCCCTCCTGACCCTGTCCCATCCTCCCAGTCACTGTTAAACCCTGTCAGACTAATTCCCCTCCCCTCCCCACCCTGAAGTGATTGCCTCATGTCTCTCCATTCCTGACCTTGTGGGTTTCCTGGGACCCACTGCAGGTCATTCGTGGAGCCTCATTGCGGAATAACGGGATTCTCCTGTTCCAGTATGATCATGGACATTATTGTCTATCCTTCCATGTCACAGCAGACACACTGAATTACAGCTCATTGTTCACACTCAATTCCTTCAGGACTGAGATCAATTTTTCTGGGAATGTGTTTCCACAGATTGAGCACTGGATCCCAGATCCCCAGATTTGGATCCTGGTTCTTCAAGTGAAACCTTCTCAAGTCGTGTTTCCATCCCGTCTCAGAAACGTGAGCAGTGTCACCGTCAGAGGGATCTTCACAGATGGTTCCTCCCTCACACTTTCTCATCTTCACTGTCTTCAGTGGGTCACTGATTTACCTGAAATGAAGTAATGTCCTCAGGGATCTCGGAGACAGTTTTTATATTGAAAGAAATCGATTTTTCATCTGACCGTAACAAATTTCAAATGTTATGTAAATTTCTGTATATAAATATCAGTTTTACATATTCTAATTCTTAAATAACTATATAAATATTATAAATCTGAGTTATTGTTGAATACTAAAATCTATCACGACTTATCACCATTATTTAACTACAATCGCCAATATGCGTCATTTGTAATCATTAAAAGTTATTTATTGACTTTCTTATTGTGATATTTTTATCAATATTTCACAAGAATAATTATATTCATTTACACAGCAGCAGCTTGTGGCTGTTGGAATCAGCAGTTGCTGAGCTTCAATTCAATGTGAACTGGGGGAGTTAAGATCATATCCATCAGCCTCTGTTGTAAAATCCAAATCCCAAATGATAACTCCATACCCATCAACACAATCAGGGAAAGTCCGTTCCCAGAGAGTGGAAACACACAAGTGTGAGGGAATGGAGATTGTGTCAGAACCTGATGGAGATTCTGGAGATCGTTTCCATTCCATCGATATTCCCTGAGGATGTGAGTGTGTCTGGTGGGTTTGATGATCAAAATCAGACTTGTACTAAAGGACCTAGCTGCTAGACTGGGTCTGCAGCAGGTGGTGAGGGAACGAACAAGAGGGAAAAACATACTTGACTCCATCTTTCCAATCTGCCAGCTGCAGGTGCAAATGTCCATGACAGTCTCAGTGAGAGTGACCATCGCACTGTCCTTGTGGAGGCAAAGTCCCACTGTCACATTGGGAATAACCTCCATCGTATTGTGTGGCACTATCACTGTGCTAAATGGAACAGACTTGGATCAGATCTAGCAGCTCAAGCCTGGGTATCCATGAGGCACTGTGGGCCATCAACAGCAGCAGAACCATACTCCAGCACAATCTGTAACCTCATGGTCTGGCATAGCCCCCACTGAACCATTAACACCAAGTCAGGGGATCAACTCTGGTTCAATGGGGAGTGTAGGAGGGCATGCCAGGAGCAGCACCAGACGTACCTGAAGATGAGGTGTCAACCTGGTGAAGCCACCAAACAGGACGACTTGCATGTCAAATAACATAAGCAACAAGTGATAGACACTCAGTTACAGCAGAGTTTGCTATCTACAGAAATTCATCAAAGATCCTTAAACAGTGCCTTCCAAATCCACAACCACCTCCATCTGGAAGGTCAAGATCAGCAGATATATGGGAACACCACCACCTTCATGTTCCCCTCCAAGCCACTCACCATCCTGACTCGGAAATATATCACCATTACTTCACTATTGCTGGTCAAAATCCTGGATTTCCCTCCCTCGTGGCATTGTGGCTCAACCCACAGGAGGGAGACTGCAGCAGTTCAAGAAGGCAGATCACCACCACCTTCTCAAGGGCAACTAGGGACGGGTAATAAATGCTGGCCAGTCAGAGACACCCACATCCCACAAAAACAGAATCAATACAAAAACTGGGGGGAGGTGTGATACATGGTTATTGTCTCTGGAGAAGGAATCCCGTGACCAAAGTATCATTCCAGAATGAGAAGCCTCTTTCTCCTCCAGGGAGTTGTTCAATGTTCACACCTGGATGTGACAGGACAGCAGAGCTTCGATCTTATCTATCGGTTGTGGAATCACTAAGTTCTGACTCTGCTCCCTCTGCTGTTTACTGCACAATCAGTCCTGATCTGTCACTTCACTGACCAACACCATCACTTACAAGTTCCCCTCCAAGCCACTCACCATCCTGACTTGGAAGTATATTGCACTTGGTTCACTGTCACTAGGTCAAAATCCTGGAATTCTCTCCCACCACCACATGAGCTGCTGCTGTTCAGAAAGGTAGCTCACCCCAACCTTCTCAAGGACAGTTAGGGACGGGAAATAAATTCCAGCAGCCATTGATTCCCACATCCCTCCAGTGAATAAAAAAGACATCACTTTTCATCTCTCCCTGGTCCTGCTCCTGTGATCCCTCCCACATTCCTCACTGAACTGGGATTGGTCCCCTGGCTTGGTGGTAATGAGAGACTGGGGGTTGGGTTGAGCCATGAGGTGACAGTTTGTATTGGATGGCAGTTCCGCTGGTGTTGATGACCCACAGTACCTCATGGACACATAGTCTTCATCTGCTCGACCTGTTCACATCGCACAGGAGGGGAGGGAGGGGGTGTGCCATGAGGTTTAACGGGGAAATGTGTTCCCATATGATGGTTATTGGTAGGAGCAGAGTGCAGAGAATGGGCTGTAACCACCCCACCCCCACGCTGGGTTCTCTGTACCTGACTCTCACCATCAATCCCACCCCCACCCCTCACCCCCACAGTTTGCTCTCTTCAGCCGACTCTTCCCACCAAACCCCATACAGGTTTCTCTGTGATTATATGACTCTGTAATAACTCCTTTTCACAATAGCCCACAGGCCAACCTGACTCTCCGTAATTAATCCACTCCATGTTCCCTCACATTAAACTCTCTGTCAGGTTTAGCTCATTGATCAGTGACTGGGTGAAGAATCTCTCTCACTGTAACTGTGTCCTCCTGTTCTGAATCTCTCGGTTTAGTTTAAAACCAATCTCAGATTTCTCGTTTCCAGACTGTTTAATGTTTTATGAATCCCATCAGGTGCTTCCTTTCCTGGTAGAATAGCCCAATTCTCCTTGTCACATGACCCAGAACCTTGACCCTGGGGGTGAGCCTGGGTGTTTCTCTCTCTGCACTCCCCGCTTCCACACTCCCCCCACCCCCAGGGTCTGAGTGTCTCCCCTGTGACTGTGGACTGAATTAGACTCAGTACCAGGAAGAACACCAAGGTCCATGGGATTCCCAGCCAGCCCAGAGTTATCAGTGACTGATACTGACCTGTAACCCATGACCCAGGGTGGCACCAAGCCTCAGTGGTTAGCACTTCTGCCTCACAGCACCAGGGACCTGAGTTTGATTCCAGCCTTGGGTGACTGTGTGGAGTTTCCCTGAGTCTGCATGAGGTTCCTCCGGGTGCTCCAGTTTCCTGCCACAGTCGAACAGGTGCACCTTGGGTGGATTGGTCATGCTCAATTGCCCACAGTGTCCAGAGATGTGGATTAGCTATGGAAAATGCAGGGTTACGGGATGCAATAGAGTGGTGTGTCTGGGTGGGAAAATCTTGAGAGGGTTGGTGTCGACTCAATGGGATGAATGGCCTGTTTCCACACTGTAGGGATTCTATGATTCATGAATGGCCTTTAATCCCCCAGTTCACAGAGGGAGAATGGAAAGCTGAATTCAGTACTCATCGGGAAAGACTCAGGGAAAACACAGGGAGGGAAAGGAAAGGATCACAACATTCTGGGAAGACGCTGTCCCTGTTCCAATCAGGGACTGGGAATTAAACACTCTGAGGGGAAACAGCTTCTGTTTACAAACTGGAAAAACCAGTAACACAACAATCTTTGGAGACTGCACCCTATTTGTTGAGAAATTTGATCCATTGTTTGATGTGAAGCTGCAGAAGCAGAAAAATGGAACAGGTGCAAAGTGATGACTCGGTCCCAGTGACGGGGAAGCTCCAGCACAGTCAGGCTGAGGTTCAGGCTCTGAGTCAGTAAGGCTGGGGCTGAGAAGAGGCCTCCCCCACCAGCTCAAGGAGCATCAGGACAGCACTAGGACCCTGGGATCCCCCCCTCTCACAGTAAACATATGGCTCAGTCCTTCCAACTGGGGGAGGTGACGGTACATCGGGATAGTCCCTTTATATTTTACAATATACACATCACGTTAATCAGACAGCTCACTCAAGGGGTTTTATAAGGTCATCAATCTCTTCCTGTAGTGTGGTGGGAGGGCTGCAGACAAAGACCTTGCTTCATTCAACATCTATGGGACTTGAAATCCCTTGACATGAAATGCCCCACTCTGGGTCTCACATATTATTGGTGAATGAGGGTTGGCTCTGAAAGGGTTAATGCTGAGGAGTACATTAAGCACTGCCCAATATGATGATGTCACATGGACTTGGGTGAAGGGATCAGATGTGGATGTTGAAGGGGTGAGATCCAGCATGAATATCTCCCTTATCGTCTTTAAAACAATGTCCCCCCCACCCCCCACGCCAGTGTATCCTGGACTGAGCTGTTACCAGGAAGTAAACTCAGTCCTGTTTAAAACAAGAGCCTGTTCTCATTAGCTTCTCATGTGGTTTTCCTCAACTAACCACTTGACCAACCAGGTCCTGGAGATTCCAACCAGGAAAGAGGATAGTCATATTTAATCTCTCAGATGGAACTGGAGGAGCTATGGGGAAGATCCACCTTACCCTACGTGTCTGAAAGGTCAATGGTTCATGGTGTCAATTCCTTCAAACATCCCTGTAAGTGTTCTTGAAGAGCTCTAGGTTAATGAAGTCTGGAACCACTCTGTGGCAGACTGGAATTTTACCTTCCTAACATCTCAATCATTGCACAATGAAGGACCAACGCCATCCAGATAATGAACCATCACTGGATATCTTTATCTAACACCGTATCTATATCTGTGTGTGTATGTCCATCAGTATGTTGTGTGTGGGTGCCAACAGATGTCTCTGCCTTTGTACTTATCCCCTTCCGTGTATATCTTTCTACACTCCTGAGTGAGCTGTGTATGAGTGCACACTGACATATCTAACACTGACCTATATCTGTCCACCTCCCTTTCATTATCTGCCTTTTCTCTCTCACTCTGTGCAATCCACCTACTAACAGGATCCTGCTCTCTGTCTGTGAAATGTGGATCATGTATTCAGACCACATTATGATCTGGAATCACTTTCCCCTGAGCTACCTGACACTGCCAATGGAGATCAGGTGGTTAAACAAGATCCTGACACTGAAGTCCATCGAAAAGCTGAGCTGCCAGCTATCGATGCTCTGACCATGAATCATGGTGACAATGTTCAGCTCATGGGGTTCCAGTGTCTGAGGGTCCAATCCTGAAGATGGTCTTATCTGGGTAATTTCTGAGTGAACAGTAAGATTATAATGTCTGTTTAAAAGTGACTCTGACACAAAGCAACACAGATGTCTGTCATTGGGAACAAGTTGTTGAAGATGAGAAAGGGTGAGGAAACCAGCCCTGAAGGTCCCTTCGACTCTGAGAGCCATCACCTTGCTGACACTGGATGGAGACACTCCTGGGGAAAGTCTCACCTGAAGAATCAGGATTCTGACCTGGTGGATCTGGGATCCACTGTTCAATTTGTGGAAGCATATTCCCAAGAAAAATCTATCTCAATCATTCGATAAAAACTGGTTATAGAGTCACAGAGATATACAGCACAGAAACAGACAGTTCGGTCCAACACATCCACGCTGACCAGTTATCTTGACGTCATCCAGTCCCACTTGCCAGCACCTGGCCCACATCCCTCCAAACCCTTCCTGTTCATTTAACCTTCCTGATGCCTTTTAAATGCAATTGTACCAGCCTCCACCACTTCCTCTGGCAGCTCATTCCATACACGTAACATACTCCATGTGAAAACGTTGCCCTTGAGATCTCTTTTATGTCTTTCCCCTCTCACCCTAAACCTATGCCCTCTAGTTCTGGACTCCTCTAGCCCATGTCTATTTACCCTATCCACGCCCCTCATAATTTTGTAAACCTCTATAAGGTCACCCCTCAGCCTCCGAAGCTCCAGGGAAAACAGCCCCAACCTGTTCAGCCTCTCCCTATAGCTCAAGTCCTCCAACCCTGGTAACATCCTTATACATCTTTTCTGAAGCCTTTCAAGTTTCACAACATCTTTCTGAAAGGAAGGAGACCATCATTGTGTGTAATATTGAAAAAGTGGCCTGACCAATGTCCTGTACAGCTGCAACATGACCTCCCAACCCCTGTACTCAATATTCTGACCAATAAAGGGAAGCATACCAAACGCCTTCTTCACATTCCTATCTACCTGTAACTCTACTTTCAAGAAGCTATGAACCTGCACTCCAAGGTCTCTTTGTTCAGCAACACTCCCTGGGACCTTACCATTCAGTGTATACATCCTGCCAAGATTTGTTTTCCCAAAATGCAGCACCTCACATTTATCCGAATTAAACTCCATCTGCTACTCCTCAGCCCTCTTTTTGTTGATTGTATGGAAACCTCCCCATTACCCTCTCCTTTCACAGCTTATGGGACCATCTGTCCAATGATATGCCGGAAGAACATGACTTGGATCTTTGTGAACTCACTGTTCACCAGGTTTAACACCAAGCACGCCTTCTGAAGTTGATTAAATAATTCTGAGAGATACTCCAAATGATCCTTCTACATGTGTCTGAAAATGACAAGATCATCCAAGTACACCACACAATCAAACAATCCCAAAATGGCTTTCTTAGTTAGTCTTCAAAAATTGGCATTTTTCGTATTAAAAGACATAACTTTGAACTGGTAAAGTCTGCTCGCTGTCATATAAGCCAAAATTGCCTTCACTCTTTCAGTTAAAGTCACCTGCCAGTATCCTCTGTGTAGTTCAAGCTGTGAAATGTAAGTTGGTTTTCCCACCTTCTCAATGTAATCTTTCAATCCTGGCATGGGATATTACTCTATCGGAACAGTTAATTACTAATATTTATTGCTTCAATTATTCTGTTATGTTTTTAATAGAGTTGGTATTTTGTTGTATTTTGACTACAGTGGGTGAATAAAGTGTGTTCTGCTTTAAATCCTGTAGTTTGACCAATCAAATTGCATCTGGAATGTAGCATCTCATGTTGAGCTTTAAAATAAGAAAAAGTCAGTGTCCAGACTATCTTCTGAATATTTTGAGGGGATTTGGTCGGGTTTATAACACAATCCCCTGGATGGTCTTGACTGTATGCCCTCAAGACAGTGTTTAAATCCGGGTGTTCCCCAACAGGAAACCCTGGATGAATCAGGACATACAGAACCTGCTAAAATCCAGGTGTGAGGCCTTCACATCAGGAGACCCACTTAAATATAAGGAATCCAGGTGTGACCTTCCCAGAGCCATGAAGACAGCCAAGGACCAAAACTGATCCAAACTAGAGACCCAGACAGACACCCGGCAACTATGGCAAAGACTGAATGACATCACAGGTTTGAAAAAGGGACAGTGCAAGATAGCAGACGATGACACATCCCTCCCAGATCGTCTCAACACCTTCTGTGCTCGCTTTGGGCAGAATTTTGGCAGAGAGGTAACACCTATTCCAACAAGTCCTGATGACCCTTTCCGAATAGTCATTACATCAGAGGTCAGATCAGTTTTCCTTTGTGTGAATCCAAGGAAAGCGATGGGACCAGACGGAGTACCAGGCCGTGCACTCAGAGCACGCACAGAGCAACTGACAGAGGTCTTCTCGGACATCTACAACCTCTCCCTGGAGCAGGCCACTGTCCCCTGCCTGTTTCAAGAGGGGGCCAACATCATCCCTGTGTCTAAGAAGGCTCATGCTGCCTGTCTCAATGATTACTGCCCAGTGGCCCTAACTTCGGTGGACATGAAGTGCTTTGAAAGGCTGGTCATGGCATTAAGCAACTCCAGCCTCCCCACAATTCTTGACCCACTCCAATTTGCCTATCGGACCAACAGATCCACATCAGATGCCACATCACTCGCCCTTCACTCCTCCCTAGACCATCTTGACACCAAGAAAAGCTACGTAAGAATCCTACTCGTTGACTACAGTTCAGGCTTCAACACTATCATCCCCTCGAGACTGATGACTAAACTTAGTGATCTCAGACTGAGCTCCACTCTCTGCACCTGGATCCTCACTTTCCTGACCCACAGGCCACAATCAGTGAAGATTGGGATCAATATTTCATCCTCATTAACACTCAACACTGGAGTCCCCCAAGGGTCTGCACTCAGTCCCCTACTGTACTCACTGTATACCCATCACTGCGTCACCAAATACCAGACTAATTCCATTTACAAGTCCGCTGATGACACCACCACAGTCGGCCGAATCTCAGATGGCAATGAAACAGACTACAGATGGGGAAGTGGAAGACCTGAAAAAATGGTGCACTGAGAACAACCGAGCTCTCAATGCTGGCAAAACCAAGGAACTCATTATTGACTGTCGGTGGGATGTTACTCATGCACCACCCCCCCCACCCCCCACTCCTCCACACACATTAACAGCATAGAGGTGGAACGAGTGGAGAGTGTCAAGCTCCTGGGAGTAACCATCAACAACAAATGTTCTTGAACTCTTCATGTGGACACACTAGTTACAAAGGCCCAACAACGTCTTTTCTTCCTCAGACAGCTGAGGAAATTCGGCATGATGGACGTCTTTTATAGGTGTACTATTCAAGAGTATTCTGTCTGGATGTATCACTACCTGGTATGGCAGCTGTACCACTCAAGATCGGAGACGGTTACAGAGAGTGGTGAACTCAGCCCGGACAATCACAAAGACCAACCTCCCATCTATAGAATCCATCTACCAGGCCCACTGTCAAGGAAAGGCCGCCAGCATTCTCAAAGATCCATCCCACCCTTGGCAATGTTTTTCTCCAACCTCCCCTACAACCCCCTACCATCGGGGAGAAGGTAGCGAAGCCTGCACACAGGGATCTGCTGGTTACTAAACAGTTTCTACCCTATTGTTGTTCGAAATCTGAATGGACTCACAAACTCTTAACATTCGCCTGTCACTGTTTTTTTTTGTTTTTGTCGCAGTTTACCTATTATTGACTTCTCTATGCTACTTAACTCTGTGATCTGCCTGTATTGCTCACAAGACAAAGCTTTTTACTGTGCCTCGGAACACGTGACAATAAATTCAATTCAATTTAATGTTTGATGTCATTGTTCTAATGCTCCCCCATTTCTGGATGGTACACAATTAATTTAAATTATTTGGACTTCTGAGCTCTTTATAATTTCCTTGAATAAGTTTGATGGAAAATTTGATCCTTTCCAATTGCATTCCTACAGGTTGTCTGTAATGATGGAAAAAAAATTGAGTAATACTTCTACACTTTTTTCAGCCATGCTATCTCATTATGGAATGGCCTCTGGAAATCTCAGAGACACATCCATTATGGTCAACAAATACCAATCACCACATTTTGTTTTAGGGTTGGGTCTGATGCAATTATCAAAACTTCTGTAAAAGATTCATCAAATGCTGGAATAGGTATTAAATGTGTTGGTTTTATTAATAAATGAGTTTTCCAATTGTCTGACATGTCTGACATGTCTGGCAAAATGCAATGACATCTTTCTGCAGTCCAGGTCTAGAAAAATAGACTTCTATTTTTGCTTGAGTTTTACTTATTCCCAAATGACCTCCTGCTGGTAACTCTCATGGTGCTACCTACAACATCTCCTTTATATCACACACCAGTAATACAACTTGATGAGCTTCTGCCCATTTTTCACCCACTTGAACATGTGGTGGTCTCCATTTCCTCATCAATACTTCGTTTTTAAGATAGTGACTTGTGGGATATGCGCACATTTGCCTTTTTGGTTCAACTGTTTTATCTTTCCACCTTTCAATTGTAAGAATTGTCGGAGGAGGCACTGAAAATTCCAGAAGACATGGCTGTAATTTTGAAAGACTAAATTTTTTTTATGTATAAGTAGGACTGGTCTTTATTGGAACAGCATATCATTAGAATCTTGCTGTAATTGGGCACAATTAGAAGTTAATCAGGATTTATTCTGCTTGTTAATACTTTAGTTAATTTGCTCACTGTTCGAGTGAGGTAAATAGATGGTGACGAGTTGATTTTAAAGTGAGTGTCAGGGATTTATTTTATTGAACCACTTGAAGTTGCTGAGAAGCAGGATACACCACTCTGCACACCCCCTTTTACAGATTATGAGGTGAGGGGCTCCTCTTTGGGCATTTCGGTTTAGTTCACAGGGCGGGGGTCTCAACCTCCACTTTATAACAGAAGGAAATTCTTCGAAGTTTTAACTCTCTGCTCTTCATTATGAGTTACCAATACTTCACAAAGTGAATTGTTGAACTCCAACGAAGTCGTCTCTCCAAGACTGTGATATGTGTCTGATTTATTTTCATGGCCTTATCCACTTCGCAATGTTACTTTGATTTTTTCAAACTTTGACCAAGTTCTTCCGTTAGATTTTGAAATTGTTTTCTGTCAGCTTCTGGTACAAGTTCATATGAACATGAGATGGCTGTTTTTAGAATCATAGATTCATAGACTCCCTACAGTGTGGGGACAGGCCATTTGGCCCAACAAGTCCACCCTGACCCACCGAAGGGTATCCCACAGAGACCCCACACCCTGTGTCCTGCCAACGGGAGAAAGGTCAGTTTTCCCTGTGTCTGTTTCACAGCGAGTAACTCAACCTGTCTGTGTCTGATCTCCCTGGGAACTGGTGACAGGAATCTGTTCATCTCTTTATTGGGTTTTTTTACTGAGACTGGGACTGAGACTGATTCGGCAGCTTCAAGTTCAGCAAATGATCAAATTACTTTGTCGATCGGGAAATGGCATCATGGGGAGGAAAGAATGTTTAGTTTGTTATTTTTTCAGTTTGTGAACAGCAGATATTTTCCAATCACTTTTTATTCCCAATTCCTGATTGGAATAGGGAGAGTGGATTCCCAGAATGTTGCTGATCCTTCTCTCCATCTCCCTCTATTTTTCCCGGGTCTCTCCTGGTAAGTACAGAATTCAGCTTTCCATTCTCTCTCTCTCTCTCTCTCCCTGTGTCTGGGGTGAATATGAATCTCTTGGGGAGAGTTTGAAATGTGGGATGTTTGATCAGCCGCCTGTTATACAGCCAGCCTGATCTTTTACACATTGAAGGCAGCACAGTCTGGGAGACTCTGATGGGATTTGAGTCCAGGTCTCCTGACAGCAGGATGTAGAAACCCCGAGATCAGAGAAGCTCCGAGCAAATGGGAAATGGTTCCAATGGAGAATTTTAATTTTCACATCGATTGGGAGAAGCCAAACAGCTTCATCATTCCTGGTCTAAAGTCTTGTAAACACTGTGGGGAGGAGAAGGAGACTCCATGTTTAACCCAGCCCAGGCTTAGCTGTGATGCCTTCATGGTTGAATAGGCCGGGTTATTCCAGACACCAACATCCTACTGGCCGTGTATTAAGGGCTGATTAAAAAGCTCAGTGAAGGACAGTGAGGTTCCTGCTCTGGATTGTTTGACAGAGAGACTGTTCACACAGTGACTGTCCCACATGGTCTCACACTTCATCCTCCCAAATATTCCTGTTTCTCTTCATTTCAATCCAGATTCATTCACACCACATCGTTCCTGGTTATGGTGATAAATCTGCCCTTGAGTTATCATTAATTCCTCAGTCCAGATGGACCATGGCCAAAATCCTGCTTCAAGTTTTCCTGGGATATTGTTCCAGGTTAGTGATACACGAGGTGTGTCCCAGGTTCCTGTTCCAGGTTCATGATTTTCTGTTTAACATTCCAATCCTTGAGGACGAGGTGGAGCATCCCCAAGTTGTGGTCCACATAGGCACCAGTGACATAGGTAGGGAGAGAGATGGGAATTTAAGGAAGAAAGGGAGTTAGGGTGCAGACCTGTTATCTCTGGTTAGTTGCCTGTGCCACGTACTAGTGAGGTGTGAAATAGGGAGAGAGAGAGGAGTTGAACACATGGCTACAAGGATGGTGCAGGAGGGAGGGTTTCCGACACCTGGATAATTGGGGTTCTTTCTGGGGTAGGTGGGACCTCTACAAACAGGATTCTCTTGACCTGAACCAGAGGGATACCAGAGGTGGGGGGAATTTGCTAATGCTCTTTGGGAGGGTTTAAACTAATTCAGGAGGGGGATATGAACTCAAATTGTAGTTCGAGTATAGAGGAGTTTGAGAGTAGTGAGATCTGAACTAAGGTTTGAAGAGGGCATCAGCAAGCAAGAAGTGTGACTACTTCAATACCAGGATCATGTGGAATAAGGTGGGTGACCTTGCAGCATGGGTTGGTACCTGGGATTTCGATGTTGTGGCCATTTCAGAGACATGGCTAGAGCAGGGACAGGAAAAGTTGTTGCAGGTTCTGGGATTTTGATGTTTCAGTAAGAACAGTGAAGATGGTAAAGAGGGGCAAGTGTGGCATTGTTAGTCAAGGACAGTATTGCGGTCGCAGAAAGGACATTTGAAGACCCGTCGACTGAGGTAGTACTGAGGAGTGGTTACACTGTTGGAAGTTTTCTATAGGCCTCTGGATAGTTCCAGAGATGTAGAGGAAAGGATAATGATACTCAATAGGAGCGAGTGTGACAGGGTAGTTGTTATGGGGACATTTAACTTTCCAAATATTGGCTTGGAATACGACAGTTCAAGCACTTTAAATGGGTCATTTTGTGTCCAATGTGTGCAAGAGGGCTTCCTGACACATTTTGTCAACAGGGCAACAAGGGGCGTGGCCACATTAGATTTGGTACTGGGTAATGAACCCAGCCAGATGATAGTGGCCACAATTCAGTTATGTTTACTTTAGTGATGGAAAGGGATACGTACACACCGAAGGGCAAGAGTTATAGCTGGGGAAAGGGCAATAACAATGCAATTAGGCAAGATTTTGGATGCAAAAGATAGGGAAGGAAACTGCAGGGGTTGGGCACAATGTAAATATTCAAGAAACAGCTACTGCGGGTCCTTGGTAAGTATGTACCTTCCAGGCAGGGAGGAACTTGTTGAATGCAGGAGCCGTGGTTTACAGAGGAAGTTGAATCTCTTGGCAAGAAGAAGAAGAAGAAGGCTTATGTTAGGATGAGAAATGAAGGCTCAGTTAGGGCACTTGAGAATTACAAGTTAGCCAGGAAAGACCGACAGAAAGAGTTAAGAAAAGCCAGGAGGGGCCATGAGAAGTCATTGGCAGATAGGATCCCGGAAAACCTTAACGTTTTCAATCAGTATATCAGGAATAAAAGAATGACACTCAAGTAAGATCAGGGCCAATCAAGGACAGTAATGGGAAGTTGTGTGTGGAATCAGAAGAGATAGGGAAAGTGCTAAATGAATATTTTTCGTCAGTATTCACACAAGAAAAAAACAATGTTGTCGAGGACAATACTGAGATAAAGGCTACTAGACTAGATGGGATTGAGGTTCACAAGGAGGAGGTGTTGTAATTCTGGAAAGTGTAAAACTCTATAAGCTTCCTGGGTGAGATAGGATTTATCGTAGGATTCTCTGGGAAGCCAGGGAGGAGATTGCCGAGCCTTTGGCTTTGATCTTTATGTCATCATTGTCTACAGGAATAGTGCCAGAAGACTGGAGAATAGCAAATGTTGTCCCCTTGTTCTCGAAGGGGAACAGAGACAACCTTGGTAATTATAGACCAGTGAGCCTTACTTTGGTTGTGGGTAAAGTGATTAGATTAGATTAGATTACTTACAGTGTGGAAACAGGCCCTTCGGCCCAACAAGTCCACACCGCCCCGCCGAAGCGTAACCCACCCATACCCCTACATCTACATCTACCCCTTACCTAACACGACGGGCAATTTAGCATGGCCAATTCACCTGACCTGCACATCTTTGGACTGTGGGAGGAAACCGGAGCACCCGGAGGAAACCCACGCAGACACGGAGAGAACGTGCAAACTCCACACAGTCAGTCGCCTGAGGCGGGAATTGAACCCTGGTCTCCGGCGCTGCGAGGCAGCAGTGCTAACAACTGTGCCACTGTGCCGCCCACTAGTGTTGGAAAATGTTATAAGAGATAATTATCTAGAAAGGAATAAGTTGATTGGGGATATTCAACACGGTTTTGTGAAGGGTAGTTTGTGCCTCACAAACCTTCTTGAGTTCTTTGAGAAAGTGACCAAACAGGTGGATGAGAATAAAGTGGTTGATGTGGTGTATATGGATTTCAGTAAGGTGTTTGATACGGTTCCCCACAGTATGTTATTGCACAAATCTGGTGGCATAGAATTGAGGGTGATTTAGAAATTTGGAACAGAAATTGGCCAGCTAAAGAAGACAGAGGGTGGTGGTTGATGGGAAACATTCATCCCAGAGTTCAGTTACTAGGATCTGTTTTGAGTCCACTACTGTTTGTTATTTTAATAAATGACCTGGATGAGGGCACAGAAGGATGGGTTAGTAAATATGTGGATTACGCTCATCGGTAGAGTTGTGGATAGTGCAGAAGGATGTTGCAGGTTACAGAGGGACATAGATAAGATGCAGGGCTGGGCTGAGAGGTGGCAAATGGAGTTTAATGCGGAAATGTGTGAGGTGATTCACTTTGGAAGGAGCAGCAGGAATGCAGAGTACTGGGCAAATGGAAGGATTCTTGGTAATATAGACGAGCAGCCAGATCTCGGTATCCATGTGCATAGACCCCTGAAAGTTGCCACCCAGGTTGGATAAGGTTGTTAAGAAGGCATACAGTGTGCTAGCTTTTATTAGTAGCGGGATTGAGTTTTGGAACCGTGAAGTGATGCTGCAGCTGTACAAAACTCTGGTGTGGCCGCAGTTGGAGGATTGTGTACAATTCTGGTCACCGCATTATAGGAAGGATGTGGAAACTTTGGAAAGGGTTCAGAGAAAATTTACTCGGATGTTGCTTGTTATGGAGGGAAGGTCTAACAAGGAAAGGCTGAGGGAACTGAGGCTGTTTTCATTGGAGAGAAGAGGGTTGACCGGCGACTTAATTGAGACATACAAGCAATCAGAGAGTGAAGTAGAGTGGACAATGAGAGCCTTTTTCCTCAGATGGTGATGGCTAGCAGAAGGGGTGACAAATATAGGATGGATATCATAGGTAGTTTCTTTACTCAGAGAGTAGTAGGGGCGTGGAACACACTGTCTGCAATAGTAGTAGATTTGCCAACTTTAAGCGCATTTAAATGGTCAAGGGAGAGACATATGCACGAGAATGGAATTGTGTTGGTTAGATGGGCTTCAGATTGGTTTCACAGATTGGCACGACATCGAGGGCCGAAGGGCCTGTACTATGCGGTAATATTTATATTCTATATTCTACCTTCATCTCAGTTCCACCACGCTCAGATTTCACAGCCCCATGCAGAGAAAGTGTCCTTATAAATAATATACCGAGTCCGATCGTGGGTCAGTGCCTGTGGGAGGCTGACAGAGTGGTCACGGATAGTCACAGATTATAGCCCCAGAATGCAGCCTGTGATTGAAACACATGACCACATGGAACGGGCCTGTCATTCCTTGACAGTGGGAATGTGAGCGCCGGAATTCTGACCCGGATCGGAGAACCCGTCCTTACCTGCTCCAGGTTGAGGTGTGAAGCAGCCACTGGAGAAAGGGGCAGTGCTGCCTGAGTCTGGGACCCTCTGACAGCACAGGCCCTGGGGATCAGCACCGTGTGTAACCCCCTCTCCCTGGGCCTGATACAGGATCCCCATTCACCTTTGATCAGATTGTTCCTCTGGTAAAATTTATTATTAATTATCTATGACTGTTTGGTCACCGACAGGAATTCACATTTTTCAACAGATAACTACTGTTGAGATCAGTGATGACGGCAGCATTAAGAGATCGATGAGATTTGGATTTGATGGAAAGGACTTTATCAGTTTAGACCCAAACAGAATGAGATGGATCACACCCAATCCCATTGCAGTGATCACTAAAGAGAAATGGGATTCTGATGATTCCTGGAACAATGACTGGAAAAGACACCTGGAAGAAGAATGTGTTGAATATTTAAAGAGATATCTGGAAGTTGGAAAGGAATATTTCAGAAGGAAAGGTATGTATTTCAGTTTTGTTCCATGTTCTGATCTAACCTCACTGATCTATGAAACCGTTCTCCCATTCCATTCCATTCTGTCTATTGTTTGTGTTTTCACCCTTTCCCATCACAGTTCAGCCTGAAGTGTTCATCTCCAGGAGGGAGCCCAATGGTCAGGACAAGCCTCTCACTCTCTCCTGCCTGGTCACTGGGTTTGATCCTGTAGACATTGAGGTGACCTGGCTAAGGAATGGAGAGGTTAAGACTGAGACCCAATCCTCGGGGGTTCGACCGAACCATGATGGGACCCATCAGATCCAGAAAGAGATTGAGATCAATGCTGGGGATGAGGATCAATATTCCTGTCAAATTGAACACAGCAGCCTGGCAGAGGCCCAGCTCTATCAGTGGGGTAAGGGACTGGAGTGTGTGTCTGTGTGTGTGTGTGTGATTGATGAAGGAACAAGCATTTGGAGAGTGAATTTGGGCGAGGTCAATACAATGTGTCAACTAATCCCATCAGTTCCCAATGGGTGGGATCTGTTACAATTGTCCCAATTGTCCCAATCAATACAGAACTGGGACTGGAAATGGGAACAGAGGCAATGCTGATTTATTATATTGTGTTTCAGAAATCCGACAAAATAGTGTGGAACGTTCCTATCATGTACTTTTGATTGGATTAGTCTCTGCAATGGCTGCAATATTTGGAATAATGGTCTGGAAAAGGCCGTGGAGAGGTAAGAATCAGAGAGAGGGGAATGTAGAACTGAGGGGACAGTGTGAGTGTGGAGGAATCTCCAGTACTGGGAGGACAGGGCACTGTGGGGAATGGAACTGATTGGATACCCACACACGCATACGCACTTAATGACACATCTTGTTCCCTGTCTGATCTCCCTTTGATTGATTGACCCAGGCTAGGTCTAATATCGATCAGTAAACCCACTGCACACACTCACATCCTCACTGACTGAATATCGATTGATTGAAAGAGATTAGCGTGTTTTGAGAAGATTTGCAGCTCAGGTTGAGGTTTTGGATGTAGGTTTGCTCGCTGAGCTGGATGGTTCATTTCCAGAGTTTCATCAGTCGTATGTGAGGACACTAGTGAGAGAAGGTCATGTCTTTTTGTGGCTCGTTGGTGGTCATGTATCCTGGTGGCTAGTTTTCGGCCTGTTTGTCCAATGTAGTTTGTTACAGTCCTTGTATGATATTTTGTAAACAACATTAGTTTTAATGTACCTGGGCTACAAAACCAGAATCACATCAGAGACTGCCCTCAAATTCACTCTCAACATGTTATATCTGTAAAGGTCAGGCTGAAAACAATTCCACACACTTCCAGGTGGTCAAAGTGAGGCCCATCCACACAGTGACAATCTCCAATAACCCACCAAATTATAACACTGTCAGAATCCTGTCTGATATAATCAGCAGAATCAGATTCAACTGGGTCAGAATTAGCTGCTGCAGCCTCTCAGAACAGGGAGTAAACACAGAATCAGGGTCACTCAGATACTCGATGGAGTCAGTATGGGACACAGGGAAGAGATTGGCACCATAATCCAGGGATTGGAAAGTTAAACAGAAAATCATGAACCTGGAACAGGAACCTGGGACACACCTCGTGTATCACTAACCTGGAACAATATCCCAGCAAAACTTGAAGCAGGATTTTGGCCATGGTCCATCTGGACTGAGGAATTAATGATAACTCAAGGGCAGATTTATCACCATAACCAGGAACAATGTGGTGTGAATGAATCTGGATTGAAATGAAGAGAAACAGGAATATTTGGGTGGATGAAGTGTGAGACCATGGGGGACAGTCACTGTGTGAACAGTCTCTCTGTCAAACAATCCAGAGCAGGAACCTCACTGTCCTTCACTGAGCTTTTTTATCAACCCTTTATACACGGCCAGTAGGATGTTGGTGTCTGGAATAACCCGGCCTATTCAACCATGAAGGCATCACAGCTAAGCCTGGGCTGGGTTAAACATGGAGTCTCCTTCTCCTCCCCGCAGTGTTTACAAGACTTTAGACCAGGAATGATGAAGCTGTTTGGCTTCTCCCAATCGATGTGAAAATTAAAATTCTCCATTGGAACCATTTCCCATTTGCTCGGAGCTTCTCTGATCTCGGGGTTCCTGCTGTCAGGAGACCTGGACACAAATCCCATCAAGAGTCTCCCAGACTGTGCTGCCTTCAATGTGTAAAAGATCAGGCTGGCTGTATAACAGGCGGCTAATCAAACATCCCCCATTTCAAACTCTCCCCAAGAGATTCACATTCACCCCAGACACAGAGAGAGTGGGAGAGAGAGAGAGAATGAAAAGCTGAATTCTGTACTTACCGGGAGAGACCCGGGAAAAACAGAGGGAGATGGAGAGAAGGATCAGCAACATTCTGGGAATCCACTCTCCCTATTCCAATCAGGGATTGGGAATAAAAAGTGATTGGAAAATATCTGCTGTTCACAAACTGAAAAATTAACAAAATAAACATTCTTTCCTACCCATGATGCCATTTCCCCATCGACAAAGTAATTTGATCATTTGCTGAACTTGAAGCTGCCGAACCAGTCTCAGTCCCAGTCTCAGTAAAAAAACCCAATAAAGAGATGAACAGGTTCCTGTCACCAGTTCCCAGGGAGATCAGACACAGACAGGTTGAGTTACTCGCTGTGAAACAGACACAGGGAAAACTGACCGTTCTCCCGTTGGCAGGACACAGGGTGTGGGGTCTTTGTGGGATACCCTTCGGTGGGTCAGGGTGGACTTGTTGGGCCAAATGGCCTGTCCCCATCCTGTAGGGAGTCGATGAATCGATGATTCTAAAAACAGCCGTCTCATGTTCATATGAACTTGTACCAGAAGCTGACAGAAAACAATTTCAAAATCTAACGGAAGAACTTGGTCAAAGTTTGAAAAAATCAAAGTAACATTGTGAAGTGGATAAGACCATGAAAATAAATCAGACACATATCACAGTCTTGGAGAGACGACTTCGTTGGAGTTCAACAATTCACTTTGTGAAGTATTGGTAACTCATAATGAAGAGCAGAGAGTTAAAACTGCGAAGAATTTCCTTCTGTTATAAAGTGGAGGTTGAGACCCCCGCCCTGTGAATTAAACCGAAATGCCCAAAGAGGAGCCCCTCACCTCATAATCTGTAAAAGGGGGTGTGCAGAGTGGTGTATCCTGCTTCTCAGCAACTTCAAGTGGTTCAATAAAATAAATCCCTGACACTCACTTTAAAATCAACTCGTCACCATCTATTTACCTCACTCGAACAGTGAGTAAATTAACTAAAGTATTAACAAACAGAATAAAACCTGATTAACTTATAATTATGCCCAATTACAGCAAGATTCGAATGATATGCTGTTCCAATAAAGACCAGTCCCACTTATACACAAAAAAAAATTTAGTCTTTCAAAATTACAGCCATGTCTTCTGGAATGTTCTGTGCCTTCTCCAACAATTCTTCAGTCGGGAATATTAACGAGCTGTACCATTTTAATTTTGATGGTGGTTTCTCTAAGACATAGATGAGGCTGTGAGAGCCAGCGATTCTCTCCTGAGAGCTGAGGGCTGTTGGCTCTGCTGGAGGGCAGTTAGCTCTGGGGTCTTTATCCAACTGCCCCCTTCCTTTACCCCCCTGATGACATATCAATATTTCACACAATAGGATTGGTCTTCTGTTGTTAAAATTATCAGCCTTAAATTTAATAGATTTTTGGTATCTAAGTTGCTGCTCAAATTAATTGGCTAAATTCAAAAGCCTGTTGTATTGAAAGAAAACCTGGCGGTTAGCCTGCCAACTGCATGGTCTTTCCATGTAATGTGTTAGTTTGAGTGCTGTCTGTGTACTTGCAAACTTTCAAGCTCCTGCTTACGGACATACATTTTAAATCTCTCAGCATGGATAAAGCACACGATCTTTTAAAGGGACCATGCAATGCATTCCCCCATCCACCCTTAGCATTTTACAAACTCCAAATTCTAACTTTCTGCCTTCCAATCCACAAGTATTCTCCTCAACTTTGCAACACTTGTGTGAGGAAAGTTTCCTCATGTTTACCAAGAGGAGTGGGAAAAAAATTAAGATTTTCAAAGATATGAAAGCACATCAATCTTTGTTAGGGAGAGATAAGGAGATGTGTAATTAGAAAGAATATTGCTAGAATAGATGGAGTTCATGGTGTGAAATAGAGTGTTCTTCCTTGTAAGGCTAAGTTAGAGAGTCGGCTGAAAAATGATGGGAGGAGTAAGAGAAATTCTCGGTTCCAGAACAGTTTATCCTGGGATCTTTCCTGAATGTGTGATAACAAGGTCACAAAACCACAGGTAGAACAGAAGGAGAGATCAAAGAGAAAAGATAAGGAAGTTAAAATTCAATTATCAGAAACTATATTTGTTCAAGTTGTTGAGAAAAAGCAAGTACAGTTGAATAACAAAGCGGGCATTTTCTACTTCAGAGAAGTTCGCTAAGTTACAATTGAAAGGTGGAAAGATAAAACAGTTGAACCAAAAAGGCAAATGTGCGCATATCCCACAAGTCACTATCTTAAAAACGAAGTATTGATGAGGAAATGGAGACCACCACATGTTCAAGTGGGTGAAAAATGGGCAGAAGCTCATCAAGTTGTATAACTGGTGTGTGATAGAAAGGAGATGTTGTGGGTAGCACCATGAGAGTTACCAGCAGGAGGTCATTTGGGAATAAGTAAAACTCAAGCAAAAATAGAAGTCTATTTTTCTTGACCTGGACTGCAGAAAGATGTCATTGCATTTTGCCAGACATGTCAGACATGTCACACAATTGGAAAATTCATTTATTAATAAAACCAACACCTTTAATACCTATTCCAGCATTTGATGAATCTTTTACAGAAGTTTGATTATTGAATCAGATCCAGCCCTAAAACAAAATGTGGGGATCGGTATTTGTTGACAATAATGGATGTGTCTCTGAGATTTCCAGAGGCCATTCCATAATGAGATAGCATGGCTGAAAGGAGTGTAGAAGAATTACTCCATTTTTTTTCCATCATGACAGACAACCTGTCGGAATGCAATTGGAAAGGATCAAATTTTCCATCAAACTTATTCAAGGAAATTATAAAGAGCTCAGAAGTCCAAATAATTTAAATTAATTGTGTACCATCCAGAAATGGGGGAGCATTAGAACAATGACATCAAACTTTAAATTGAATTGAATTTATTGTCACGTGTTCCGAGGCACAGTAAAAAGCTTTGTCTTGTGAGCAATACAGGCAGACCACAGAGTTAAGTAGCATAGAGAAGTCAATAATAGTTAAACTGCGACAAAAACAAAAAAAAACAGTGACAGGTGAATGTTAAGAGTTTGTGAGTCCATTCAGATTTCAAACAACAATAGGGTAGAAACTGTTTAGTAACCAGCAGATCCCTGTGTGCAGGCTTCTCTACCTTCTCCCCGATGGTAAGGGGTTGTAGGGGAGGTTGGAGAAAAACATTGCCAGGGTGGAATGGATCTTTGAGAATGCTGGCGGCCTTTCCTTGACAGCGGGCCTGGTAGGTGGATTCTATAGATGGGAAGTTGGCCTTTGTGATTGTCCGGGCTGAGTTCACCACTCTCTGTAACCGTCTCCGATCTTGAGTGGTACAGCTGCCATACCAGGTAGTGATACATCCAGACAGAATACTCTTGAATAGTACACCTATAAAAGATGTGCATCATGCCAAATTTCCTCAGCTGGCTGAGGAAGAAAAGATGTTGTTGGGCCTTTGTAACTAGTGTGTCCACATGAAGATATGAAAATTTGTTGTTGATGGTCACTCCCAGAGGTTTGACACTCTCCACTCGTTCCACCTCTATGCTGTTAATGTTTGTGGGGGATTTGGGGGGCGGGGGGCGCATGAGTAACATACCACCGACAGTCAATAATGAGTTCCTTGGTTTTGCCAGCATTGAGAGCTCGGTTGTTCTCAGTGCACCATTTTCCAGGTCTTCCACTTCCCCATCTGTAGTCTGTTTCATTGCCATCTGAGATTCGGCCGACTGTGGTGGTGTCATCAGCGGACTTGTAAATAGAATTAGTCTGGTATTTGGTGACGCAGTGATGGGTATACAGTGAGTACAGTAGGGGGCTGAGTGTAGACCCCTGGGGGACTCCAGTGTTGAGTGTCAATGAGGATGAAATATTGATCCCAATCTTCACTGATTGTGGTCTGTGGGTCAGGAAAGTGAGGATCCAGGTGCAGAGAGTGGAGCTCAGTCTGAAATCACTAAGTTTAGTCATCAGTCTCGAGGGGATGATAGTGTTGAAGCCTGAACTGTAGTCAACGAGTAGGATTCTTACGTAGCTGCTCTTGGTGTCAAGATGGTCTAGGGAGGAGTGAAGGGCAAGTGATGTGGCATCTGATGTGGATCTGTTGGTCCGATAGGCAAATTGGAGTGGGTCGAGAATTGTGGGGAGGCTGGAGTTGCTTAATGCCATGACCAGCCTTTCAAAGCACTTCATGTCCACCGAAGTTAGGGCCACTGGGCAGTAATCATTGAGACAGGCAGCATGAGCCTTCTTAGGCACAGGGATGATGTTGGCCCCCTCTTGAAACAGGCAGGGGACAGTGGCCTGCTCCAGGGAGAGGTTGTAGATGTCCGAGAAGACCTCTGTCAGTTGCTCTGTGCGTGCTCTGAGTGCACGGCCTGGTACTCCGTCTGGTCCCATCGCTTTCCTTGGATTCACACAAAGGAAAACTGATCTGACCTCTGATGCAATGACTATTGGGAAAGGGTCATCAGGACTTGTTGGAATAGGTGTTACCTCTCCTCCAAAATTCTGCCCAAAGCGAGCACAGAAGGTGTTGAGACGATCTGGGAGGGATGTGTCATCGTCTGCTATCTTGCACTGTGTCTTTTTCAAACCTGTGATGTCATTCAGTCTTTGCCATAGTTGCCGGGTGTCTGTCTGGGTCTCTAGTTTGGATCAGTTTTGGTCCTTGACTGTCTTCATGGCTCTGGGAAGGTCACACCTGGATTCCTTATATTTAAGTGGGTCTCCTGATGTGAAGGCCTCACACCTGGTTTTTAACAGGTTCTGTATGTCCTGATTCATCCAGGGTTTCCTGTTGGGGAACACCCGGATTTAAACACTGTCTTGAGGGCATACAGTCAAGACCATCCAGGGGATTGTGTTATAAACCCGACCAAATCCCCTCAAAATATTCAGAAGATAGTCTGGACACTGACTTTTTCTTATTTTAAAGCTCAACATGAGATGCTACATTCCAGATGCAATTTGATTGGTCAAACTACAGGATTTAAAGCAGAACACACTTTATTCACCCACTGTAGCCAAATACAACAAAATAACAACTCTATTAAAAACATAACAGAATAATTGAAGCAATAACTATTAGTAATTAACTGTTCCGATAGAGTAATATCCCATGCCAGGATTGAAAGATTACATTGAGAAGGTGGGACAAGCAACTTACATTTCACAGCTTGAACTACACAGAGGATACTGGCAGGTGACTTTAACTGAAAGAGTGAAGGCAATTTTAGCTTATATGACAGCGAGCAGACTTTACCAGTTCAAAGTGATGTCTTTTAATACGAAAAATGCCAATTTTTGTAGACTAACTAAGAAGGCCATTTTGGGATTGTTCAATTGTGTGGTGTACTTGGATGATCTTGTCATTTTCAGACACATGTGGAAGGATCATTTGGAGTATCTCTCAGAATTATTTAATCAACTTCAGAAGGCGTGCTTGGTGTTAAACCTGGTGAACAGTGAGTTCACAAAAATCCAAGTCATGTTCTTCCGGCATATCATTGGACAGATGGTCCCATAAGCTGTGAAAGGAGAGGGTAATGGGGGGGTTTCCATACAATCAACAAAAAGAGGGCTGAGGAGTAGCAGATGGAGTTTAATTCGGATAAATGTGAGGTGCTGCATTTTGGGAAAACAAATCTTGGCAGGATGTATACACTGAATGGTAAGGTCCCAGGGAGTGTTGCTGAACAAAGAGACCTTGGAGTGCAGGTTCATAGCTTCTTGAAAGTAGAGTTACAGGTAGATAGGAATGTGAAGAAGGCGTTTGGTATGCTTTCCTTTATTGGTCAGACTATTGAGTACAGGGGTTGGGAGGTCATGTTGCAGCTGTACAGGACATTTGTCAGGCCACTTTTTCAATATTACATACAATGATGGTCTCCTTCCTTTCAGAAAGATGTTGTGAAACTTGAAAGGCTTCAGAAAAGATGTATAAGGATGTTACCAGGGTTGGAGGACTTGAGCTATAGGGAGAGGCTGAACAGGTTGGGGCTGTTTTCCCTGGAGCGTCGGAGGCTGAGGGGTGACCTTATAGAGGTTTACAAAATTATGAGGGGCGTGGATAGGATAAATAGACATGGGCTAGAGGAGTCCAGAACTAGAGAGCATAGGTTTAGGGTGAGAGGGGAAAGATATAAAAGAGATCTCAAGGGCAACGTTTTCACATGGAGTATGTTACGTGTATGGAATGAGCTGCCAGAGGAAGTGGTGGACGCTGGTACAATTGCATTTAAAAGGCATCGGGAAGGTTAAATGAACAGGAAGGGTTTGGAGGGATGTGGGCCGGGTGCTGGCAAGTGGGACTGGATGACGTCAAGATAACTGGTCAGCGTGGATGTGTTGGACTGAACTGTCTGTTTCTGTGCTGTATATCTCTGTGACTCTATAACCGGTTTTTATCGAATGATTGAGATAGATTTTTCTTGGGAATATGCTTCCACAAATTGAACAGTGGATCCCAGATCCACCAGGTCAGAATCCTGATTCTTCAGGTGAGACTTTCCCCAGGAGTGTCTCCATCCAGTGTCAGCAAGGTGATGGCTCTCAGAGTCGAAGGGATCTTCAGGGCTGGTTTCCCTCACCCTTTCTCATCTTCAACAACTTGTTCCCAATGACAGACATCTGTGTTGCTTTGTGTCAGAGTCACTTTTAAACAGACATTATAATCTTACTGTTCACTCAGAAATTACCCAGATAAGACCATCTTCAGGATTGGATCCTCAGACACTGGAACCCCATGAGCTGAACATTGTCACCGTGATTCATGGTCAGAGCATCGATAGCTGGCAGCTCAGCTTTTCGATGAACTTCAGTGTCAGGATCTTGTTGAACCACCTGATCTCCATTGGCAGTGTCAGGTAGCTCAGGGGAAAGTGATTCCAGATCATAATGTGGTCTGAATACATGATCCACATTTCACAGACAGAGAGCAGGATCCTGTCAGTAGGTGGATTGCACAGAGTGAGAGAGAAAAGGCAGATAATGAAAGGGAGGTGGACAGATATAGGTCAGTGTTAGATGTGTCAGTGTGCACTCATACACAGCTCACTCAGGAGTGTAGAGAGATATACACGGATGGGGATAAGTGCAAAGGCAGAGACATCTGTTTGCACCCACACACAACATACTGATGGACATACACAAACAGATATAGATACAGTGTTAGATAAAGATATCCAGTGATGGTTCATTATCTGGATGGCGTTGGTCCTTCATTGTGCAATGATTGAGATGTTAGGAAGGTAAAATTCCAGTCTACCACAGAGTGGTACCCAGACCTCATTAACCTAGAGTTCTTCAAGAACACTTACAGGGCTATTTGAAGGGATTGACACCATGAACCATTGACCTTTCAGACACATAGGGTAAGATGGATCCTCCCCATAGCTCCTCCAGTTCCATCTGAGAGATTAAATATGACCATCCTCTTTCCTGGTTGGAATCTCCAGGACCTGGTTGGTCAAGTGGTTAGTTGAGGAAAACCGCATGAGAAGCTAATGAGAACAGGCTCTTGTTTTAAACAGGACTGAGTTTACTTCATGGTAACAGCTCGGTCCAGGATACACTGGTGTGGGGGGTGGGGGGGGAACATTGTTTTAAAGACGATGCGGGATATATTCATGCTGGGTCTCACCCCTTCAACATCCACATCTGATCCCTTCACCCAAGTCCATGTGACATCATCATCTTGGGCAGTGCTTAATGTACTCCTCAGCATTAACCCTTTCAGAGCCAACCCTCATTCACCAATAATATGTGAGACCCAGAGTGGGGCATTTCATGGAAAGGGATTTCAAGTCCCATCGATGCTGAATGAAGCAAGGTCTTTGTCTGCAGCCCTCCCACCACACTACAGGAAGAGATTGAAGACCTTATAAAACCCCTTGAGTGAGCTGTCTGATTAACGTGATGTGTATATTGTAAAATATAAAGGGACTATCCCGATGTACAGTCACCTCCCCCAGTTGGAAGGACTGAGCCATATGTTTACTGTGAGAGGGGGGGATCCCAGGGTCCTAGTGCTGTCCTGATGCTCCTTGAGCTGGTGGGGGAGGCCTCTTCTCAGCCCCAGCCTTACTGACTCAGAGCCTGAACCTCAGCCTGACTGTGCTGGAGCTTCCCCGTCACTGGGACCGAGTCATCACTTTGCACCTGTTCCATTTTTCTGCTTCTGCAGCTTCACATCAAACAATGGATCAAATTTCTCAACAAATCGGGTGCAGTCTCCAAAGATTGTTGTGTTACTGGTTTTTCCAGTTTGTAAACAGAAGCTGTTTCCCCTCAGAGTGTTTAATTCCCAGTCCCTGATTGGAATAGGGACAGTGTATTCCCAGAATGTTGTGATCCTTTCCTTTCCCTCCGTGTTTTCCCTGAGTCTTTCCCGATGAGTACGGAATTCAGCTTTCCATTCTCCCTCTGTGAACTGGGAGATTAAAGGCCATTCATGAATCATAGAATCCCTACAGTGTGGAAACAGGCCATTCATCCCATTGAGTCGACACCAACCCTCTCAACATTTTCCGACCCAGACCCACCACTCTATTCCATCTCGTAACCCTGCATTTTCCATAGCTAATCCACATCCCTGGACACTGTGGGCTATTGAGCATGACCAATCCACCCAGGGTGCACCTGTTCGACTGCGGCAGGAAACTGGAGCACCCTGAGAAACCCCATGCAGACTCAGGGAAACTCCACACAGTCACCCAAGGCTGGAATCAAACTCAGGTCCCTGGTGCTGTGAGGCAGAAGTGCTAACCACTGAGGCATGGTGCCACCCTGGGTCATGGGTCACAGGTCAGTATCAGTCACTGCTAACTCTGGGCTGGTTGGGAATCCCATGGACACTGTTGTTCTTCCTGGTACTGAGTCTAATTCAGGACACAGTCACAGGGGAGACACTCAGACCCTGGGAGTGGGGGGAGTGTGGAAGGGGAGAGTGCAGAGAGAGAAACACCCAGGCTCACCCCTAGGGTCAAGGTTCTGGATCATGTGACAAGGAGAATTGGGTATTCTACCAGGAAAGGAAGCACCTGATGGGATTTATAAAACATTAAACAGTCTGGTAACGAGAAATCTGAGATTGGTTTTAAACTAAAGCAAGAGATTCAGAACAGGAGGACACAGTTACAGTGAGAGAGATTCTTCAGCCAGTCAGTGATCAATGAGCTAAACCTGACAGAGAGTTTAATGTGAGGGAACATGGAGTGGATTAATTACGGAGAGTCAGGTTGGGCTGTGCGCTATTGTGAAAAGGAGTTATTACAGAGTCACATCATCATAGAGAATCCGATATGGGGTTTGGTGGGAAGAGTCGGCTCGAGAGAGCAAACTGTGGGGGTGAGGGGTGGGGGTGGGATTGATGGTGAGAGTCAGGTACAGAGAACCCAGTGTGGGGGTGGGGTGGTTACAGCCCATTCTCTGCACTCTGCTCCTACCAATAACCATCTTGTGAGAACACATTTCCCCGTTAAACCTCATGGCACACCCCCTCCCTCCCCTCCTGTCGGATGTGAACAGGTCGAGCAGATGAAGACTATGTGTCCATGAGGTACTGTGGGTCATCAACACCAGCGGAACTGCCATCCAATACAAACTGTCACCTCATGGCTCAACCCAACCCCCAGTCTCTCATTACCACCAAGCCAGGGTACCAACCCCGGTTCAATGAGGAATGTGGGAAGGATCACAGGAGCAGGACCAGGGAGAGATGAAAAGTGATGTCTTTTTTATTCACTGGAGGGATGTGGGAATCACTGGCTGCTGGAATTTATTTCCCGTCCCTAACTGTCCTTGAGAAGGTTGGGGTGAGCTACCTTCCTGAACAGCAGCAGTTCATGTGGTGGTGGGAGGGAATTCCAGGATTTTGACCTAGAGACAGTGAACCAAGTGCAATATACTTCCAAGTCAGGATGGTGAGTGGCTTTGAGGGGAAATTGTAAGTGATGGTGTTGGTCAGTGAAGTGACAGATCAGGACTGATTGTGCAGTAAACAGCAGAGGGAGCAGAGTCAGAACTTAGTGATTCCACAACCGATAGATAAGATCGAAGCTCTGCTGTCCTGTCACATCCAGGTGTGAACATTGAACAACTCCCTGGAGGAGAAAGAGGCTTCTCATTTGGGAATGATACTTTGGTCACTGGATTCCTTCTCCAGAGACAACAACCATGTATCACACCTCCCCCCAGTTTTTGTATTGATTCTGTTTTTGTGGGATGTGGGTGTCCCTGACTGGCCAGCATTTATAACCCGTCCCTAGTTGCCCTTGAGAAGGTGGTGGTGATCTGCCTTCTTGAACTGCTGCAGTCTCCCTCCTGTGGGTTGAGCCACAATGCCACGAGGGTGGGAAATCCAGGATTTTGACCAGCAATAATGAAGTAATGGTGATATATTTCCGAGTCAGGATGGTGAGTGGCTTGGAGGGGAACATGAAGGTGGTGGTGTTCCCATATATCTGCTGACCTTGACCTTCCAGATGGAGGTGGTTGTGGATTTGGAAGGCACTGTTGAAGGATCTTTGATGAATTTCTGTAGATAGCAAACACTGCTGTAACTGGGTGTCTATCACTTGTTGCTTATGTTATTGACATGCAAGTCGTCCTGTTTGGTGGCTTCACCAGGTTGACACCTCATCTTAAGGTACGTCTGGTGCTGCTCCTGGCATGCCCTCCTGCACTCCCCATTGAACCAGGGTTGATCCCCTGACTTGGTGTTAATGGTTCAGTGGGGGCTATGCCAGACCATGAGGTTACAGATTGTGCTGGAGTATGGTTCTGCTGCTGTTGATGGCCCACAGTCCCTCCTGTATACCCAGGCTTGAGCTGCTAGATCTGATCCAAGTCTGTTCCATTTAGCACCGTGATAGTACCACACAATACGATGGAGGTTATTCCCAATGTGACAGTGGGACTTTGCCTCCACAAGGACAGTGCGATGGTCACTCTCACTGAGACTGTCATGGACATTTGCACCTGCAGCTGGCAGATTGGAAAGATGGAATCAAGTATGTTTTTCCCTCTTGTTCGTTCCCTCACCACCTGCTGCAGACCCAGTCTAGCAGCTATGTCCTTTAGTACAAGTCTGATTTTGATCATCAAACCCACCACACACACTCACATCCTCAGGGAATATCGATGGAATGGAAACGATCTCCAGAATCTCCATCAGGTTCTGACACAATCTCCATTCCCTCACACTTGTGTGTTCCCACTCTCTGGGAACGGACTTTCCCTGATTGTGTTGATGGGTATGGAGTTATCATTTGGGATTTGGATTTTACAACAGAGGCTGATGGATATGATCTTAACTCCCCCAGTTCACATTGAATTGAAGCTCAGCAACTGCTGATTCCAACAGCCACAAGCTGCTGCTGTGTAAATGAATATAATTATTCTTGTGAAATTTTGATAAGAATATCACAATTAGTAAGTCAGTAAATAACTTTTAATGATTACAAATGACACATATTGGTGATTGTAGTTAAAGAATGGTGAGAGGTAGCGATAGATTTTAGTAATCAACAATAACTCAGATTTATAATATTTATATATTTATTTAAGAATAGAATATGTAAAACTGATATTTGTGTACAGAAATTTGTTAAGGTCAGATGAAAAATCGATTTCTTTCAAATATAAAAACTGTCTCCATGTTACCTCAGGACGTTGCTTCATTTCAGGTCAATCAGTGACCCACTGAAGACAGTGAAGATGAGAAAGTGTGAGGGAGGAACCATCTGTGAAGATCCCTCTGACCGTGACACTGCTCACATTTCTGAGACGGGATGGAAACACGACTTGAGGAGGTCTCACTTGAAGAACCAGGATCCAAACCTGGGGATCTGGGATCCACTGCTCAATCTGTGGAAACACATTCCCAGAAAATTGATCTCAGTCCTGAAGGAATTGAGTGTGAACAATGAGCTGTAATTCAGTGTGTCTGCTGTGATATGGAAGGATAGACAATAATGTCCATGATCATACTGGAACAGGAGCATTCCGTTATTCGGCAATGAGGCTCCAGGAATATCCTGCAGTGGGGCCCAGGAAACCCACAAGGTCAGGAATGGAGAGACACAAGGCAATCACTTCAGGGTGGGGAGGGGAGGGGAATTAGTCTGTCAGGGTTTAACAGTGACTGGGAGGGTGGGACAGGGTCAGAAGGGGAGGGGAATTAGTCTGACAGGGTTTAACAGTGACTGGGAGGGTGGGACAGGGTCAGGAGGGGAGGGGAATGAGTCTGACAGGGTTTAACAGTGACTGGGAGGATGGGACAGGGTCAGGAGGGGAGGGGAATTAGTCTGACGGGGTTTATCAGTGACTGGGAGGGTGGCACAGGATTAGGAGGGGAGGGGAATTAGTCTGACAGGGTTTAACAGTGTCTGGGAGGGTGGGACAGGGTCAGGAGGGGAGGGGAATTAGTCTGACAGGGTTTAACAGTGACTGGAAGGGTGGGACAGGTCAGTAGGGGATGGGGATTAGTCTGACAAGGTTGAACAGTGTCTGGGAGGGTGGGACAGGGTCAGGAGGGATGTGAAAATGTTACAAATAAATCTAGAGAATCTAAATCTAAATAAATTTCAGTCAGAGAAAAGATGACATGTCACTTACTTAATCATGAAGAAGCTGCACTAGAGTCATCAGAAGCTGAGAAAATAAAAACAGAATGTGAGAAGTTATATCAAATATAAAATGAGACAGTGTGAGATATTCTCTTTCACTCACTGGATCCAGGATTTAATCGCCCTCAGCATTAAGTAACCAGACTCTCTGAGCCCCCCCCCAATGGGAATTAAGGGTGAGCGAGTGGAGGGAGGGGCAGTGGGGGAAGAGAATGGAGGGTGACAATTTGAAGGAGAAACACTGGGGACATGGAGTAGAAAAACCGGACGATAAGAGAGTGTTGGCTGAGAAACAGCATTGTGAAGAGACGGACCCATCACCCTGAGCAACACCCAGGCAAATATAACTCTACACTCGAATCGGGGCAGCACGGTGGCTCAGTGGTTAGCACTGTTGCCTCACAGCACCAGGGACCCGGGTACAATTCCCACCTCGGGTGACAGTGCGGAGTTTGCACATTCTCCCCGTGTCTGTGTGGGTTTCCTCCGGGTGCTCCGATTTCTGCCCACAATCCAAAGGTGTGCAGGTCAGGTGAATTGGTCATGCTACATTGCCCATAGTGTTAGGTGTGTTAGTCAGGGGTAAATATAGGGTTGGGGATTGGGTCTGGGTGGGTTACTCTTTGGAGGGTCTGTGTGGACTTGTTGGGCTGAAGGGCCTGTTTCCACACTGTAGGGAATCTACTCTACACCTCCCATTACCTTCTCCATCATTCCCAACACTCTGTCCCCTCAGTCACTTACTGGGAGCTGTTGTGTAGGTCCTGCTTGGTGAACCTGCAGAAACAAAATAAATGTCCATTAGGATGGGGAATAATCCATTCTCAGAGAGTGAGAACACAACAAGTGTGAGGGAATGGAGATCAATGTGGGGGTGTTGGTATTGGACTCGTGTGAACACAGTCAGAAATCACACACGGCCCCAAGTTACAGTCCAACAGGTTTGTTTGAAATCACAAGCTTTCTGAGCGTAGCCCCTTCCTCAGGTGAAGTGAGAGAGAAGTGCACAGACACCGAATTTATCATCAGGGAGATCAATGGGCAGAGAGATCAAAAGATCATCCAAATGGGGTGAGTGGAGTCTCTGCAGGTGATCACAAATGTCAGATGGTGGGAGGAAAGTGTCAACAGCTGGATAACAAGAGAAGGGATGATCCAGAATCCCATTAAATGAAGCAGAGAGATCATTCCAAAACATTAAAAATACAGTGGTACTGGAGACAAACCAAATGCCTGGAATAACATGATCGGTATGAGAGTCACACGCCGAGGGTCAAACCAAAGTAATAAGTCATCCAAAACTGCACAAACTAATTAAGGGAGAGAGATGTTCAAAATTTATCAAGGAGATGGTGCCCAAACAAAGCAGGGAGGAAGGTTTTACTGGGATTGAGTCAGAAATCCTCATTCCCATACTCCCTTCCATCCTTACACTTTATGGAGATGCAGAAAATCCCTTCCATTCCATTAATATTCAGTCAGTGAGGATCTGATTGGGTGCAGAGGGTTTAATGATCAATATTAGACCTGTTCTGGGCTGATCATATCAAGGAAGATCAGACAGGGAACAAGACATGTTTATACATGTGTATCTGTGTGTGGGAATTCAATTAGTTCCATTCCCCACAGTGCCATGTACTCCCAGTACTGGAGATTCCCCAACACTCACTCTGTCCCCTTAGTTCTACATTCCCCTCTCTCTGATTCTTACCTCTCCGTGACCATTTCCAGATGATTATTCCGATTATCCCGACAATAACAACCAATAGAATGACCATTGATGCAATGAGACTTCCAAGATGGGAATGGAGCCAATTGCTTTTCAGATTTTCTGAAACACATTGGAAATATATCAGGATTCTCTCTGTTCCTGGATTTATTTCTAACCCTGTGTTGATTGGGAACAATTATAACCCTCCGAGCTGTTGGGAATTGTTGGGATTGGTTGAAATGCGGGTTTGACCCTCCCCTGATTTCACTCTCCAGTGAAGTCACCAAGGATCCCATTGATAGGGGTTTAAACATCGTGTTGCACCTGTCCTGGGGGCTACCACACCAGACAGTTCAGTTCCCATTCTCCCCAATACCTCTGTGTCCTGTCCTTACTAGTGCTGGTGGGGTAGATCGGCCTTGGGTGAGGTGAAGGAGTGAGTGAATGGTTGGAGGGGTGTAGTTAGGTGTCCCAGAAAGGCACTTCCTCAGTGGTTGGGCAAGGGGCAGTTTGGGAACTCACTGGTGAGTGTTGGGGATGTTGGGTACCAATGGAATGGGGTTTGGGTGCCACAGTGGGCTGGTGAGGGGGCCTTGTTAGGGATCCAGTTGTGGAGTTCTGTGTTGTGTCCCAGTTGTCTGTCCAGGGTGATGCACTGCGAGTCTGACAGACGTCTGGAGGCGGTGAGCTGGTGTTGGTGCTGGGGAAAGGTCAAGTGTTGGTTGCAGAATGTCAGGTCATGGGTTTGAGGGGATGGAGTCAAAGAGTTAGAGTCACACAACAAGTGTGTGTGTTCAGTCCAACTTGCCCACACTGACCAGATATCCTCGTCAGTGTGTGAATGGAGGGATTAGCAGTACGTTTGGAGATGGTCGGTTTTCTAGTTCTCTGGGGTTAGGGACCAGACCAGGCCCCCTCAAAATTTTTGAAGAAGGTAGTCTAGATCTGAGCTGCTTTTTATTTTAAAGCTAGATGTGAAATGCTGTGTTCCAGATCAACACAGGTGGTCAAACAACTCGACGTTAAGCAAAACACAATTTATTTAAACGCCGTAATTAAAATACAAACAAAAGAAAGAGAAATTTAGAATTACTTCACAATTGAAAAATGGAACCGAATACAGTACCTATTACTAATTAACTGCAGCAATATTGTAACATCCTATAAACGCCTTGCCAAAAATGTAAATTCAGACAGATTCTTACATGCAGTTCTCCAATCCAGGAGGAAATAATATCAAGAAAAAAATGTAGAGAGTAGTAGCCAGGTGACACTCACTGAAGCTGCCAACTCTTTTGATACCCCAAAGGCTTCTGATGTCACTGAAAAAAACAAACTCAGAAATTTGGATCTGTGAGAGCTGGCCACACCCATTCAGACTGCTTCTATTGTTCTAACTTTAAAAAAATCCCAAGGCCTCACAACTGGTTTACCTCAGTCATGATCAGCAGTGAGTTTGGTGTCTCTACCTTATAACCTCTCTTCAAAACAAAAACTAGGACATCAAAAACCTTTTAAAGTGACAGCATCATCACACTAGGAGTTAAAGAAGCTTCTAATCCCTAACCTCAGAACCTGAGGTCTTTCCAGAGGGTTCCAGATGCAAGGTAATTGTCCATCGGAAGTTGAAACTTCCCGGACAAATCCCATTCAGTGAGTCAGGAATTCTGAGGGCTCCAGACCCTCCTCTCTCAGGGTGTGTCCAGTCTCTGACTGTCTGGCTACTGGACAATCTGGGCCCATGTCTGGTGCTGAAGCCTGGAATACAAGGGAATCTTCTTGTAATCCTGATGAGATTATTCCGGAGGGAAATCAACGAGTACTTCACCAATAACAGAGCTGTGGGAATCTGGAATCCCCAAAAGGGTCTGGAAGCTTGGGATTCAGAGACCCTTTCAAACTTAGAATTGAAATCTTTAACTCAGTGAGACCAACATGACGTATCAACACAGAGAACAAGGTGGGTAGTTGCAAACAAGGAAGTAAAAAAGAGTCCTCTAAATAGTTTCATCTGTCACATGTACACACACACACACACACAAAAACAGACACACACACAAACACACAGACATACACACACACACATACACAGACACACACATACAGACACACACACACACACACACACACAAACACACAGACATACACACACACACATACACAGACACACACATACACACACACGCGCACACACATACACACACACACACACACACACACACACACACACACACACACACAGAGTCCCTTACCCCACTGATAGAGCTGGGCCTCTGCCAGGCTGCTGTGTTCAATTTGACAGGAGTATTGATCCTCATCCCCAGCATTGATCTCAATCTCTTTCTGGATCTGATGGGTCCCATCGTGGTTCGGTCGAACCCCCGAGGATTGGGTCTCAGACATGACCTCTCCATTCCTTAGCCAGGTCACCTCGATGTCTACAGGATCAAACCCAGTGACCAGGCAGGAGAGAGTGAGCGGCTTGTCCTGACCATTGGGCTCCCTCCTGGAGATGAACACTTCAGGCTGAACTGTGATGGGAAAGGGTGAAACCACAAACAATCGACAGACACTGAATGGAATGGCAGAACGGTTTCATAGATCAGTGAGGTTAGATCAGAACATGGAACAAAACTGAAATACATACCTTTCCTTCTGAAATAATCCTTTCCAGCTTCCATATATCTGTTTAAATATTCAACACATTCTTCTTCCAGGTGTATTTTCCAGTAGTTGTTCCAGGAATCATCAGAATCCCATTTCTCTTTAGTCATCACTGCAATGGGATTGGGTGCGATCCATCTCATTCTGTCTGGGTCTAAGCTGATAAAGTCCTTTCCATCAAATCCAAATCTCATCGATCTCTTAATGCTGCCGTCATCACTGATCTCAACAGTAGTTATCCGTTGAAAAATGTGAATTCCTGTCAGTGATCAAACAGTCATAGATAATTAATAATAAATTTTACCAAAGGAACAATCTGATCAAAGGGGAAGGGGAATCCTGTATCAGGCCCAGGGAGAGGGGGTTACACACGGTGCTGATCCCCAGGGCCTGTGCTGTCACAGGGTCCCAGACTCAGGCAGCACTGTCCCTTTCTCCAGTGGTTACTTCACACCTCAAGCTGGAGCAGATAGGGTATGGGCTCTCCGATCCAGGTCAGAATTCCAGCGCTCACATTCCCACTGTCCTGGAACGATAGACCCAGTCCTTCTGGTCGTTTGTTTCGATCACAGGCTGCATTCTGGATGTAGTCCATGTCTGTCCGTGACCACTCTGTCAGCCTCCCACAGGCTCTGACCCACGATCGGTCTCTGTGTGTTATTTACAAGGGCCCTCTCCCTGCGTGGGGCTGTGAAATCTCTTCCCCTGAGCCTGGCTGAATGGACATGAGGATCAATCGCTTTAAGTTACTCACTACCTGTGTCCACTGCTTTCTGCCAGTTTTATAAATGATTTGGATGTGCATATAGGTGGGAATGGTTAGTAATGGTTAGTTTGCAGATGACACCAAAACAGGAAATGTAGTGGGCAGTGAGGAAGGTTATCTCAGAGTACAATGGGACCTTGATCAGATGGGCTGAGGAGTGGCAGATGGAGATTAATTTCGATAAAAGTGAGGTGTTGCATTTTGCGTAAATCATAGCAGCATTTATAGAGTTAATGGTAGGGTGCTGGGGATTGTTGCCAAACAAACAGATCTTGGGGTGTAGAGTCATAGCTCCTGAAGGTGGAGTTACAGATTAACAGGATAGTGAAGAAGGTCTTTGGTCTACTTGCCTTTATGGGTCAGTGGATTGACTACAGGAGTTGGGATATCATGTTGCAGCTGTACAGGACATTGATTCAGCCACTTTCTGAATGCTGTGTTAAATTCTGGGCTTCCTGCTATAGGAAACATGAAAGGGTTCAGAAAAGTTTTACAAGGTTTGGAGCTACAGTGAGAGACTGAACAGGCTGGGGCTATTTTCCCTGAAGTTTATAAAAACATGAGGGGCATAGATAAGGTGAATAGCCAAGTTTTTTTGCCCAGGGTAGGGGAGTCTGAAACTAAAGGGCATAGGTTGAAGGTGAGAGGGAAATGATTTAAAAGGGACCTAACAGGGAACGTTTTCATGCAGAGGCTGGTGCAAGTATGGAATGAGCTGCCAGAGGAAGTGACAGAGGCTGGTACAATTTCAGCATTTAAAAGGCATCTGGATGGGCTTATAATGGGAAGGGTTAAGAAGGACGTGGGCTAAAAGCTGGCAAATGGGACTTAGATCAGTTTAGGATTTCTGGTCTGCATGGACGAGTTGGACTAAAGGGTCTCTTTCTGATCTGTGCAACTCTATGAATCTACCTTCTGTACAATTTCCTCTATTTATTGCAGTTTTTACATTTGTTCTTGTTGGTTAATCCATTCCTCACAAATTAAACAGAATGAGTTGGCCTATTTTGGGCAGTTTCCCAGAATGCCCTGTTTCAAGTCCCAGCTGGTCCAAAGGGGTCACAATATATCTGCACAACCTGATTCAAATATATCTCCAGATTATGAATGGACCATGACAGTCAAATGTTCTCTTTAATGTCTCTCCGGTTCTCAATTCATTCGTTACCTGACTGTTTGCTGATTGGCTAAGAACTAAACATGAATAATGTTAGTGATCCTTCTATCAATTTCTTCATTTTTTAATATTTCTTCATTCCTAGCATTGTTTACTTTACAATCGTTTTTTTCTGATTTCATGACAACAAGTAATATATTCCAGTGCTACACTTGATATGCTGCTTTCAAACACATTTCCAGTTAATTCTAGTAACATGGGAGTTCAGAGGGAGAGTGGGCAAGTCAGCCCTTCGGGTCCACTCTACCATTTAACATGATCATGGCTGATCTTATCCTGGTCTCACCTCCACCTTCCTGCCTGCTCCCATCCCCCTTTATCCTGCTTTCCATCAGAAACGTAGCCATTTCTTTCCTGAATTCGTTGATTGGTTCTGCCCGACTCTGGGTCAGTGAGTTCCACAGATTCACAACCCTCTGAAAGAGGTAGGTTCTTCTCATCTCAGTTTTGAACTGACCTTCTCTCTCTATATCTATGACCTCTTGTTCGAGACTATCCCACAAGGGGAACGTCTGCTAGACATCAATCTTATCAATCCCCTTTAGCATTTTATATTCCTCAATCAGATCCTCCTTCATTCCTCTGATCTCCAGTGAGTCCAGGCCCAAGCTATTCAATTGCTTCTCATACAATAACTCTTTCATCCCTGGAACCAGCCTGGTGAACCTCCTCTGAACTGCCTGCAATGTCACCACGTCCTCCCTTAGGTAAGGAGACCACAACTGGACAACATTCTCCAGGTGTGGACTCACCAATGCATTATATAATTGTAACAACACTTCTTTGCAAAACATACCAGTATTCCATTTGCCTTTCTTATGAGATGCTGCACCTGAACATCCACTTTCTGCAATTCATGCCCAAAAACACCCAGATCCCTCTGCACTGACACACTGCAAATCTGCTTCCCAGAGCAATAACAATTTGCCTTCTTATTTTCCGGCCAAAATGAACAACCCCATTCTTACCCACATTAAACTCCACCTATCAGAATCTGGCCCATTCTCCTAGCCAATATCCATCTGGAAACTTATTATCTCCTCATCATAGCCTGGTTTCCCACCAATCTTAGTATCATCCATGAGTTTAACTACGATACAGTAGATTAGATTTCTTACAGCATGGAATCAGTCCCTTCGGCCCAACAAGTCCACACTGACCCTCCGAACAGCAATCCACCTAGACCTATTCCCCTACCCCATATTTGCCCTTGATTAATGCACCTAACACTACAGGCAATTTAGCATGGCCAATTCACCTGATCTGCACATCTTTGGATTGTGGGAGGAAACTGGAGCACCTGGAGGAAACCCACACAGATAAGGGGAGAATGTGCAAACTCCGCATAGACAGTCACCCGAGGCAGGAATTGAACCTGGGTCCCTGGTGCTGTGAAGCAGCAGTGCTAACCATTGAGCCACTGTGCCGCCCAACACTCTGTCCCTGCTTGCAGATCATTTATACAGATTGTAAATAGTTGAACTCTGGCAACTCAACCAAGCAGCACAAGATAGTTACACTTCACCACCCAGAAAAGGACCCATTTTTCCTGTTCCTCTGTTTTCTGTCAGTTATCCAATCTTTATCCAGGCCAATACTCTACCTTAAACTCCCTAGGATCTAATCATCAGGATCAGTCTTTTATGCGGCATCTTGTCAAATGCCTTCTGGAAGTCTAGATATGCCACATCCACTGGACACTGGTGAGTTGACCTTCACTTATCTAAATGTTCAGTTATTTCCTCCCTTATGATTGGCTTCAGCAACTTTCCCATGACCTTTGGGTGCAGGCCATCTGGTCCCGGGGAATTATCTGCCTTTCATCCCATCAGTTTATGTAATACCTTCTCCCCAGTTACAGCAATTGCGCCAAGTTCCTTGGTAGTAACTGTAGTTTTTGGGAAGACAGTGTTATCTTATACTGTGACAACAGAGACATTTCACATAAAAGACTGATCCTGATGATTAGATCGTAGGGGATTAAAGAAAGTGGATATACAGGTGCAGCATATAATAAGAAAGGCAAATAGAATACGGCATTTTTTGCGAAGAAGTGTTGTTACAATAATATAAGGGGTTGGTGAGACCACACCTGGAGAATTATGTCCAGTGTAGTCTCCTTACTTAAGGAAGGATGTATTTGTTGATGGAGTCAGTGGATGAGTGTCTTGCCTCTAGAAATTCTCTGACTGTCCTCTGTTTAGCTTGTCCTATGATGGTTGTGTTGACTCAGTTGAATTTGTGGTCCCTGTCATTAGTGTGTGTGGCTATCAGGGACAGCTGGTCATGGTGTTTAGTGGTTAGTCGGTATTTGGGAAGCTGATTGTTAGTTGTCTGCCTGTTTGTCCTGTATAGTGTTTCATGCAGCCTTGCATGGAATCCTGTAAATTATATTAGTCTTGAACATGGTGGGTATAGGGTCTTTTGTCCTGGTGAGTTGGTCCCTGAGTATGCCTGTTGGTTTATGGCCTGTCATGGATCCCAGTGGGTGGAGAAATCTGCCTGTCAGTCTGAGACATTTTTATATAAGGGTAGAGCGGTTTGTGTGTTGGGTTGTGGCATGTCTTGGTTGCGTTGTTTGCCTGTTAGGCATCTGCAGATGAAGTTGCGGGAGTATCAGTTCTTGGTGAAGACTCCGTAGAGGTGTTCTTCTTCCCTTCATTGGCCGGGAGAGCTGCAGTGTGTTGTAGCCCTTTTGAACAGGGTCCTCATGCAGATTCTCTTGTGTGTGTTTGGGTGGTTGCTGTTGTAGTTCAGGACCTGGTCAGTGTGTGGCTTTTCTGTACACTGTTATGGTACATTCACCACACTGTGTTCTTTCTACCGTCACATCCAGGAATGGGAGTTGTCTGTTGGTTTCCTCTGCTCTTGTAAATTTGATCCCTGTGAGCATGGTGTGGATAATCCAGTGTGTGTTTTCTATCTGTGTTCTCTTAATAATTACAAAATGTCGTCCACATATCTGATTTAAAGTGTGGGTTGGATTTGTGGGAGAGCTGTTTGTTCCAGTTTCTGCATCACTGCTTGTGTTCTGAGCCCGGAGATGGGTGAGCCCATAGGTGTCCCATTGATCTGTTCATGTATTTGGTTGTTGAATGGAAAGTGTGTCCTCAAGCACAGGTCTAGTAGTGTGACTCTGCAGACCTTGTTGAGAGGTTCCCTGTCGTGTCACCTGTTCTGTTTGTCCTGGAGGTTGGCTATTGTCTCTCTGGCTGGAGTTTTGTCAATTGAAGTGAACAGTGTTGTTCCATCGAATGAGACCATTGCTTCATCCTTATCTATGTTTATGCTAGAATAGATTACTTACAGTGTGGAAACAGGCCCTTCGGCCCAACAAGTTCACATCGACCCACCGAAGTGCAACCCACCCAGACCCATTCCCCTACATTTACCCCTTCACCTAACACCACCAGCAATTTAACTTGGCCAATTCACCTAACCTACACATTTTTGGAGAGTGGGAGGAAACCGGAGCACTCAGAGGAAACCCACGCAGACACGGGGAGAATGTGCAAACTCCACTCAGAGAGTCACCTGAGGCAGGAATTGAACATGGCACTGTGAGGCAGCAGTGCTAACCACTGTGCCACCGTGCTGCCCGTGTTCTTGATGTTGTCTAGGAATTTCTGTGATGATTGTATGGAGTGTTTGGATCCACTGAGAAGATGTTTCAGTTTTTGTTGAAGTTCCTTTATGACATAAAGAAAGAGAACCACACTCCAAGACAAAATGACTAACCAACAGCAGAGAAGACAACATGACAGACGCTTGGGTAAGATTCCATGCAAAGACTGCATGAAAAACTATATAGGACAAACAGGTGAACAACTAACAATCCACATCCATGAACTAACCACTAAACACCACGACCAGCTGTCCCTGATAGCCATACACACCGATAACAGGGACCACAAATTCAACTGGGACACCACAACGATCATAGGACAAGCTAAACAGAGGACAGCCAGAGAATTTCTAGAGGCATGGCACTCATCCATGGATTCGATCAAGAAACACATTGACCTAGACCCAATACACCGGCCACTCCAACGAACAACCGGAACCAGCAACCGGAAGCAGCAGGAATGGAACCAAATAAATTCCACAGGACACAGAACAGCAGCGTTTCACAGGAGGGTCCAAAGCACTGAAGATGTCACCTAAGCAGGAGACAAAATGTCTGCAAATCAACTTCCCAGCTTGGCAAACATCCAAATCACCATGGCAACTGGCACCTGAGCGACAAACTTTTACACAAACCTTGATTGACTCTCTTTCTATCTCTATGGATGTTGCCTGGCCAGCTTTGAATTTCCAGCATTTTCTGTTAAAATTTCAGATTTCCATCATCTGCGATACTTTCCTACCCTGTGATATATTGCAGTGACATTTCTACTTTCGGGGTGCCTGTAAGATGTTACTGCATAGGGCCAGGTTTGAAGAAACAGAGATACTCACATAACAGGAAGAACCAAGTTGTGTGTCATTGTCTGGTGTCAGGGCTCCCATGATTGAGCAGCACAAAATGGCTGCTGGCTGCCCATGGCTAATGCAGCAGACCATAGCTGACAGTAGTTACAGCACCTGGGACAAGGTTTGCCTTCACATGTAGGACAATACTAACTCTGTATAATCAAGGTTACTGACTGAGAGAAGGTGCAGCTGCAGTTGCTTTCTTAGATAAGAATATTTCACGCTAATTAGTTGTCTCTCTTAAATTATTGAATCTGTTACAATATTAAGAGTAGGTGTCAGTTAAGATTCTTCAGATAATCGTAGATATCGATTCTGAAGTAGTTGTGAATCTACATGTATACAAAAACACTAAAAGTATGAGAGGAAAAGATTCAAACTAGTTTCAGATAGTAAAAGCAAACCCCTCCCGCATCATGACAGGAATGAATACAGAGATCAGCAGATATTGGAATGTGGATTGAACGAACACATTAAGATGCAACTTGTTCGCTGAAGAATTCTAACATTAGGTGAAACTACCTAACTTTGTTGGGACCAATCAAAAACCAATATTCTTTTGTATTTCCTGTATTGAGAAATTTAAAAGGTTCTTTAAGCAAGTATCCAGTTAATTGGCAATTAACATGGTGCAGTGGGAGATGTCACTGGAATACAGTATCCATTGTGAAAAACCTCAAGAAGAAAGAAACAAAAGGCTGGGTAAACACCAGGGTGGACTACAAACCTGTCCATCTGTTTGTTGTTCAGTGATGTGATGAAATACATTGACGTAACTTAATCTGTCGAAGATGCTGCACAAAGAGCCAATTACAGAGGGATAACTCAGCTTCACTGACCAATAATAATTGGTTGGGGGAGGGGTCTGCACACTCTCAGCTAAAACTGTGTAAGTTCAGACATTATGAACCTTTTGTGAGCCTTTCTGCAACGCTGTAACTGAAGCTATTGATCACATTAAAGGTTACCTGAATCTGCCCCATGACTCAGACTGTCACAAATAAAATCTAACATCTGAGAAAGCAATGGTTGGAAGGTGGGTCACATTGAAAGCTGTGATTTCAGTGGGTTTTACAAACACATGAATGGATACAAAATCTAAGATGGCCTCCCTATACATGGATGACATCGCTGTTTTCTGCTTGGATCCACTGTCCGTGCGCAGACTCGTGTGCATATGTGACCAGTTCGAACGGGCCTCGGGAGCCAAGGTAAACCAAGGCAAGAGCGAGGCCATGCTCTTCGGGAACTGGGCCGACCAATCCTCTATCCCCTTCACCGTCAGGACCGACCACCTGAAGGTGCTGGGTATTTGGGTCGGGGGGGCTGGGGCATGTGCCAAGTCTTGGGAGGAGCATATCAGCAAAGTGAGGCAAAGACTGGGCAGATGGAAGCTACGGTCGCTCTCCATCGTGGGAAAAAACCTGGTCATCAGGTGTGAGGCATTGCTATTATACATGGCACAGGTCTGACCTGTTCCCAGAACCTGTGCCGCTGCAGTCACCCGGGCCATCTTCCAGTTTATGTGGAGGTCAAAGATGGACCGGGTCTGAAGGGACTCGCTGTACAAAGATCTGGGCAACGGGGGAAAAAATACACCCAATGCCACCCTCACCCTGATGGCCACCTTTGTGTGTGGCTGCATCAAGCTGTGCGTGGATCCCCGGTACGCAAACACCAAGTGTCACTACGTACTGAGGTTCTACCTGTCCCCGGTGTTGCGAAGGATGGGCCTGGCCTCGCTGCCGCGGAACGCTCCGAGTAGTTGGACCGTTCCGTATCACCTGTCCTTTGTGGAGAAGTTTATGAAGAAAAACACCTTTGCCCACAAGTCCATCAGGAAGTGGTCAGCACATAGTGTCCTTGAGACCTTTTGGGAAAAGGAGAGGGCGGATCCTATCGAGTGGTTCCCTGAGCAGACTGTCTCATTGCCAGAACTTTCCAACAAGCACCAAGACATAGCTTGGCTGGTGGTGTGAAGGGCTCTGCCTGTGAGATCCTTTATGTACACCTGGACTCTCAGCCGCACCGCACACTGCCCTCGAAGCAGCTGCGGGGGGGACGAGACTGTCACACACCTCCTTCTGGAACGTTGGATGCTGCCTGAACTGCTGTGCTCTTCCAGCACCACTAATCCAGTATTTGATTTTCAGCATCTGCAGTCATTGTTTTTACCTTGTTGATTTTAATCCTTCTGGAATGTGCCTATGCAGAAGAAGTTTGTCAAGGTTCGTCCTGAGCAGCGCCATGATGCGGGACTCCGTGCTCTACGGCCTGTTTCCCGGAACACACATTGAGATGAACATCAACTGTACCTGGAGGATCATCAACTCGGTGAAGGACGCTCTCTGGGCGGTCCGAAACCTGTTGATCTTCCAACTGAAGGAGTTGACCCCGACTGAGTGTTGCAAACTGGCAAATTCCAAGGTCCAGGACTACGTGTTGAGGGACGCGCTGAAGCTTGGGGCAGCTGCTGCCAAGGCGCGGTGGGGAAAGACCACCGTGTAACATCTGCCTGCCGAAAGAAGAACAGGGGGCCCACGCAGTCATTTGGGCTCTGCTGATGCCTCAGCTAAATATGTAATGGTACAGACCTGTATATATGAATGATTACTCTGTCTCTGTATACCAAGAAATGGAATGTTTACAGATGTATGGCATGACCAATTGTACAGATCATCAAAATATTTTATGAATAAAGTATATTTTTGAAATAAAAAAAGATGGCTCTGCTGACGCCTCAGCAGAATACCTAGATGGTCAATGTACAGACTTGTACATACGAATGATTAAATCCGATCTATGTATGTAAAGAAATGGAATGTATATGTATGTATGGCATCACCATTTGTATAGATGTCAAAATAATTTTATGAGTAAAGTATATATTTGAAATAATAAAAAAAAGTTTTGTTAAACCTACATAAAACAATTTGACTGAACTGTGTCTACAGTTCCCTATTTTGGTCCCTCAAAAGATATGAAGAACTGAGATAAATGTTGATCGTGCACTGGCGGTGGAAAAGTCTCACAGAAATAGGGGAAGCATCAAGGCCTATTATGTCTCTCCCAGTCCTGGGGCCCAAATGTCAGGGTTGGAGAACGAATGAGGTTTTATGATGAAAGGGGACAACAACAGAGAAATTCAACAAGCCCGATCTTACCAGATGTCTGGTTTGTCCTCTTCATTATTGTACTCAGAATTTCCTTCGCTACGTTTGCATGTCTGTTCACTAGCTCTGTGACATAATCCCAGAAATTCATATCGAAGAAATCTGCCATGAACTGCTGCCTGGGGATGCACTGTTGGGTTTTACTGTCACGAGAAGCTATTATAACTCCATTGACTGTTGCAGTGTTTGTAACCTCAGGAAAGTCATTAATTCCAGAAACAACTGTGTAAATCCCAGTGTGTACATTAGTCTCTGTAAAGCAAACAATAAAAGCAGGGAGTTACTCAACACAAAAATAAACATCATATTAATATACCTGGGCCACAAAACCAGAATCACATCACAGATCCCAGGGACATCACTAATGTGAGAGATTGCCCTCAAAATTACTTTCAACATGTTATATCTGTAAAGATCAGATTGAAAACAATTATACACACTTACAGCTGGTCAAAGTGAGGCCCATCCACACAGTGACAAAATCCAATAACCCACCAAATTATAACACTGTCAGAATTCTGTCTGATATAATCATCAGAATCAGATTCAACTGGGTCAGAATTAGATGCGACACCCTCTCAGAACAGGGAGAAAACACAGAACCAGGGTCACTCAGATACTCGATGGAGTCAGTGTGGACACAGGGGAGAGGCTGGAACACAATCCAGTGATTGGATATTAAACAGACATCACTAAGCTGGAACAGGAACCTGGGACACACGTAGTGTATCACTAACCTGGAACAATATCCCAGGATAACTTAAAGAAGGACATTGAGGAGACTCTCCAGGCTCGGGAACATCTGAAGTGAGGAATTCAGGTTAACCCAGGGGCAGGTCTGTGGTTTATCACCATAACCAGGAAAGGTGTGGGGTGAGTGAATCCAGACTGAAATGAAGAGCATCAAGAATATTTGGGAGGATGAGGTGTGAGACCATGGGGGACAGGCAGCTGCCACCAAGGCGCGGTGGGGAAAGACCACTGTGTAACATCTGCCTGCCTAAGGACAACAGGGGGCCACCCAACAACTGGGTTCCACTGACGCCTCAGCTAAATATATGGGCATATGATTGATAAATGTACGGACCTGTGTATACAAATGATAAATTCTGATCTCTGTATGTAAATGTTTACGTATGTATGGCATGACCAACTGTACAGACCATCAAATTATTTTATGAATAAAGTATATTTTTGAAATTAAAAAAAGACAGTCACTGTGTGAACAGTCTCTCTGTCAAACAGGGGGATGAACAATCCAGAGCAGGATCCTCAGTGTCCTTCACTGAGCTTTTTAATCAGCCCTTTATACACCGTCAGTAGGATGTTGGTGTCTGAGATAACTCGGCCTATTCAACCATGAGGGCATCACAGCTGAGCCTGGGCTGGGTTAAACATGGAGTCTCCTTCTCTTCCCTGCAGTGTTTACAAGACTTTAGACCAGGAATGATGAAACTGTTTGGCTTCTCCCAATCGATGTGAAAATTAAAATTGCCCATTGGAACCATTTCCCATTTGTTCGGAGCTTCTCTGATCTCGGGGTTTCTACATCCTGCTGTCAGGAGACCTGGACACAAATCCCATCAGAGTCTTCCAGACTGTGCTGCCTTCAATGTGTAAAAGATCAGGCTGGCTGTATAACAGGCGGCTGATCAAACATCCCCCATTTCAAACTCTCTCCAAGAGATTCACATTCACACAGACAGAGAGAGAGAGAGAGAATGGAAAGCTGAATTCTGTACTTACTGGGAGAGACCCGGGAAAAACACAGGGAGATGGAGAAAAGGATCAGCAACATTCTGGGAATCCACTCTCCCAATTCCCATCAGGGATTGGGAAAAAGAAACAGAGGGGACAACTGCTATTGAGAGTCTGGAAGAACAAAATACTTGCTCTGACTCCACTCCATGTCAATGCTGAGCTGTGATTGTTTCCAGAACTTCAAGCTGCAGAAGTAGAGAGTCAATGATTGGTCCCAGTCTCAGGAAAATACCCAATAAAGAGAGGAACAGATTTCTGTCACCAGTTACCAGGAGGATCACACTCAGACAGGTTGAGTTACCCGCAGTGAAACAGAAACTATCAGAATTGGATTCCCCCCCCCTCCCCCCGCCCAGCAGGAGTCAGGGTGTGGTCTTTGTATTTAAGGAGCCCTGCCCCAATGGGGAAGTCTCTCAGGTCTTTTTTTAAAATTCAAAAATATACTTTATTCATAAATATTTTGATGGTCTGTACAATCGGTCATGCCATACATATGTAAACATTCCATTTCTTTGCAAACAGAGACAGTAATCATTCATATATACAGGTCTGTATGATTACTATCCATATTTTTAGCTGAGGCGTCAGCAGAGCCCAAATGACTGCGTGGGCTCCCTGTTCTTCTTTAGGCAGGCAGATGTTACACGGTGGTCTTTCCCCACCGCGCCTTGGCGGCAGCTGCCCCAAGCTTCAGCGCGTCCCTCAACACGTAGTCCTGGACCTTGGAATGTGCCAGTCTACAACACTCAGTCGGGGTCAACTCCTTCAGCTGGAAGATCAACAGGTTTCGGACCGCCCAGAGAGCGTCCTCCACCAAGTTGATGATCCTCCAGACACAGTTGATGTTCGCCTCAGTGTGAGTCCCGGGGAACAGGCCGTAGAGCACGGAGTCCCGCGTCACGGCGCTGCTCGGGACGAACCTCGACAAACACCACTGCATTCCTCTCCAGACTTCCTCTGCATAGGCACATTCTGGAAGGAGGTGTGTGACAGTCTCGTCCCCTCTGAAGCCGCTTCGAGGGCAGCGTGCGGTGCGGCAGAGAGTCCGGGCGTGCATAAAGGATCTCACAGGCAGAGCCTTTCTCACCACCAGCCAAGCCATGTCTTGGTGCTTGTTGGAAAGTTCTGGCGATGAGGCATTCTGCCAAATAGCTTTGACAGTCTGCTCAGGGAACCGCTCGATAGGATCCGCGCTCTCCTTTTCCCGAAGGGTCTCAAGGACACTACGTGCTGACCACTTCCTGATGGACTTGTGGTCAAAGGTGTTTTTCTTCATAAACTTCTCCACGAAGGACAGGTGATACGGAACGGTCCAACTACTCGGACCTGCTCGGGACAGGGTGTCATAGTCCCAGGGATTTACAAAGATGGTTGTATTGTTTCGAAGTAAGGAATTGGATACCTTTTTCGAGCCCTGTTTGTGTAGCTGTGGGCTCCGGCAACAGTGCAGACTAAACTTGAACTGAGGGGTTCTTTAATGTGAAGCTGATTGAAACTGGCCATTAATCCCCAAACCAAAATATATCCCAGTGAAAGGGAAGGATTGTGGGAGAAGGGGTCCACCTGCCATGGGTGTGTAAGGAAATAAGGGAGGCTGTCCAATTAAAAGAGAAGGCATACAACATGGCAAAGCCCAGCAGGAGACTGGAAGGCTGAGAAAACTTTAAAGGTTGACAGAAAGTCGCAAAAAGCTATAAAGAAATGTCAGATAGATTATGAGAGTAAACTAACTCAGAATATAAAGATAGATAGCAAAGGTTTCTACAAATATGTAAAAGAAAAAGATTGGCTAAAGTAAACATTGGTCCTTCAGAAGGGTATTTGGAAATAGGATATGAGGAAATGGCCGGGGCATTGAACAGGTATTGTATTTTGTGTCAGTTTTCACAGTGGAGGACAGGAATAACATGCCAGTAGCTGACAAGGAGATATAGGGAGGTGAGGACCTGGAAAACATAGAAAGGCAAGACAATGCAAGGCAGGGATGCTGTGAGTATCCAGGGAGGCTCAGAGTGAGGGAGTGTTGTGACACTGAGTGAAGAGCCCAGAGATCCAGCCTGGTCCAGTCAATGAGCTGGGTGTGGGCCCTGGGCACAGTGTCCTTGCTGCAGAATTACAGTGATATGTACCTCCCAGAGCAACCCACAATGCAGTGCCCTGTAAGTAGATCGGAGATGCACCTTGAGGGTTTTTGGAAATTGGCTCATGTTGAATACCAATGTCTGTGAAGGTGGGTTGGGTGCAGCTGTTGCCCACCAATCAGGCCCTGAGAGGTTGATGCCCGGTCTCCAACATGGTGTCATTTGGAACCTGCTCTGATTTCCTTATTGAGTTCCCTGATGTTGAGCTTTGTTTAGTGACTGTGTTAAGTTGGGAGGTGAATATTAAGGAGTTGAGTTCTGGTGTTTAACAATCAATGATCCCCATAAATAGACACCTCAAGCTGCTTTGTGAGAATCTCACCACGCCGCTAGTGAAAAGTATCAAAAGTGCAATGACATGATGTCGAGGTCCACTCATCACTCAATTCTGTTGAATGTCTCTCCACAGCCCATGTCAGTCTCTTACAACATTCTACCCTATGGGCCAAATGGCCTCCTCTGATGCAGTAACCATTCTACACTTATATGTGTGAGGCAGGAAAGTTAACGTTTATCTGTATTTTCAATAAAATTTGCTGGTATAAAACTGGAGAGTTCCTCCCAGGAGTCCAGGACTAAGAGCTAATTAATATCACTCTTATTTAAAGATAATTCATTCTTGTTCAAGATTCCATCACCAGAGAAAATTCTACCTCCTACCTCGCTTTAAATTAGACAATCTCACACTGTCCCACACTGGGTCACACTATGATGGAATTCTCTCATTTAATCTGTCAATACCCTTTCACTCTGCCTCCTAACCAAGTGTCATCTGTAAACTTGGATAGAATACTCCCTGTTCATTCATCCCAGTCACTAAAAACTAAGGCCCCAGGACAGCTCCTTTGGGATCGACCAAATCCTGCTGAAGGGAACACATTATCTTGATCCCATTCTCTGTTTCCTACCCTCTCACTTCTCAGCCATGTCAAAGATTCCCTCTCATTTCATATGCCCTCATTGTCATGAACAATCTCTTGTATCGATCTGATTAATAACTTTCTGGGCGTCCATCGAGACCATGCCCAGAGCCTGCCCAAATCATCACAGACTGAGAATGGAGTCAAGAACAAAGACAATCTGAGCTGATTCAAAAATGTTTCTGAAATTCTGAAAAACAGTTGAAGAATTCCGAGGAGTACACGACACTGTGTTGAACAGAACTTATTGAATTCTCACACAGTTGCACGTATATAAATGCATCTTGTTGCCTGTCCTGTCTTTGTGTGATCAGCCCACACCAGGTATAATATGAACATTAAACCCACTCCACATCCCCCTGCACACACACAGACACATGCACACATATACAGACACACACACACAGACACACACCCACACATATACTCATACACACAGACACACACAGTCACAGACACACACAGACACACACAGACAGACACACACAGACACACACACACAGACACAGTCACACACAGAATCACACACACACACACACACACACAGACACACACAGTTACAGACACACACACAGACACACACAGACGCATGCACACACACACAAAGTCACAGACACATACACAGACACACACACAGACACTCACACATGCACACACACACACACACACACACACAGAGTCATAAATACACACACACACACACAAACACACACTCATCCAATGAATATCAATGGAATGGAAACAATCTTCAAAAACTCCATAAAGTGTAAGGATGGAGGGGAGTGTGGGAATGAGGATTTCTGACACAATCTCCGTCCCCTCACACTTGTTGTTTTCTCACTCTCTGAGAATGGATTATTCCCCATCCTAATGGACATTTATTTTGTTTCTGCAGGTTCACCAAGCAGGACCTACACAACAGCTCCCAGTAAGTGACTGAGGGGACAGAGTGTTGGGAATGATGGGAGAGGGATTGGAAGTTGAAGAAATACCTTCTTTTTGCAGTGACTTAGGGGAACAGTGATGCTGCATCTCTCAAACGTCATGACCTTTCCTTGAAGGTCCTCACTCCATGGTCTCCTGTTGTTCTTTTCCTTCATCTCTACCTCTCCACTCATTCTCCTTCTAAATCTCATTCTTCAATCCTTATTTCCCATTCTCTCTTTCTTCAGTTCCTCACCCTTCACTCCCTCACTGTCCGGTGTCTCACCATCCAGTCCCTAAACCCCAAAATTCTATCTTCCTCTCATTCTCTCCACAAAGTGTAAGGATGGAGGGGAGTGTGGGAATGAGGATTTCTGACACAATCTCCATTCCCTCACACTGAGAATGGATTATTCCCCATCCTAATGGACATTTATTTTGTTTCTGCAGATTCCCCAAGTGAGGCTCACACAATAGTTCCCAGGAAGTGACTGAGGGTCAGAGTGTTGGGCCAAACCAACCCCCACAACAAAGAACCTGAGTTGCTGTGATGGAACAGGATAAATATTGGTGAGACTCTGGAGAGACATTGTTTGCTCTTCTTCACCAACATTGTTGTTTAATGGAGCTCTCAATCTCCATTGACTGTCTCACTTTGCTATTTTACAATAGTCAGGACACTTCAGAGATGGAAATGAATTCACAATTTCTGGGATTTAGCAATTGATTTTGAATGGGAAGTTGAGTATGTTAGTTGTGGGAGCAAATCTCTGGTTCGGATAAGGAACTGACAATGACCTGGAGCTCAGTTTCTGAGTGAGTTCACTCACAACTGTCAGTTAGAAATGGACACTTTCTGCCTGAGGTTGGGGTGGTTTTGGTGTTAGTTTGAAGTTGGTGTTTGATTACAGAGTTGGGTTTGTGCTGGATCTGTCGATGGGTTTCTTGACGGGAGACTCCTGCAAAGTGGACAGATATGAGTTAATGTTCTCAAAGCATGCCTTAAGAGGCCAAATACTCCCAGTGGATTATACAGTGTCCAGGCTTGTGACCACCAAAACTGGAGATGGCTCAATTGGGAAGGCACCAAATAAACTGAGAAACTTCACTGTGTGTGTGCAGAGGGTGAGCTGGGGCATCGGTGAGAGCGCACACACACACTCCAACAACCCAACGCCCTACCTCCTGCACTGCTACCTACAGCATGTGTGTAAGAGTCTGCAGATCAGTCATCAGCCATCTCAGACCCACTGCAGCAGAAAGAGAAGCAAGTTATCCTTGATTCCACAGGACTGACTTCAAAGGACAGGACATTCCATTGGCAATGGTGATCTTTGACACATGGTGAACTTATCAAAGAAATAATATGATCAGGATGGTCTCTGAACTGTGTAAACAAGTAAATAATTAACACAGCAATACAACAGTATATTAAATCCTGCAAAAATTGAATGGTTTATGATCATCAATAAATATGTTCTCATGTCTCTATGTTTACAATAACTCCATAAACCAACCTGGATGGATCCAAATTAAGGTCCAAAGATTGATCTTAATCATGTTCTATTTAAATATTACAAAGTACACCCATTGCTATATGTAACAAAGGATGTCAATCACAAACTGACTGCTCAAAAAATGTACTGAATGCTGTAAGTGTAAAACAAAACTAAAACCAAAGGAGGGAAATACTCATCAGGTCTGTCAGCACTGGGATCGAGAGAAACAGGGTTAATGTTTCAAGTCAATAACTTCAACAGAATGGGAAAACATTAGAAATGTTAGAGATTTTAAGCACTTAAACTGGAGAAGGATGAGTAAAGACAACAACTAATGGTCTGTGATTGGACAGGAGACATGAGACATTAAATATCAAAAGATGTGGAGCAGAAATAATTGGATTCATCACAGAAGAAACGAAAGGTGGGTCTAGAGGAGGTGGGAATGACAGAATAGGAAACAGCCGCTTTTCAAAAGGAAATTTAAAAGAGAAACCAAGGAAAGATCAACACTTTGGTTCAGATCCAGTCGGGATGGGTAATGTTCAATTAGGATCTCATAAACTCGGTCAATTAACAAAACAAAATCTGTGCCCCCAAGATCCCTCATTGTTAACATCACCATGAATAATTCTGCAGGTACAGTTTGTGACTCCTTAATTAGGATTCCAGTTCTCCTTTCGGCATCCCTGATGAGCTGCTTTCTTCTTTCACATAACTCTCATCATCATTGGCCAACGCAAAAGTATGTTACAGCTCTCCAGCATTTACTTTAATTTTCTCAGCGTTCCAGCTCTTTCTGCTGAAGATGTCAGACAGGACTCAAAATATTAGCTTTTGTTTCTCTTCCCTTAGATGTTGCCCGACTGGCTCCAGCACTTTCTGTTTCTATAACTTTACAAACTGGTCATGACCAAGAAGCTGGTGACCCTTCACCTCCACATGGGGAACGTTTGATTCATCAAATTGATGAAACCTGTTCCTCACATTTGCCTCATCTGCTGTCATCTTCCATGAATCCATGAGGAAAGGCATCATCACCCTCATCTACAAGCGGAAGGGGGGGAGGGAGGAACTCAGAAATTGGAGACCAATCTCACTGTTGAATGCAGATTACAAAATTCTGTCAAAGGTAATCGCCAACCGGGTCAGGTCTGCTCTGGGGTCGGTGATTCACCCCGACCAAACCTGTGCTGTGCCGGGCAGGAAGATCACTGAGAGTCTCGCACTCCTCAGGGATATGATCGCCTACATGCAGGACAGGGGGATGTACACCTGCCTGATCAGCTTGGACCAGGAGAAAGCCTTTGACAGGATATCACACAGGTATATGAGAGATGTTCTCTCCAAAATAGGCGTTGGGGAGGGAATCTGCAATTTGATCAGACTGCTCTACACCAACATTGTCAGTGCAGTCTCAATCAATGGGTGGGAATCAGATAGCTTCCCAGTCAGATCTGGAGTCAGGCAGGGCTGCCCTCTCTCTCCTGCCTTGTTTGTGTGCTGAATAGAGCCATTTACCGAATCCATCAGGAAGGATGCGAGCCTGAGAGGGGTGACTATTCCTGGCAGCGGGGGCCTGCAGGTTAAGGTTTCCCTGTACATGGATGACGTCGCTGTTTTCTGCTCGGATCCGCTGTCCGTGCACAGACTCATGTGCATCTGTGACCAGTTCGAACGGGCCTCAGGGGCCAAGGTAAACCGAGGCAAGAGCGAGGCCATGCTCTTCGGGCACTGGGCCGACCAATCCTCGATCCCCTTCACCGTCAGGACTGACCACCTGAAGGTGCTGGGTATTTGGTTCAGGGGGGCTGGGGCTTGCGCCAAGTCTTGGGAGGAGCGTATCAGCAAAGTGAGGCAGAAACTGGGCAGATGGAAGCTACGGTCGCTCTCCATCGTGGGAAAAAACCTGGTCATCGGGTGTGAGGCACTGTCATTGCTATTATACGTGGCACAGGTCTGGCCTATTCCCAGAACCTGTGCCGCTGCAGTCACCCGGGCCATCTTCCAGGTTATATGGAGGTTAAAGATGGACCAGGTCCAAAGGGACTCACTGTACAAAGAGCTGGGCAATGGGGGTAAAAATACACCCAATGCCACCCTCTCCCTGATGGCCACCTTTGTGTATGGCTGCATCAAGCTGTGCGTGGATCCCCGGTACGCAAACACCAAGTGAGACTACGTACTGAGGTTCTACCTGTCCCCGGTGTTGCGAAGGATGGGCCTGGCCTCGCTGCCGCGGAAGGCTCCGAGTAGTTGGACCGTTCCGTATCACCTGTCCTTCGTGGAGAAGTTTATGAAGAAAAACACCTTTGAACACAAGTCCATCAGGAAGTGGTCAGCACGTAGTGTCCTTGAGACCCTTCGGGAAAAGGAGAGGGCGGATCCTATTGAGTGGTTCCCTGAACAGACTGTCAAAGCCATTTGCCTCATCGCCAGAACTTTCCAACAAGCACCAAGACATGGCTTGGCTGGTGGTGAGAAGGGCTCTGCCCGTGAGATCCTTTATGCACGCCCGGACTCTCAGCCCCACTGCACGCTGCCCTCGAAGCGGCTGCGGGGGGGACGAGACTGTCACACACCTCCTTCTGGAATGTGCCTATGCAGAGGAAGTCTGGAGAGGAATGCAGTGGTGCTTGTCGAGGTTCGTCCCGAGCAGCGCGTGATGCGGGACTCCGTGCTCTACGGCCTGTTCCCCGGGACGGACACCGAGACGAACATCAACTGTGCCTGGAGGATCATCAACTCGGTGAAGGACGCTCTCTGGGCGGTCCGAAACCTGTTGATCTTCCAGCTGAAGGAGTTGACCCCGACTGAGTGTTGCAGACTGGCACATTCCAAGGTCCAGGTCTACATGTTGAGGGATGCACTGAAGCTTGGGACAGCTGCTGCCAAGGCACGGTGGGGAAAGACCACCATGTAACATCTACCTGCCTAAAGAAGAACAGGGGCCCACGCAGTCATTTGGGCTCCGCTGATGCCTCAGCTAAATCTATGGACATATGATTGATAAATGTACAGACCTGTGCATAAATTCTGATCTCTGTATGCAATTGTTTACGTATATATGGCATAACCAACTGTACAGACCATCAAATTATTTTATGAATAAAGTATATTTTTGAAATAAGGTACACAGTTCATGAGAATCATATAACTGGGGAGGGGGTGGATTTCACGCAGTCTGCAGCCCCTTGGTGCACTGTGGCAGGTGGGTCTCAGCCTGTGGCCTTTCCCTTTCAAGCCTTTGCAGTGACTCCCCCAAGCTTTAGTGTGGCCCTCAGCACATGGCTCCCAACCTTGGAATGTACCGATTGGCAACACTCAGTCTCTGACAACTCTCAGCTTTGGATGGCCAACATGTTTGAGGCAGATCAAAGAGAGCTTTTACCACATTGATGGTCCTTGAGCAGCAGTTGGTATTTCTCTCACTGTATATCACTGGGAACAGCCCTGGAGCACAGGAAACTGCTCAGGATGAGCAGCCCATCAGAGGAATATAACTAGGTCTGACTCTCACCCTCCTTCATGTCACACAGCATTAAAGAGTGACTCCAATGTTTACCATTTACTCTCCAGCATATCCATACAATCTGAATTCTGTATCCTTTTTCCTTTTGTCCTGATCTATTTTGTAATTGTGAAGTGTCCTTCAGTACTTATTACACTCCCCAACCTGGGGGTTATGTGTGGCTGAGGGGTGAATTTCTCCTGATTTCACTCACATCTCACAGCCGGGTCAGTGTTCATCTTAGAATCCCTGCAGTATGGAAACAGTCCCTTTGGTGCATAAACCAAATTATCCGCTGACATTTCCTCCACCTCCGAACAGACCCCACCACCAGGGATATATTTCCCTCCCCACCCCTTTCCACCTTCCGCAAAGACCGTTCCCTCCGTGACTACCTGGTCAGGCCCACGCCCCCCTACAACCCTCCCTCCCATTCTGGCACTTTCCTCTGCCACCGCAGGAACTGTCGAACCTGCGCCCACACCTCCTCCCTCACCTCCATCCAAGGCCTAAAGGAGCCTTCCACATCCATCAAAGTTTTATCTGCACATCCACCAATATCATTTATTGTATCTGTTGCTCCTGATGTGGTCTCCTCTACATTGGGAGACTGGACGCCTCCTAGCAGAGTGTTTTAGGGAACATCTCCGGGACACCCGCACCAATCAACCACACCGCCCTGTGACCCAACATTTCAACTCTCCCTCCCACTCTGCTGAGGACATGGAGGTCCTGAACCTCCTTTACCGCCGCTCCCTCACCACCAGACGCCTGGAGGACAAACGCCCCATCTTCCGCCTCGGAACAGTTCAACCCCAGGGCATCAATGTGGACTTCAACAGTTTCCTCATTTCCCCTTCCCCCACCTCACCCCAGTTCCAAACTTCCAGCTCAGCATTGTCCCCATGACTTGTCCTACCTGCCTATTGTCTTTTCCACCTATCCACTCTACCCTCCCCCCCAGCCTATTACTTTCATCCTCTCCTATTGTACTCTATGCTACTTTCTCCCCACCCCCACCCTCCCTCACTTATCTCTCCGCCCTTCAGGCTCTCTGCCTGTATTCCTGATGAAGGGTTTTTGCCCAAAATGTCGATTTTACTGCTCCTCGGATGCTGCCTGAACTGCTGTGCTCTTCCAGCACCACCGATCCAGAATCTGGTTTCCAGCATCTGCAGTCATTGTTTTTACCAATAAGTCCACAACAACCATCCGAAGAATAGCCCACCCAGTCCCATTCCTCATTATCCTATATTTACCTCCAATTAATGCACCTCACCTACACATTCCTGGACACTATGGGCAACTTACTGGGGTCAATTCACCGAACCTGCACATCTTTGGATTGTGGGAGGAAACCGGAGTACCCAGAAGAAGCCCATGCAGACACGGGGAGAATGTGTAAACTCCACACAGACAGTCGCCCCGGACTGGAATCGAACCCTATTCCATGGTACTGTGAGGCAGCAGTGCTAACCACTGAGCTACCGTGCCTTGTTCTTGAAGAGCTCTCGGTTAATGACATCTGAAATCCTTGGTGTGCCAGACTGGAATATTGTGCTCACAAGTGCCTTAATCATTCCACAACAAAAGACTAGGCAGCACGGTGGCACAGTGGTTAGCACTGCTGCCTCACAGCGCCAGAGATCCGGGTTCAATTCCCGCCTCAGGCGACTGACTGTGTGGAGTTTGCACGTTCTCCCCGTGTCTGTGTGGGTTTCCTCCGGATGCTCCGGTTTCCTCCCACACTCCAAAGATGTGCAGGTCAGGTGAATTGGCCATGCTAAATTGCCCGTAGTGTTAGGTAAGGGGTAGATATGGATGTAGGGGTAAGGGTGGGTTACGCTTCGGCGGGGCGGTGTGGACTTGTTGGGCCGAAGGGCCTGTTTCCACACTGTAAGTAATCTAATCTAATCTAACTAACTGTGAAGATCTGTAGCTCTTCATTGTTGGTCTGTTCTTGATCCGATATCGTAAAGCGTATAAACATGAGAATTAGGAACTGGAGTAATCCATTTGATTCCTTGAGCCTGCTGCACTATTTAATCAGATCCTGGCTGATCCAGTCATGTTTTAAGTGACACATTGTCATCTCATCCCAATAACCTTTGACCCCTTTGATGAACAGGAATCTATCTAGCCCTGCCTTAAAAAAACAATATTTGTAGACCTGTGAATTTATCATTGTATCACGATCTGTGTACCTGTTGGTTTAGGTGTGCCTGTCAGTGTGTGTGTGTGTGTACTGTTGCTAACATTGCATCAATGCCTATTTGCCTTTCACTGCAATTCCCCCTTCTTCCTATCCACCCACTGGATCCCTCTGTCTGTCTGAAATGTGGGTCAAAGACTCAGGCCACATTATGATCTGGAATCACCTTCCCCTGAGCTACCTGACACTGCCAATGGAGATCAGGTGGTTAAACAAGATCCTGACACTGAAGTTCATCTAAAAGCTGAGCTGCCAGCTATCGATGCTCTGATCACAACCACCTGATGAAGGAGCAGAGCTCTGATTGTTTCCAAATAAATCTGTTGAACTATAACCTGGTGTTGTATGATTTGTAACTTTGTAAACCCCAGTCCAACACCGGCACCTCCAAATCCTGATCATGAATCACGGTGACAATGCACAGCTCATGTGGATCCAGTGTCTGAGGAACCAATCCTGAAGATGCTCTTTTCTGGAATATTTCAAGGTGAACAGTAAGATTATAAAGTATGTTCAAAAGTGACTCAGATACAGAGCAAGATAGATGCCTATCTTTGAGAACAAGTTGTTATAGTTGAGAAAGAATGAGGAGAAACTATCCACGAAGATGCCTTCAACTGAGAGCCATAACATCGCTGACACTGGATGGAAACACTCCTGGACAAAGTCTCATTTGAAGAATCAGGATCCCAAACTGGTGGATCCAGGATCCACCGTTCACTCTGTGGAGGCACAATCCCAGGAAAATCTATCCCATTCCTGAATGAACTGTGTCTGAACAATGAGCTGTAATTCTGTGCATCGACTGTGATATGGAAGGATGGACGATGATGTCCATAATCACTCAATGTACGCGCTGTGCCTCAATGCGGTGCCAGGAATGTCCTTCAGTGAGCCTATGAAACCCACGTGGGTAAGGAATGGACAGACACAAGGTACTCACTTCAACCCAGGCCTGAAAAATCGGAAAGAAAGGGTGAAACATTTCAGACACAGCCTGTTCCTCTTGAGCTGGTCAGAATGTGATACTGAGACTTCAGACAGAGCTCGGTGTCTGTGTTACTCTGATTGTCAAGAAGATTACAGTTAAGGTGGTGAACGTTACTGTATTTCAGGGGGCAATGATGAATGCTGTATTTCAGGGGGATTGTTGTGACCTGCTTTGCATCTTTTGGGGAAAACCTACAGAATAACAAAGCTTCATCCAAGTGCAAGACAGACTCAGAAGGGGAGTGAAATTCATCTGACAGGGAAAATGTTACCATTTTTAATACATTTCACCCAAAAGAATAAAAAAGAAGCATATTGTCTAAATGGTGAGAGTGTGCAGAGCTCTGAGATTGAGAGTTTGTGAGTCCCCTGGTAATTGGATCATCAGATTGGTTGTCAGATACAGCAGCTCATAAGGAAACCTCAGAGAATGTGATTGTTCGTTGTGAGGGGAACGGAACATAAAAGTAGGGAGGTTCTGCTTCAGCCATACAGGGTATTGACGGCCAATGCAGGACTGTCTACAGGTTTGCTCTCCTTGCTTAAGGAAGGATACAAGTGAATTGGAAGCAGTATAGAACACGTTTACCAGGCCATTACTTGGATTGAGGTGTGGTGTCTGATGAGGAAAGGATTGATTGACTCGGTTTGTATCTGCTTGAGTTCAGAACAGTAAGGGAGGCCTGACTGAAACGTGTGAGCTCCTGAGGGGTCTTGACAGGTTTAGATTTGAAGATGATGCTCACCCATTTGTGAGAAAATGTGTTTCCTCATCTCTGTTTTAAATGGATGACCCTTTATTTCCAAACTTTGAGCCCTAGTTGCAGATATTCCCATTAGGGGATACATCCTCTCCTCAAAATATGTCAGAAGCAGAATCTTTGAATATTTTTGAGGCAGAGGCTGATAGATTCTTGATAAACAAGAGGGTGACATTATCGGGGGGAGATGGGAATGTGCAGTAATCAGATCGGCTCCCCCCGCCCCCCCACCCCATGATTTCATTGACAGTTAGAGCTGATTTAAAGGGCCGAATGGCCTACTCCTGCCCCGATTTCCTCTGTCCATCTGAACGTAATTATAGCCATGGGGCAAACACTGAGAGTTACAACTGGACCCACAGAGAAAAACCAAAATGTCACTCACTGTCATGAAGGAGCTCAGACAGAGACTTCAGAAGCTGAGAAAATAAAAATGGAATGTGAGAAGCATAATAAAAATATAAAAACAGAGAGTGTGAGATAATGGCTACACTCACTTGGCCCAGGATCCAATCACCCTCAATCTTAACAAAACACACACACCACACAGCACAGAAGGAGGGGAGAGGGAAGGAGTGGAGGGTGAGGGCCTCACCTGAATGTCATGGAATTACTCCCAGAAGAATGGGACTCTACACCTTCCAATCCCTCTCCCATCATTCCCAACAGTCTGTCCCGTCAGTCACTTACTGGGAGCTGTTGTGTACGCCCCACTTGGGGAGTCTGCAGAAATAAAATAAGTGCTCATTAGGATGGGGAATGATCCACTGTGGGTGGTACAGTGGTTAGCACTGCAGCCTCACAGCGCCAGAGACCTGGGTTCAACTCCCACCTCAGGCAACTGTCTGTGTGGAATTTGCACATTCTCCCTGTGTCTGCGTGGGTTTCCTCCAGGTACTCTGGTTTCCTCATTGCAGGTTAGGTGAATTGGCCATGCTACATTTCCCGTAGTTTTAGGTATAGGGGAATGGGTCTGGAAGGGTTGATCTTCGGAGGGTCGGTGTCGACTTGTTGGGCCGAAGGGCCTGTTTCCACACTGTAAGTAACCTAATCAAGATGTGAGGGAATGGAGATTTTATAATAAATCCTCATTCCCACACTCCCCTCCATCCTTACACTTTATGGAGATTCTGGAGATCTCTCCCATTGCATTGATGTTCAGTCAGTGAGGATGTGGTTGTGTGCAGGGGATTTAATGATCAATGGTAGACCTCGTCTGGGCTGATCACACAAAAAAATCAAGACGTGTTTATACGAGTGTATCTGTGTGTGGGAATTTGATCAGTTCCATTTCCCACAGTGCCCTGTATTCCCAGTACTGGAGATTCCCCTACACTCACTCTGTCCCCTCAGTTCCACAATCCCCTCCCTGTGATTCTTACCTCTCCAGGGCCTTTTTCAGATTGTTATTGTGAATATTTCAGCCATTGTAGAGACTATTCTAACCATAATAACAAGGTGGAACTGTCTCAAACTGTTTTTTGTGATTTCGGAAACATATTGGAATAATATCAGGATTATCTCTGTCAGGGTTCGATTCCCAGTTCTGTGTTGTTTGTGACAATTTTAACTGATCTGACCCATTGGGAATTGATGGGACTGGTTGAAAGACTGGTTTGACTCTCCCCCAATTTCACTCTCCATTCAGGTTTCTGAAGGTCCCACTGATAGGGGAGTGAAAGATCTGGAGCTGGAATCCGGGAGAAGAGAGACGCATCTTCAAAAACAGAATGAGCTCATTTTGGAGTGAAATCAGAAAATACTCCCATGCATACAAATAAACACATGTTCACAAACATACATGTATACACACACACACACACACACACACACACACACACACACACACACACACACACACACACTCCAGTCCCTTACCCCACTGATAGAGCTGAGCCTCTGCCAGGCTGCTGTGTTCAATTTGACAGGAGTATTGATCCTCATCCCCAGCATTGATCCCAATCTCTTTCTGGATCTGATGGGTCCCATCGTGGTTCGGTCGAACCCCCGAGGACTGGGTCTCAGACATGACCTCTCCATTCCTTAGCCAGGTCACCTCGATGTCTACAGGATAAAACCCAGTGACCAGGCAGGAGAGAGTGAGCGGCTTGTCCTGACGACTAGGCTCCCTCCTGGAGATGAACACTTCAGGCTGAACTGTGATGGGAAAGGGTGAAAACACAAACAATAGACAGATACTGAATGGAATGGGAGAACGGTTTCATAGATCAGTGAGGTTAGATCAGAGAAGTTTGATCAGAAAATGGGATCAAAACTGAAATACATACCTTTCCTTCTGAAATATTCCTTTCCACTTCCAGATATCTATTTAATTGCTCAACTCCTACCTCTTCCAGACATATTTTCCAGTAATTGTTCCAGGTATCACCTGAATCCCATTTATCTTTCATTTTCACTGCAATGTGACTGAATGCAATCCATCTCATTCTGTTTGGTTCTAGACTAATTAAATCCTTTCCATCAAATCCAAACCTCATCAATCTCTTAATGCTGCTGTCATCACTGACCTCAGCAGTACAGTACCTATCCGTTGAAAAGTGTGAATTCCTGTCAATGACAACAGCATTCAATGATCAGTAATTAATTGCTAACTGAAACTCAGAATCAGTCTGATCAAAGGGGAACATGGTTTGGTATCGGGCCCAGGGTATGGGGGCATTACACACAGTGCTATAATCCTGGGGGCCTGTGCTGTCATGGGGTCCCAGACTCAGCCAGCACTGCCCCTTTCTCCAGCTGCTGTCTCACACCTCAGCCTGGAGCAGATAAGCAACAGGCTCTCCGATCTGGGTCAGAATTCCAGCGCTCACATTCCCACTGTCCTGGAACCACAACCCCGGTGGATGTTGTAATTTGTTTCAATCATATGCTGCATTCTGGGGAATGTAGTCCATGTCTGTCTGTGACCACTGTGTCAGCCTCCCATAAGCTCTGACCCACGATAGGACTCTGTGTGGTATTTATAAGAACACTCTCCCCATGGGGCTGAAATATCTCTTCCCCTGAGCTTGGCAGAATGGAGGGTAAGATAAATTTCTTTATGTTGCTAATTTTTTGGATCCACAGCTTTCTGTGACTTTTATAAATTATTTGGATGTGAATATAGGAGATATGGTTTGTTAGTTTGCAGATTAAACTAAATTGTTGGTGTAGTGGACAGCGAAGAAGGTTATCTCAGAGTACAAAGGGACCTTATTCAGATGGGCCAATGGACCACGGATTGATAGATTGAGTTAATTCAGATTCATGTAAGGAGCCGTATTTTGGTAGAGAAAATCAGGTCAGATCTTATACAGTTAGTGGTAGAATCCTAAGGAGTCTTGCTGAATAAAGAGCCCTTGGGGTGGAGGTTCAAATTTGTAAGTGGACAGGGTATTGAAGAAGGGCATTTGCTTTTACTGGTCAGTGCATTGATAACTGGAGGTGAGATGTCATGTTGTGGCTGTCGAGGACATTGGTTAGGCCACTTCTGGAATACTGCTCCAGAAAGGCATTGTGAAACTTGGAAGGGTTCAGAGAAGCTCTTTTATCCCTGGAATCAGCCTAGTGAACTTCCTCTGAACTGCCTGCAGTGTCACCATATCCTCCCTTAAGTAAGAGACCAAAACTGGATGTAATTCTAACAACACTTCTTTGCTATTATAATCTCATTCTTCTGCAATAAATTCCAGCATTCAATTTGCCTGCATATTCACTTTCTGCAATTCATTCACAAAAAACACCCAGATCCCTTTGCATTAACACACTTTTTCATATTTCAAGAATAGTTTTCCCTTTTATTTTTCCAACCAACATGGACACCCTCTCACTTATCCACATTATCTACTCCACCTGTCAGAGTCTGGCCCATTTCCCCAGCCTATCAATATCCATCTGTAAACTGCTTATCTCCTCCTCACTGCCTGCTTTCCCACCTATTTTAGTATCATCTGCAAATTCCACTATGTTACATTCTGTTCCTTCTTGCAGAATGTTTAAACAGATTGTGAACAGTTAAGGATGGAGAACCATGCAGTACCCCACTAGTTATAGGTTATCATCCAGACAAGGACCCATTTATCCCAACCCTCTGCTTTCTGTCAGTTAGCCAATCCTCTATCCAAACTAATACTCTGCCCTTAACTTCCTGGTATCTAATCATCTGGATCAGCCTTTTATGTGGCACCTTGTCAAATGCTAGATATATCACATCCATTGGATCCCCACTATCCACTTTGCTGATTACATCCTCAAAGAACTCCAGCAAATTTATCAAGCATGACTTGCCCTTCATGGAACCATGCTGACACGAGTGAATTGAGCTTTGATTTTCTAAATGTTCAGTTATCTCCTCCTTTATAATTAGCTTCAGCTACTTCCCCACTAGAAAAGTCAAATAGCTGGTCTATAGTTTCCCACGTTTTGCCTTTCTCCTTTTAGCATGTTTCCAATTCACTGGTATCTTTCCAGGATCCAGAGAATTTTGCAGTATCATAACTTGCACAGTACTTGTGAGGTGGGTCACACTGAAATCTGAGATTTCAATGGGCTTTGTAAATAGAGAAATGGAGTACAAAATCTAAGACTTTTCATTAAACCTATAGAAAACCTACTTTGACCCCACTGTGACTCCAGTTTCCTATTTTGGACAAACAAAAGTTACAAAGAGGTGGGGTGAATGTTAGTGGTAGAGTGGTGGTTGAATAGCTGAAAATGTGTTGCTGGAAAAGCGCAGCAGGTCAGGCAGCATCCAAGGAACAGGAGAATCGACGTTTCGGGCATAAGCCCTTCTTTAGGAATATGCCCGAAACGTCCATTCTCCTGTTCCTTAGATGCTGCCTGACCTGCTGCGCTTTTCCAGCAACACATTTTCAGCTCTGATCTCCAGCATCTGCAGTCCTCACTTTCTCCTTGGTGGCTGAATAGGCTCACAGAAATAGTAGTAGCATCCAGGCATATTATGTCTCTCCCTGTGCTACAGCCCAAATATGAACGTTGGGAAATGAATGAGGTTTTATGATGAAAGGATGAAAGGGGACAACCAACAGGGAAATTCAACAAGCCACATCTTACCAGATGTCTGGTTTGTCCACTTCGTTCATGCACTCAGAGTTTCCTTTACCATATTTGAATGTCTGTTCACTCGGTCTGTGAGATAATTCCAGAAATTCACACTGAAGGATTCTGCCATGAATTAAAGCCCAAGGATGCTCTGACGTGTTTTACTGTCACGAGAAATTATTACAATTCTGTTCACCATTGCTATGGTTGTAACCTCAGGATAGTCTTGAATTCCAGAAACAGTTGCATAAATCCTAGAGTGTACATGAGTCTCTGATGAAAACAGCTGGTTACTGAACACCAGCATAAGCATCCTATTAATGTACCTGGGCTCCAAAGACCATGATGATATCACAAAACTCAGGGTCGTCACTAACGCACGAGACGAACTTTCGACATGTTATGTTTGTAAGACAAGTGTAAGGGACAGTTTAAGAAACATTTGTACACACCACCAGTTGATCATTGTGAGGCCCCATCCACACTCTGACAACCTCCAATAATCCACCACTTTACCATTCTCCCAGAATCCTGTCTGATATTATAACCAGGATCAGGTTGAACTGGATCAGAATTAGATGCTGCAGCCTCTCAGAACAGGGAGTAAACACAGAGTCAGAGTCACACAGACACTCAGAGTCAATGTGGACACGGGGGAAAGGTTGCAAGACAATCCAGGGATTAGAATGCTAAAAAGAAATCACTAATCTGGAACAGTTACATGGGACACATCTGGTTTATCACTAACCTAGAACAGTGACTTGGCACAAATTGAAGAAAAATATTGAAGGGGCGCTCCTGAACTGGGTGCATCTGGAGTGAGGAATTCAGGATTATCTGAGGATAGGTCTGTGGAGTGAGTAAATCCAGATTGAAATGAAGAGAAACTGGAATATTTGGGAGGATGAAGTGTGAGACCATGGGGGACAGTCACTGTGTGAACAGTCTCTCTGTTAAACAGGGGGATAACAATCCAGAGCAGGATCCCCACTGTCCTTCACTGAGCTTTTTAATCAGCCCTTTATACACGGCCAGTAGGATGTTGGTGTCTGAGATAACCCGGCCTATTCAACCATGAGGGCATCACAGCTGAGCCTGGGCTGGGTTAAACATGGAGTCTCCTTCTCCTCCTCGCAGTGTTTACAAGACTTTAGACCAGGAGAAAGTGAGAACTGCAGATGCTGGGGATCAGAGCTGAAAAATGTGTTGCTGGAAAAGCGCAGCAGGTCAGGCAGCATCAAAGGAACAGGAGAATCGACATTTCAAGGGCTTATGCCCGAAACATCGATTCTCCTGCTCCTTGGATGCTGCCTGACCTGCTGCGCTTTTCCAGCAACACATTTTTCAAGACTTTAGACCAGGAATGATGAAGCTGTTTGGCTTTCCCCAATTGATGTGAAAATGGAAATTGTCCATTGGAACCATTTCCCATTTGCTCGGAGCTTCACTGATCTTGGGGTTTTAGAGTGGAAGCTGAGAACAAGAACAAACAGAATTGTTATCTTTAGATTGTTACCTGTGCCACATGATAGTGAGGCAAAGAACAAAGAGAGGTATCAGCTGAACATGTGGCTGAAGGGATGATGCAGGATGGAGGGTTTCAGGTATATGGCTAATTCGGGCTCATTCTGGGGAAGGTGGGACTTGTACAAACAGGACGGTCTTCATTTGAACCAGAGGGGTACTAATATCTTGGGTGGGAAATTTGCTGGTGCTATTCAGATGGGTTTAAACTCGCTCAGCAGGGGAATGGAAACCTTTGTTATAGTTCCAGTGTACAGGAGGATAAGAGTAGGGAGGACATGGACAGGATTTCATGGTCGCAGGAGTGTGCTGACAGACAGGAAGCTGGTTTGAAGTATGTCTACTTCAATGCCAGGGGTATCTGGTATAAGGCAGGTAAGTTGGCACCATGGATAGGTGCCTGGGACTATGCTGTTGTGGCTATTTCTGAGACATGGATAGAGCAGGGTCAGGAATGGATGTTACAGGTTCCAGGGTTCAGATCCTTCATTAAGATCATGGAAGGTGGTAAAAGAGAAAGAGAGGTGTGGCTTTGTTAGTCAAGGACAGTATAACTATGGCTGAAAGAACTTTTGATGAGGACCCGTCTACTGAGGTGGTATGGGCTGAGGTTAGAAACAGGAGAGGGGAGATCACACTGCTGGGTTTTTTTTAAAGGCCTCCACAGAGTTCCAGGGATGTGGAGGAGTGGATTGGCAAATCGATTCTGGGCAGGAGTGAAAGAACCAGGATGGTCATTATGAGGGACCTTAACTTCCCCAGCATTGACTGGAAATGCTATAACACTAATACGTCGGATGGATCAGTTTTTGTCCAATGTGTGCAGGAGGGTTTCCTGACACAGTATGTCACAGGGGCTAACAAGAGGGGAGGCCACACTCGATCTGTTACTTGGTGATGAACTAGGTAAGCTGTTTGATTTCGTAGTAGGTGAGCACTTTGGATAGCGTGACCATAATTCAGTTACGTTTAGTTTAGTGATGGAAAGGAATAGGTACATGCCACAGGGCAAGAGTTATTTTTTTTTTTCTCTTTTTTTTTCTTCTCTTATTTTTTTTCGTTTTTTTTTCTTTTCTTTTAAATTTAACCCCCACACTACCGCCTAAGTGCGGTAGTGCTTATTTTTTTCCCCAGCACCCATGGTGTGTGTGTGTGCAGGTGTGAAACACAGTGAAAGACACAAAGTGCACGAATCTTTATTCAATTTCCACCACCAGGAAGGTCGGAAAAACACCCGAGTGGCCAGTGACAAGCACTGCCCTTCACATCAAAGGGCAATGCTGTGTGATCAAAACAGTGAAGGGGAGGGTAGGGACTAAATCAAAATAGAGTTGGACGGGGAAATAATACACTCCACTCCCTGCGGCGCCCACCTCTCCCTGAACGACTCCAGGGTGTTGGTGGACACCGCGTGCTCCTTCTCCAAGGACACCCGGGCTCTAACGTAACCCCGGAAGAGGGGCAGGCAGTCGGCCCTAACGACCCCCTCCACGGCCCGCTGCCTGGACCTGTTGATGGCCAGTTTGGCCAGGCCCAGGAGCAGACCCACGAGGAGGTCCTCGGACCTGCCCTCCCTCCTCCGTACCGGGTGCCCGAAGATCAGGAGCGTGGGACTGAAGTGCAGCCAGAAACAGAGGAGAAGGTTTTTGAGGAAATCAAAAAGGGAGTGCAAATGCCCACACCCAATATATACATGGTCCACGGACTCCACAGCGCCACAGAACAAGCAGTTGGGCTGGGAGTCCGTGAACCACCGCAATCTGCGGTTGCAGGGGACTGCTGCGTGCAGCACCCTCCACCCCAGATCCCCGAGAGAAAGGGGGAGGACTCCCGCGTAGAGAGCCCTCCACTGGGGATCTCCACCGCCCGGTGGCAAATGGGCACGCCAAGGTGTGTCCGGGCGGTGGATGAGGGAGAAGAGGTGGACGGTGTGCAGCAGCAGTCGATACAGGGCCTTCCTTTTTATATCCCGTAAGGGGACAAAATTAAAATTCCGGAGGCGGCTCAGGTTGTGGGGCACAGGCTCCCGCGGGAAGTACGGCACCTTGGGGCCAATGTAAAATTCCGTCCGGGCCGGGGTGAGCGCGGACGGGATCCCACCGGACACCTGAGCGTCCTCCAACCGGTGCACTACGTCGGGTCCGAGCACCGCCGTTTTAAGGCGTCGGATGGCGGCGGCCACGTACCGGACGTCTACCGCTGCCCTGCTAGCTATGTCCTGCGGCAGCGTCCAGCCCAGGCCCCCGGCACCCAGTACGTCCCCGACCCTGGTCGCCCTCGCCGCCACGGCCCTCCCCTCCGACAGCCACTCGAACCCGCGAGTACGGAGGTGCGGATTCCTGAGCAACGGCTCCCTGACGACAGCCGCTACACCAGCCGGAGGGTAGGCACGACACGATTCGACCATGTTCCAGACAGTGATCAGGTCCTGGTAAAAGACAGGCAGCAAAAGGAATAGGTACATGCCACAGGGCAAGAGTTATAGATGGGGGAGGGCAATTATAATGCGATTAGGCAAGACGTAGGATACACAGAATGGGATAGCAAAATGCAGGGGACAAAGAACAAAGAGCAAAGAACATTTACAGCCCAGGAAGCTGGGCCTCCAAGCCTGAGCCGATCCAAATCTACAGTCTAAACCTGTTGCCCAATTCCTAAGCATCTGTATCCCCCTGCTCCCCACCTACTCGTGTATCTGTCCAGATGCATCTTAAATGAATCGACCATGCCTGCCTCTACTACCTCTGCTGGCAACATGTTCCAGGCACCTACCACCCTCTGTGTAAAGTACTTGCTGCATGTATCCCCCTTCAACTTTTCACCTCTCACCTTGAAAGCATGATCCCTCGTTATTGAATCCTTCCCCCTGGAAAAAAACTTATCTCTACCTATCCTGTTTATACCATTCATAATTTTGTAAACCTCTATCAGGTTCCCCCTCAATCTTCTTTTTTCTAATGAAAACATTCCGAACCTACTCAACCTCTCTTCATAGCTCTTCTACGTCAGGCAACATCCTCGTAAACCTTCTCTGCACCCTCTCCAAAGCGTCTACATCCCTTTGGTAATGTTGCGACCAGACTGTACACAGTATTCTAAATACAGCCAAACCAATGTCTTGTACAATCGAAATGTGGAGCTGGTTTAAGGAACAGATATTGCGAGTCTTTGATAGGTACATCCCTGTCAGGCAAGGAGGAAGTGATAAGATAAGGAAACTGTGGTTTACTAAAGAATTTGTGTCTCTTGTTAACCTAAGAGGGAGGCTTATTTGACATTGAGACGACATGGTTCAGATGAGGTGATGGAGAGTTACAGAGTAGCTCAAAAGGTTTTAAAGATAGCGGTAAGAAGAGCAAGGAGGGGACATGAGCAGTCTTTAGCAGGTAGCATAAAAGAGAACCTTAAAGCTTTCTATAAATATGCGAGGAATAAAAGGATAATGAGAGGAGGAATAAGCCCTGTCAAAGACTGAAGTGGCAAGTTATGTGTGGACCCTTTGGAGAAGAGGAAGTGATAAATGAATATTTCTCATCTGTTTTCACCCAGGAAAAGGAGAATATTGTCGAGAAGAAGACTGAGATATGGACTATTAGAATTGGGGTTAGTTATGAGGAGGTTTTATCAATTCTAGAAGGTGTGAAAGTAGGTAAGTCCCCGGGGCCGGATGGGATTTATCTGAGGATTCTCTGGGAAGCTAAGAAGGAGGGGTTGGGTCCTTTGGCTTTGATCTTTGAGTCATCATTGTCTCCAGGTTTAGTACCAGAGGACTGGAGGATTGCAAATGTTTTGCCCTTGGTCAAGAAGGGCAGTAGAGATAACCCAGGTAATTATAGACCAGTGAGCCTTACATCTGTTGTAGTAAATGTTTTGGAAAGGATTATAAGAGAGATGATTGATAATCATCTAGCAAGCAACAATTTCATTGGAAATAGTCAACATGGATTCGGCAAGGGCAGGTCATGTCTCACAAATCTCACTGAGTTTTTCAGAAGGCAACCAAGCATGTGGATGGGGGTAGGGCAGTTGACATGGCGTGCATGGACTTCAGTAAAGTCTTTGATAAGGTTCCACATGGTAGGCTATTGGAGAAAATGCAGATGCATGGGATCGAAGGTGATTTAGCAGTTTGGATATAAATCTGGCTTTCTGTAAGAAGGCAACGAGTGGTGGTTGATGAAAAATATTCAGCCTGGAGTCCTGTTACGTGTGGTGTGCCACAAGGATATGTTTTGGGACCATTGTTGTTTGTCATTTTTATAAACGACTTGAATGCAGGTAAAATTGGATGAGTTAGTAAGTTTGCAAATGATATGAAAGTTGGTGGAGTAGTGGAGAGTGTGAAAGAATGTTACAGGTTGCAGGGAGACTTGGATAAACTGCAGAATTGGGCTGAGAGTTGGCAAGTGGAGTTCAATGCAGATAAATGTGAGGTGATTCACTTTGGGAAGAATAACAGGAAGGCAGAATACTGGGTCAATGGTAAGCTTCTTGGTAGTGTGGATGTGCAGAAGGGCCTTGGTGTCCATGTACATAGATCCCTGAAAGTTGCCACCCAGATTGATAGTGCTGTTAAAAAGGCATACAGTATGTTCGGTTTTATTGGTTGAGGAACTGAATTCCGGAGCCACAATGTCATGCTGCAACTATACAAAATGCTAATGCGGCCTCACTTGGAGTATTAAGTGCAGTTCTGGTCGCCCCATTACAGGAAGGATCTGGAAACACTGGAAAAGGTGCAGAAGAGATTTACCAGGATGTTGCCTAGTCTGGAGGGAAGTTCTTATGAGGAACGGCTGAGGGACTTGGGTCTATCTCATTGGAGAAGAAGCTAAGAGGGGATTTGATAGAGACATACAAGATGATCAGATGATTAGATAGGCTGGACAGTGAGAGTCTTTTCCCTAGGATGATGACATCTGCTTCAACGAGGGGGCATAGCTGTAGATTGACGGGTGATAGATTTAAGACAGATGTCAGAGGCAGGTTCTTTAATCAGAGAGTGGTAAGGGCGTGGAATGTCCTGCCTGCCAATGTAGTTAACTCAGCCACATTAGGGGCCTTTAAACAATCCTTGGATAAGCATACGGATGATGAGGGATAGCGTAGGGTGATGGGCTTAGATTAGTTCACAGGTCGGCGTAACATCGAGGGCTGAAGGGCCTGTTCTGCTTTGTATCGTTCTGTGCTCCATGTTTCTGCATCCTGCTGTCAGGTGACCTGGACACAAATCCCATTAGAATCTCCCAGACTGTGCTGCCTTCAATGTGTAAAAGATCAGGCTGGCTGTATAACAGGCGGCTGATCAAACATCCCCCATTTCAAACTCTCACCAAGAGATTCACATTCGTCCCAGACACAGAGAGAGAGGGAGAGAGAGAGAGAGAGAATGGGGGCCTTGGAAAAACACAGGGAGATGTGAAAAGGATCAGCAACATTCTGAGAATCCACTCTCCCTATTCCAATCAGGGACTGGGAGTAAAATATTCGGGGTGAGGGGAGGGGATCAACTGGTGTACAGAGTCTGGAAGAACAAACCACCTTCTCCCCAGCCACTCCATGTCAATGCTGAGCTGCAGGTCATTTCCAGAACTTCAAGCTGAAGAAGCAGAGAGTCAATGATTGGTCCCAGTGTCTCAGTAAAATACCCAATAAAGAGATGAACAGATTTCTGTCACCAGTTACCAGGACGATCAGATACTGAACAGGATGAAACATAGTCAAGGTGAACTGACCTTTCTCCCACTGACAGGACACAGGGTGTGGGCTCTCTGTATTTCGGGAGCCCCTCTTCCATGGGGAAGCCTCTTAGGTCAGGGTTGAATGGAGGCTCTCACCTCCCCTGGAGGAGGTAAGCGGGTGAGTGGGTGGCCTCTCCCAGTAACCTCTACCCAGGGAGGGTGTTCAGAAGGCTCTGGGGACCCACACAACCCTGGGGAGAATCCCGGAGCCCACATTAATTCCCAGTGAGCTCAGGGAGAAGGGTCACGAAGTGGTTCACACAGGGCCTGGGGATCCCAGTCTCGGGAATGGGGGAGAGGATATTCAATGAAAACCAGCAAATAGCCCCCTGCTTTTGTCAATGGTCCCCTGACCTCTGCCGGTGAACTCTCACCCCTCAACCCCCAACCTGTCCTGGTCTCAGTGTAGTAGCAGCCGTAATTGTGATGGTCAGCCTTGTCTCCTGCTCTTGGAGCCTCACAGTGCGAGGGTGGATGATGACTCCCTGCAGTGCCATATGAAGTCTCCACTGTCTCCATGCCAATTGTGCATAACAAGGAGCCCTCCTTGTGTAAACACTGAATCTATTGTTCGGTGTGGCCAGGGTGCTGGTCTGGGTAGCCTTGACTCGCCCTTTCACTTTTCTGGGTATTTTCATTTGTGTCATTTATAAAATACATACATTAACGTTTTAAGTATTCGCCATTTCCTGACAAACTCTCTCATTTTTGTTTTCAATCCACCACAGCTAACCTCTTCCTTAATTGCTCTTATTTAGATTTGAGGTGCTATTTAGAGGGTTCCCATTCAGATGCTTTTCTCAATATTGGAGCGTGGTGTCAACATTGGGAGAGATGAGTTACAGAAGAGTCAAGTAACAGCCTAACAGAGGCATGCTCACGGAATCATAACGTTTATTGAACTTAAAACCTACACATCTTTGAGAAAGAGTTTGGTCACCTGACCTAATAAGTCCCTTGATGGCACAGTGTATTATTATTTTGTTTCAGGGAGAAAGAAACCCAGAGGTATTGTGAACATTGTGAAATGCATTATACCATTATATTCTATTGTTGTTTCCTAGCCTGAGAATCAATCTGGCTTTGATCTTCCCGGTATCTGGTGACAAAAAATGTTTTTCTCTTTCATTGGTTCTTTTTCTAAAACTAAGCAATCATTCTCCCTCTGGATCTGCAGTCAGGAGATGATCAAAGATGAGTCAAAGTCATGATAAACTTTGTTAAAAATCACACCTGGATATAGTCCAACAAGGGCACTGCTCCTTCATCAGGTAACTGGTGGGGCAGGATCATAGAACACAGAATTTATAATAAAAGATCAAAGTGTCATACAACTGATGGGATTTACTGAACAAACCCAGATTACTGTTAAGTCTTTAATCACTTAGAATGGGAATGCAGATTTTGATTGATTTATATGTAAATCCCAGAACTTCTTTCAAGTCACATTCCCAAGGCAACTATATGTATTAAAGTGGCATCTCAGCTCAGACAATGCATTAAAGGTGTGAGGTTGGAGTCTGTCTGTATCCCAACACTGGACTGACTGCCTGCAGATTGCCTCCAAGTGCTGCGGTTTCCTCCCATGGTCCAAAAATGTGCAGGTTAGGTGAATGAGATGTGCTAAATTGTCCATAGTATTCAGCGATGTGTAAGCTAGGTGCATTAATCAGAGGAAATGTAGAGTAATAGGGATACGGAAGTGGGTCTGCATGGGATAATCTTCAGAGGGTCAGTGTTGGCTTGTTGGGCCGAATGGCCTGTTTCCACACTGATGGGATTCTATAAAAATCACTAATAAAAACAGTGTCCTTTTTGAACAAAGTAGAATGTATCTGCAAATACAAATTCACCTCATAAATGTATATGTGTGTGTGTGTGTGTGTGTGTACATGCATGTGAGAGTGTGTGTGCATGCTTGATAGAGTGTGTGCGTGAGTTGATGGAGTAAATGTCTATGAGAGGGTACGTGTACATGTGTCTGTGTGAGAGAAGTGTGTGTATGAGAGAGGGTCTGTGTGAGTGTATGAGTGTGATTGTGTGTGAGTGTGTGTGTGAGAGTATAGTGTAGTGGGGTCACCTGTAGTGTGACATGAACCCAAGATCCCACTTCACACAAGCATACATAAAAATACACATACACACACACTCTTACACCCACACACATACACCCTGTCACAGACATGTTCTCCATCACACTCACGTACACACTCAAGATACAAGTGCTGAGGGTTGATCTCAAGGAGGTCTTTAAAGTTACGAAAATTTTTCACATGGTGGATTCAGAAAAAAAATTTCCACTTTCGGGATCAGCATCACTAGACATTGTCAGTGTTATATAATTGCCAAGGCCTTGAGGAGGGATAGTTTTACACAGAAAGTGGTGGGAATAAGGAACTCACTACCACAGTGAATAATTAAAGCAAATAGTACAGGTGCACTGAAAGGAAAGCTAAATAATTATCTAAAGGAGAAAGGAATAGATTGTTATGTTGACAGTGAAACTGAAAAAGGATCTAAAGGTACACTTTAGGGGAGCACAAACATTACATGACCTAGTTAGATTAACTGGTCTGTTGTTTCATGCATTTCTACACAATATATTATCCCCCCACAGGACATCCCACCACATGGCACCCTCATGAATATCAGTCACAAATATTACAATTATGAGATTTATAAGTTTGTGACATTTTGGCACTGTGTCTTCAGATTAGTATAAAATAAGAGTCAGCTTGAATCCTATTCTGACGTCTGCTTGACAACAAATCTGGGTGGTTTAATTATTAGAGATTAAGGGCAGTCCAGGTTGTTTCACTGGGAAGCAGGCATTCAACAACGATGAAAGCAACTGTGATAACAGTGGGCACACTTGCAATCTCCCAAGTTTCAGAAAGGTGCTTAAAATGTTGTACGGGGAGGGGGGGGGCGGAAAGGATGTGCTTTAAACTGCCCATTTAATTCAGGATCTCTAGACTATGTCATCTGTATTTCTACCTTGATAAAAAGTCCATGTGATTCATGTTGACATGAAGATGGGCTTTGAGAAAGAGAAGATTTTAACAATATTGCTGAATTTCTTGGACAGTAAAGTTAGTCTGACATGTTCAGTGTGACAGGCAGAGCAGCAAAAAAAAACTCAATGATGCTTTTGGTCAGACTGTGGTTGGATTGAAAAAAACAGATTCCTGAAGAGTTCACAACAGGCTGGAAGATTTGCTTAATCTTGGTTCAAAGCTGAAGTCTTCAGGAAACACCGGCAGAGGTTTTTATCAAAAGGGCCTATCACAGGATGACAATACACAAATGGTGAAGAAAAATGAAGTATATGTCAGGTTTAGACAGCAGAGATCGAGTGAATCCTGAGAAGAGATTAAAGGCAGTAGGAGTAAATTTAAGAGGGAAATGAGGTGGGCTATAAAGGAAGATGAGATAGCTTTGGGATTCTACAAATACATTAAAGACAAAAGGGTAAATAGGGAGAGAATAGGGCCCCTAAAAGATCAGCAAGGCAGCTTATGTGTGGAACCGCAAGAGATGGGTGAGATACTAAATGAGTATTTTGCACCAGTGTTCACTGTAGAGGAGAACATGGAAGGTATAGAATGTAGGGAAATAGATGATGGCATCTTGAAAAATGTCATATTAGAGAGGAGGAGATGCTGGATGTCTTAACATGCGTAAAGGTGGATAAATCCCGAGGACATGGTCAGGTGTACCCGAGAACTCTGTAGGAAGTTAGGGAAGTGACTGCTGGGCCCTTTGCTGAGATATTTGGATCATCGATAGTCACAGGTGAGGTGCCGGAAGACTGGAGGTTGGCTAACATAACGCCACTATTTCAGAAAGGTGGTAAGGACAAGCCAGGGAACTATAGACCAGTGAGCCTGATATCGGTGGTCGGCAAGTTGTTGGAGAGAATCCTGAGGGACAGAAATTGCATGTATTTGGAAAGGCAAGGACTGATTCAGGATAGTAAGCATGGCTTTGTGCATGAGATTTCATGTCCCACTAAGTTGATTGAGTTTTTTGAAGAAGTAATGAAGAGGATTGATGAGGGCAGAGTGATGGACGTGATCTAAATTCAGTCGAGTGTGTGGTGCTGGAAAAGTGCAGCAGATCAGGCAGCATCCAAGGAGCAAGAGAATCAATGTTTCAGGCAAAATCCCTTCATCAGGTGGATGTAATTTATACTCAGTAATGCATTCAACAGTAGACTGATGAGCAAGGGTAGATCTCATGAAATACAGGGAGAACCAGCCACTTGGATACAGAAGTGCCTCAAAGGTCGAAGACAGAGTGTGATGGAGACCTGTGACCAGCATTAGCCTTAAAGATCGGTGGTGGGTTCACCACTTTTCATCATTTATATAAATGACATAGATGTGAACATGGAGGTACAGTTAGTAAGTTTGCAGATGACACCAAAACTGGAGGTGTAGTAGATAGCGAAGAAGGTCACCTCAGACTACAACGGGGTTTTGATCAGATGGGCCAATTCACTGGGGAATGGCAGATGGAGTTTAATTTAGATAAATGTGAGGTGCTGCACTTTGAAAAGGCAAATCAGAGCAGGACTTATACACTTAGTGGTAAGCTTCTGGGAAATATTGCTGAACAAAATGACCTTAAAGTGCAGGTTGATCGTTCCTTGAAAATGGAATCGCAAGAAGATAGAACAGTGAAAAAGGTATGCTTTCCTTTAATAGTCAGCCAACTGAGTACAGGAGTTGGGAGATCATGTTGGAGCTGTACAGGACGTTGGTTAGGCCACTTTTGGAATATTGTGGGAACTTCTGATTCCCCTTCTGTCAGAAGGATGTTGTGAAACTTGAAAGGGTTCAGAAAAGATTTACAATGATGTTGCCAGGGTTGGAGGATTTGAGCTATAGGGAGAGGTTGAATAGGCTAGGGCTGTTTTCCTGGAGTGTCGAGGGCTGAGGAGTAACCTTATAGAGGTTTGCAAAACCATGAGGGGTAAGGATTGGATAAATAGACAAAGTCTTTTCCCTGGGTTTGGGGAGTCCAGAACTAGAGGAGCATAAGTTTAGGGTAAGAGGGGAAAGATTTCAAAGAGACCTAAGGGGCAACTTTGTCACACAGAGAGTGGTACATATATGGAGTGAGCTGCCAAAGGAAGTGGTCGAGGCTGGTACAATTACAACGTTTAAAAAGCATCTGGGTGGGTATATGAATAGGAAGGGTTTGAAGGGATATGGGCCAAGTGCTGGCAAATGGGACTAGTTTTGGTTAGGATATTTGATTGGCATGGACAAATTGGACCGAAGAGTCTGTTTCTGTGCAGTACATCTCTATGGTTCTATGACTGTATAATGAGCAAGATGAGGGTCTGGGCTACCTTCTTGACATGTTTTGAGGGGTCTGGCCTGGTCCAAAACAGGATGGGGGCTCTTTGTGGGATTTACTCTGTAGTTCCAAATTGGGATTTGGATTGTTGGACTGGAAGGCAGCAAGTGGTAGGTGTTAGTGTCTTTTGTTCCGAGTGTTGGTTTCAGTTGGTTTAAACAGTGCTTGGTGTAGCAATGGCTCTTTCAGTCAACAAGAGTGTTTTGGGGTGGAAGAAGTGACCTTGGGTAATCAAGTCTTAGCTGCTGGAATTAGCAGACAAGCTGGAGTTGGAGCTGCCTCCTTCCCCAAGGAAAGGAGAGATAATTACAGCAATAACTCAGCATTTACATTTACTGGAAAGGCCATCGGGATCTTTAGAGTAGACTAGAAATCAATTCAAAATGAAGCAGCTTGAGTTAAGGCAAAAGACAAGGAATTATGATTAGAAACAGAGGAAAGAGAAAAGGAGAGAGAAAGAGAGGGAGAAGAGAGAGAAAAGGAGAAAGTGGAAAGGAAGAAAGAGAGAGAGTTTGGACTTCAGAAATTGGCACTTAGACAGGAGTTCAAAAATTCACTTTCTGAAGTAGGGAGAATTCACGTGAAGGAGCAGAGAGTTAAAACAGCAAGATTTAATCTGTAAGGGATAGCAATTGGGGAAAAGAGAAATTCTCATGTGGAAAGGGAAAGGTAGATCTCAGTGAAGATCGTAAGGATAACTTACCACAAGATCAAGAGGAAACCCTTGGAGGGGACAGAGAAGTTAAAAAGCTCTGGTGATTTCACTGCAATAAACTAGGTCACATGTAACCTCAGTGTTGATGGATTAGGAAAAGCACTGGGAAGCCAGCTGTCGGGAAACAGGATAAGCCAGTGAATTTTGTTTGAGTGGTAACAGAAAGCACAGGAGGCGAGAAAGCTGCACCAGAATGTACAAGCTGGTTGGAGGTTGGTTAAGGAGGAAGTGCCACATCTTCTTAAACCATATAGCTATGAAGGTAAAGTTTACTCACAAAAGCCAGACGCAACAGATAAAGAGGTTACAATATTAAGAGACACAGGATCCTCTCAATCTGTGATGCTGAAAGATGAAGAGATATGTACCTCTGAAAGACTATTGTCAGAAAAGGTACTAATAACGGAATCCATGGTGAGACAAGAAGTGCTCAGTCATGTAAAGTGAGGTTAGGATGTCCAGAAAAGAGTGGGGAAGTTGTGACAGGAGTACTGGGAAAAATCTTAGCTCCAGGATACAATTTGTCCTTGCTAATGATATAGCTGATTCCCAGGTAGGAGTGCTGCCTACTGTGGGTGAAAAGCCAGTGGAAACTCAGGCAACTGAGGTATTGGAGGGCACATATCCAGGGATTTTTCCTGATTATGTAGTAATGAGGTCACAAAGTCACCAGTTAAAACAGGAGAGAGTTAAAACAAAGAGTACAAAAAGAAAGTTGAACTGGAATTAGCAGAGACCCTGTTTGATCACATGGTTGAGACACGCCAAGAGCAGATAAATGACAATGCAGACATCTTTAGCTCAGATAAATTAACTGAGTTATAGCAGAAAGATGAAAATTTAAAGCAATTGTATGAAAAGACAAACACAGGGAAGGAATCTGAATGTATCCCTGAATGTTATTATCTTAAAAATCATATCTTAATGAGGAAATGGAGGCCATCATATGTCCAGGCAGGCGAGAAATGGGCAGAAATTCATCAAATTGTATTGCCAGTGGATTAGAGAAAGGAGGTGTTGTGAGTAGCACACAAGCTACCTCTAGGAGGTGATTTCGGAGTGAGGAAAACACAGGCTAAAATAGAAAAACATTTTTAATGGCCTGGACTGCACAAGGATGGAGTTGAATTTTGCAGACATGGCTTACATGTCAGGCTGTAATAAAACCCACACCTTTAATACCTATTCCTGCAGTGGAGGAATCTTTTACAAGAGTCTTAATCGGTTGCGTAGGTCCCCAACCTCAAACAAAAAGTAGGAATCAGTATTTGTTCACAATAATGGATGTTTGGGTGATATTTCTCAAGGCCATTTCATGATGCAATATCACAGCTAAAAGGATTACAGAGGAATTACTCAAATTTTTCACTAGATATGGACCACCAATAGAGATACAGTCAGATCAAGGGTCAAATTTCATATCAAAATTATTCAAGAGAGTTGTGGACAGCTTAGGAATAAATCAATTCAAGTCTGCTGCATACCACCCAGGGTTGCAGGGAGCACTGGAGAGGTGGCATCAGACATTAAAGACCATGTTGAGGGCTTGACCATGTCAAGACTATCCAGATGATGGGGGAAAGCGAATTCCATTTGTGCTTTTTACATTCGGAGATGCACTAAATATATCGACCAAATTCAGTCCATTTGAATTAGGTTTTGGGCATGAAGTGAGAGGACCATTAAAATTGATTAAGGAGAAATTGGTAAGTCAGAATTCAGAGACAACATATTTGAACAAAGTGTCAATTTTAGGGAATAATTAAATAGAGCTGAGGAGTTGGCTAGACAGTATTTAAAACGACCACAGCATACAATGAAACTGGAAGCAGACAAGAAATCTAAAACTTGCAGTTTTGCTATCGGGGGTAAGGTATTAGTGTTACTTCCAGTGATAAGAGACCCTTTAAAAGCAAGGTTTAGTGGACCTTATCAACTCATAAGGAAATTGAGTGAGGTGAACGACTTGATAAGGACTCCAGACAGAAAGGAATCTCACAGAGTGTGTCATGTGAATATTCTCAAAAGGTGTTTTGACAGGGAAGGAAAGCAGGAGGAGAAGGTGTTATTGATTGAAATAAAGAGAGAAGAATCAAGTTCAGAGGATTCTGAATTGGACATTCCTCAAATCAACTTGGACAATGAGGAAGTTGACAAAAATTTGGGTGAATTATTCAAGTACCTTCCAGAGGAAAATTGAAATGACCTGAAAGAATTATTATTATCACACAGGGAGACAAATGGAAATAACTAAGGGAAGCATTATCCTAACTGTGTATGATGTAGATATAGGAGATGCTGTTCCAATTAAGCAACATCCTTATGGGCATAACCTTCTGAAATCTGAAAAGATTCAAAAGAAGATAGAGCGCATGCTCCAAGATGACCCTATCAAAGTGAGTTAGTGACTGGAGCTCACCCATAGTAATGGTGCCAAACCCAGACAATATCCAACTGTTATGTGTGGACTACCACAAAGTCAATGCCATTACAAAGACTGATGCATGTCCAATTCCATGTTTGGAAGACTGTGATCAAAAAGTGGGACAAACAACTTACATTTCTAAGTTGGACTTGCTCAGAGGATATGGGCAAGTATACCCATCAGGAAGGGCAAAGGCAATTTTGGCTTTCATAATACCAAATAGACTGCATCAGTTTAACATCATGCAGACGGTGGCACAGTGGTTAGCACTGCTGCCCCACAGCGCCAGAGACCTGGGTTCAATTCCTGCCTCAGGAAACTGTCGGTGTGGAGTTTGCACGTTCTCCCCATGTCTGCGTGGGTTTGCTCCAGTTTCCTCCCACAGTCCAAAAATGTGCAGGTTAGGTGAATTGGCCATGCTAAATTGCCTGTAGTGCTAGGTGTAGGGGAATGTGTCTGGGTGGGTTGCTCTTCGTAGGGTCGGTGTGGACTTGTTGGTCCAAAGGGTCTGTTTCCACTCTGTAAGTAATCTAATCTAATCATCAATTTGGTATGAAAAACGCTCAGTTACATTTCAGAGACTCACCAGCAAGATCTTTGCCAGTCTTCCCATATATCGATGACCTGGCAATTTTTAGTCACGCGTGGAAGGAACATTTACAACAGTTATCTGACTTGTTCAATAAACTTCAGAAGGCAGGCTTGGTGATAAATCTGGCTAAAAGACACCTTCCTGGGCCATCTTATTGGACATGGACAAATGGCCCCATAGGATGCAAAAATAAAGGTAATTGGGGAGTTTCCCATACCATGCACAAAAAGAGCAGTACTACTGTTCCTGGGATTCAGTGGATTTTATCAAAAATTCATGTAGAATTTTAGCAGTGTGGCTGCTCCACTCACTGCATTGCTAAAGAAAGACAAGAATTTCAGTGGACAGTAGGCATTTGACAGTCTGAACGCTGTGTTAACCATTGCCCCAGTATCAGTCACATCTAGTTACACAAAGCCATTTAAGGTGGCTATCGATGCAAGTGATGTGGGTGTTGGTGCTGTGCTCTTGCAGTCAGATGACAAGAAGATAGAAAGACCTATTGGGCATTTCCCCAGGAAGTTGAACATTCATCAGCAGAAACACTTGACAGTTGAGAAGGAGAGTTTGAGCTTGGTGTTGACATTACAACATTTCAATGTTTATGTTATCAGTTATGTATCTGAGACAATCATAAACACTGAACATAACTCATGGACGTTTGTGGAGTATTTAAGGACAATAATGCCAGACTGTTTCCATGGAGTTTGTTGTTACAGTCATTCAGGTTGACAATTGTGAATGTGGCAGGACGAGAACATGTGATTGCTGATTCGGTGTTAAGACTCGAATGAGAAATGGAGGCAGTTGGTGGCGGGAATACAACAGACTGAAACAGAATGTAGTTATGCATGTTTGCATATTCATAGTCAATGTAATGTATATGTGTGTTTCTAAGTACTGACAATTTAAGTTTAAGGGGTTTTAAATGAAGCCATCTTTGGATATTGATAGTTCTTTTTTTTAAGGGGGAGGTGTGGTGAGGCTGCTCCTTTAACAAGGTTATGTTGTCCTTGCCTTCTTTTTCAGAAGAGGTCGTAGACAACACAGACTCTAAAGAAACTGGATTAAGATATCTGGCCAGCAAGTTGGACTGAAGGGTTTGTTTCTGTGCTGTATCTCTCTATGACTCTGTGACTAGATGGCAGCTCCAAACAGCAAAAGTGGACATGAATTGTAATGTGTTTCATAAAATTATATCAACCAATTTGGAAATGAAATGCAAGTAGGTGTTTGAATTTCAAGGAGAACTGTGTGCAGGTAATATCTGAGAGCAAGCAGATTTCAAAAGGCCTTGAAAGAAGATGGATCGAGTTATTCACACCAGTTATGTGGTTAGTGAACTCATCACAAAAAATCTTAGATCTCATTCATGGGGGGTATTTGAAAGGAATTGCACCATTGCGAACACAGATTTACTGCCTCCACAGAAACTTTGTCTCATAGGAACACATTGTTACAACTCGTATCAGGCCAGATTTCCCAGTTGATTTTGGTTCTGAACTGAATATTCCAAATTACCAAGCATCAGGTGAGGAGGAATGTACACTTGCCCCCATGGTTGATGTCAACATGATTCATTCAGGAAGAATTCCTTCACGTGATACGGCCTTTCTCACAGACCCACATGAACTGATATTTTAAAAGGAACCATGAAAGCCTGCCTCTTGTGAGTTAGCAAAACAGTGAATTATTAATTATCAGGAGAGTCAATAACTCAGCGTGGATAGGCATAACTTATGAATGAAAACAGGATTTGAAAAAAAGGTGAAAAAAAGGTATCTGCATAAACCTCTGAGCGGTTAATGGATAAGAAATAGTGCAACAGGTATAATTAACTTGCTGATGCCAGGATTCTTAACATTGTAGGTTAATTAAAATTCCTTTTTCCTGTTTTCTTTTGAACTGCCTTGCTGACTAGCTTCCAGTGCTCAGAGTGTGAAAGAGAGAGAGAGCCCCCTTTACCAACAACATAGGGGTGACAAGTAGATGAGTCTTCTACTGCAACCTTCACTGCACTAGAGCTTAAATCAAAGTGAGAACAGATGATCACCTCAGCTCACTAGCACATATGGGCTGGATTGAAACTGATTTTTAATCCTTGTCATCGAGTCTTAGAGTCATAGAGATGTACAGCACGGAAACAGACCATTCGGTCCAACCCATCCATGCCAACCAGATATCCCAACCCAATCTAGTCCCACCTACCAGCACCCGGCCCATATCCCTCCAAACTCTTCATACACCCATCCAAATGCCTCGTAAATGTTGCAATTGTACCAGCTTCCACCACATCCTCTGGCAGCTCATTCCATGCATGAACTACCCTCTGCGTGAAAAAGTTGCCCCTCAGGTCTCTTGTATATCTTTCCACTCTCACCCTAAACCTATGCCCTCTAGTCTGGACTCCCCGACCCCAGGGAAAAGACTTTGTCTATTTATCCTATCTATGCCCCTCATAATTTTGTAAACGTCTATAAGGTCACCCCTCAGCCTCGATGCTCCTGGGAAAACAGCCCCAGCCTATGCAGCCTCTCCCTGCAGCTCAGATCCTCCAACCCTGGCAACATCCTAATAAATCTTTTCTGAACCCTTTCAAGTTTCACAACATCTTTCTGATAGGAAGGAGACCAGAACTGCACGCAATATTTTAACAGTGGCCTAACCAATGTCCTGTACAGCCACAACATGACTTCCCAACTCCTGTACTCAATACTCTGACCAATAAGGGAAAGCATTCTAAATTCCTTCTTCACTATCCTATCTACCTGAGACTCCACCTTAAAGGAGCTAAGAACGTGCACTCCAAGATCTCTTTGTTTAGGAACACTCCCTAGGACCTTACCATTAAGTGTATAAGTTCTGCTAAGATTTGCTTTCCCAAAATGCAGCACCTTGCATTTATCTGAATTAAACTCCATCTGCCACTTCTCAGCCCATTGACCCATCTGGTCCAGATCCTGTTGTCATCTGAGGTACCCCTCTTCGCTGTCCACTACACCTCCAATTTTGGTGTCATCTGCAAACTTACTAACTGTACCCCTTATACTTGCATCCAAATCATTTATGTAAATGACAAAAAGTAGAGGACCCAGCACCGATCCTTGTGGCACTCCACTGGTCACAGGCCTCCAGTCTGAAAAACAACTCTCCACCACCACCCTCTGTCCTTCTACCTTTGAGCCAGTTCTGTATCCAAATGGCTAGTTCTCCCTGTATTCCATGAGATCTAACCTTGCTCACCAGTCTCCCATGGGGAACCTTGTCGAACGCCTTACTGAAGTCCATACAGATTACATCTACTGCTCTGCCCTCATCAATCTTCTTTGTTACTTCTTCAAAAAACTCAATCAAGTTTGTGAGATATGATTTCCCAAACACAAAACCATGTTGACTATCCCGAATCAGTCCTTGCCTTTCCAAATACATGTGCATCCTGTCCCTCAGGATTCCCTCCAACAACTTGCCCACCACCGAGGTCAGGCTCACCGGTCTATAGTTCCCTGGCTTGTCCTTCTTAAACAGTGGCACCATGTTAGCCAACCTCCAGTCCCCCGGCACCTCACCTGCGGCTATCGATGATACTAATATCTCAGCAAGAGGCCCAGCAATCACTTCCTAGCTTCCCACAGAGTTCTCGGGTACACCTGATCAGGTCCTGGGGATTTATCCACTTTTAACCGTTTCAAGACATCCAGCATTTCCTCCTCTGTATTCTGGACATGTTGCAAGATGTCACCAACTATTTCCCTACAGTCTATATCTTCCATATCCTTTTCCACAGTAAATACTGATACAAAATATTAATTTAGTATCTCCCCCATTTTCTGTGGCTCCATACAAAGGCTGCCTTGCTGATCTTTGAGGGGCCCTATTCTCTCCCTTGTTACCCTTTTGTCCTTAATATATTTGCATTTGGATTCTCCTTAATTCTATTTGCCAAAGCTATGTCATGTCCCCATTTTGCCCTCCTGATTTCACTCTTAAATATACTCTTACTTTCTTTATACACTTCTAAGGATTCACACGATCTATCATGTCTGTACCTGACATATGCTTCCTTCTTCTTCTTAACCAAACCCTCAATTTCTTTAGTCATCCAGCATTCCCTATACCTACTAGCCTTCCCTTTCACCCTGACAGGAATATACTTTCTCTGGATTCTTATTATTTCATTTCTGAAGGCTTCCCATTTTCCAGACATCCCTTTACCTGCGAACATCTGCCTCCAATCAGCTTTCGAAAGTTCTTGCCTAATGCTGTCAAAATTGACTTTTCTCCAATTTAGGACTTCAACGTTTAGATCTGGTCTATCCTTTTCCATCACTATTTTAAAACAGATAGAATTATGGTCGCTGGCCCAAAAGTGCTCCCCCACCGACACCTCAGTCACCTGCCCGGCCTTATTTCCCAACAGTAGGTCAAGTCTTACACCTTCTGGATTAGTGGTGCTGGAAGAGCTTCTCTAGGAGGTACATCCACTTACTGAATCAGAAAATTGTCTTGTACACACTTAAGAAATTCCTCTCCATCTAAACCTTTAACACTATGGCAGTCCCAGTCGATGTTTGGAAAGTTAAAATCCCCTACTATAACCGCCCTATTATTCTTACAGATAGCTGAGATCTCCTTCCAAGTTTGTTTCTCAATTTCCCTCTGACTACTGGGAGGTCTATAATAAAATCCCAATAAGGTGATCATCCCTTTCTTATTTCTCAGTTCCATCCAAATAACTTCCCTGGATGTATTTCCAGGAATATCCTCCCTTAGCACAGCTGTAATGCTATCCCTTATCAAAAATGCCACTCCCCTTCCTCTTTTGCCTCCCTTTCTATCCTTCCTATAGCATTTGTATCCTGGAACATTAAGCTGCCAGTCCTGCCCATCCCTGAGCCATGTTTCCGTAATTGCTCTGATATCCCAGTCCCATGTTCCTAACCATGCCCTGAGTTCATCTGCCTTCCCTGTTAGGCCCCTTGCATTGAAATAAATGCAGTTTACTTTATTAGTCCTACCTTGTCCCTGCCTGCCCTGACTGTTTGACTCACTTCTGTTCTCAGCTGTACCAGTCTCAGATTGATCTCTTTCCTCACTATCTCCCTGGGTCCCACCACCACCTCCACCCCTCCACCCCTCCCAAACCTTACTAGTTTAAATCCTCCCAAGCAGTTCTCACAAATGTCCCTGCCAGTATATTAGTCCGCTTCCAATTTAGGAGCAATCCGTCCTTCTTGTACAGGTCACTTCTAACCCAAAAGAGATTCCAATGATCCAAAAGTGTGAATCCTTTTCCCATACTCAGCCATGCATTCATCAGCTCTATCCTCCTATTCCTGCCCTCACTAACTCGTCGCACTGGGAGCAGTCCAGATATTACTCCCCTTCAGGACCTCCTTTATAAATTTCTGCCTAACTCTCTGTAATCTCCCTTCAGAATCTCAACCTTTTCCCTTCCTATGTCTTTGGTTCCAATGTGGACAATGACCTCCTGCTGGCCCCTCTCCCCCTTGAGAACATTCTGCACCCTCTCTGAGACATCCTTGATCCTGGCACCAACACACCATTCTGCTTTTTCTCTGCTGGCCACAGAAGCGTCTGACCGTACCTCGGACTACAGAATCCCCTAACACAATTGATCTCTTGGAAGCCGACGTACCCCTCATTGCATTTGAGCCAGTCTCAATACCAGAAACTTGGCTGTTCGTGTTGCGTTCCCCTGAAAATCCATCACCCCCTACATTTTCCAAAACAGCATACCTGTTTGAAATGGGTATATCCACAAAAGCCTCCTGTCCTAGCCGACCTCTCTCGCCCTTCCTGGAGTTAATCCATTTGTGTGACTGTATCTGAGACTTTCCCCCCTTCCTATAACTGCCATCTATCACATACTGTTGCAAATTCCTCATTGCTTCTATCTGTCTCGCCAACTGATTCACTCGATCTGATACGATTCACATCCAACAGCATTTATGGCAGATATAGAGAACACAGTAAATCGAACAGTACAGCACAGAACAGCCCACAATGTTGTGCCGACCACTGATCCTCATGTATGCACCCTCAAATTTCTGTGACCATATGCATGTCCAGTAGTCTCTTAAATGTTCCCAATGACCTTGCTTCCACAACTGCTGCTGGCAATGCATTCCATGCTCTCACAACACTCTGTGTAAAGAACCCGCCTCTGACATCCCCTCTATACTTTCCTCCAACCAGTTTAAAACTACTACCCCTCGTGTTAGTCACTTCTGCCCTGGGAAATAGTCTCTGGCTATCAAATCTATCTATGCCTCTCATTATCTTGTATACCTCAATTAGGTCCCCTCTCCTCCTCCTTTTCTCCAATGAAAAAAGTCCGAGCTCAGTCAACCTCTCTTCATAAGATAAGCCCTCCAGACCAGGCAGCATCCTGGTAAACCTCCTCTGAACCCTCTCCAAAGCATCCACATTTTTCACATAATGGGGCGACCAGAACTGGACGCAGTATTCCAAGTGTGATCTAACCAAAGTTTTATAGAGCTGCCACAAGATCTCACAACTCTTAAAATCAATCCCCCTGTAAATGAAAGCCAAAACACATATGCTTTCTTAACAACCCTGTCCACATGGGTGGCCATTTTAAGGGATCTATGTACATGCACACCAAGATCCCTCTGTTCCTCCACACTGCCAAGAATCCTATCCTTAATCCTGTACTCAGCTTTCAAATTCAACCTTCAAAAATGCATCACCTCACATTTATCCAGATTGAACTCCATCTGCCACCTCTCAGCCCATCTCTGCATCCTGTCAATGTCCCACTGCAGCCTACAACAGCCCTCTATACTGTCAATGACACCACCAACCTTTGTGTCATCTGCAATCTTGCTGACCCATCCTTCAATCCCCTCATCCAAGTCATTAATAAAAATTACAAACAGTGGAGGCCCAAGGACAGATCCCTGTGGAACACCACTCACCACAGACTTCCAGGCAGAATATTTTCCTTCTACTACCACTCACTGTCTTCTGTTGGCCAGCCAATTCTGTATCCAGACAGCTAAGTTCCCCTGTATCCCATTCCTTCTGTCCTTCGGAATGAGCCTACCATGGGGAACCTTATCAAATGCCTTGCTAAAGTCCATATAAACCACATCCACAGCTCTACCCTCATCAACTTTTCTAGTCACATCCTCAAAGAATTCTATAAGGTTTGTGAGGCATGACCTGCCCATCACAAAGCTGTATTGACTGCATTTAATCATGCCATGCTCTTCCTGATGGTCATAAATCCTATCCCTCAGAATCCTTTCTAACACCTTGCAGACGACAGACGTGAGACTTACTGGTCTGTAATTGCCGGGGATTTCCCTATTTCCTTTCTTGAAGAGAGAAATTACATTTGCCTCTTTCCAGTCCTCAGGTATGGCTCCAGTGGAGAGTGAGGATGCAAAGATCTTCGCAAGTGGCAAAGCAACTGCATTTCTCGTTGCCGAGGACAAATCTGGTCCGGGCCTGGCAACTTGTCAATCTTAATGTTTGACAAAATTTTCAGCACATCAGCTTCCTCTATCTCTATCCATTCCAGCATGCACACCTGCTCTTCATAGGTTTCATTCACTACAAAGTTCGTTTCTTTCGTAAAGACAGAAGCAAAAAACTCATTTCGGGTTTCCCCTACCTCCTCAGACTCCACACACAAGTTCCCTATGCTATCCCTGATTGGTCCTACTCTTTCTTTGACCATTCTCCTATTCCTCACATAAGTGTAAAATGCCTTTGTGTTCTCCCTAATCCATTCTGCCAAGCCTTTCTTGTGCCCCCTCCTGGCTCTCCTCAGACCATTTTTGAGCTCCTTCCTCGCCTGCCTGTAATCCTCTAGAGCTGAGCTTGACCCTAACTTCCTCCACCTTATGTAAGCCCCCTTCTTCCTTTTGATGAGTAGCTCCACCACTCTCATTATCCAAGGTTCCTTTATCTTACCCCTTCTTGCCTGTCTCAGAGGGACATATTTATTCATCACTTGCAACAACTGTTCCTTAAACAGTCTCCACATGTCTATAGTGCCTTTACCATGGAACAATTGCTCCCAATCCATGCTTCCTAACTCATGTCTAATCGCATCATAGTTTCTCTTCCCCAATCATAGTTTCTCTTCCCCAATTAAATATCCTCCCATTTTGCCTAATCCTCTCCTTCTCCATAGCTATGTAGAATGTGAAGCAGTGTGCCTACATTCTATGTAGAATATGGGCGGCACGGTGGCACAGTGGTTTGCACTGCTGCCTCACAGCGCCAGAGACCCGGGTTTAATTCCTGCCTCAGGCGACTGACTGTGTGGAGTTTGCACTTTCTCCCCGTGTCTGTGTGGGTTTCCTCCGGGTGCTCCGGTTTCCTCCCACAGTCCAAAGATGTGCAGGTCAGGAGAATTGACCATCCTAAATTGCCCGTAGTGTAGGTAAGGGGTAGATGTAAGGGTATGGGTGGGTTGCGCTTCGGAGGGCTGGTGTGGACTTGTTGGGCCGAAGGGCCTGTTTCCACACTGTAAGTAATATAATCCGCACTAACCGTTAAACTCTCTTTAAACTCCCACATCTGACAAGAAGTACATATCAATGCAAAGACCGTTTTTGCTCCTTCACAATCTACAGACACAGAAAATAACACCAACTTATTCCTCTACAAACACTGCCCCAGTATAAATTAATAGCTATGGCTTATATTTTAAGTTTAAGCAAGAGACTTATCTCCAAAAAACATATAATCAAGAAAGATTCCATTATACTCACAACTGCAGTCTTTCTCTTGGACAGACTTAAAACAACAATTAACTTATCTGATTCTGTGCTGTGAACTTGACCCAACAGTTCTTCCAAGATTAGTTGTGAATTTCACTATTTGTTAATTTTCCCAGATGCACTCCGATGTCCAGTGATACACGAATTCAAACAACAAATGCAGTAACTGTGCAGGTTCTCTCTCTCCCACTCTCTCTCCTGCACTGTCCTCACCATGTCTTGTATTTTTGTTAAAAATCACACAACACCAGGTTATTTTACAACAGGTTCAATTTGAAGCACACTAACTTTTGGAGTGACGCTCCTTAATCAGGTGATAGTGGAGGGCTCGATCGTAACACAGACTTTATAGCAAATATTTACAGTGGTGATGTAACTGAAATTATATATTGAAAAATTGAATGCCTGTTAAGCCTTTCATCTGTTAGAATACAGTGATAGTTTCACTTCTTTCATGTGTAAATTACAAAACCTTTTTTTAAAAATTGCATTCTCAGATTAGCTGTTAACAATGGTGATAACTAGACAATATGTTGAAGGTGTTAGCCCCCTGTGTTCTCTGTCTATGCCATGATGTTTAAATTGATTCTAAAACAGAGTTTTACATAAATTCATGCAGTTTTTGAGCTCAGAGTTCTACATGAATGTATGCAGTTTTTGAGCAAAGTGCAATATAACTCTACAAGTACAAATTCACCCCACAAAATATATGTGTGCATGTGGGTCTTTGTCTGTGTGTGTGTGTGTGTGTGTCTGTCTGTCTGGTGTGGGGGTTGTGAGTGTGAGAAAGTGTGTGTGTGTTTGTGTGTGTGTGTGTGTAGTGAGTGCAGAGTGTCTTAAGTCTGTGAGGGGGTGCATGTGTGAGTGTGGGACTGTGTGTCTATGAGGGTGCGTGTGGGTGTCTGTGTGCGTGTCTGTGTGTACCTGTGCCCGTGTGTATGTGAGAGTGTGTGTGTAGGAATATCTGTGTGTGTGTGTGTGTGTGTGTGTGTGTAGTGCAATGGTGGTCACCTGTAATGTGACATGAACCCAAGGTCCCGGTTGAGGCCCTCCCTATGGGTACCGAACTTAGCTGTCAGCCTCTGCTCGGCCACTTTTCTCTGCTGCCTGTCCCGAAGTCCATTTTGGAGGATGGTCACCCAAAGGTCCGAGGCTGAATGTCCTGGATCACTGAAGTGTTCCCCAACTGGGAGGGAACCCTCCTGTCTGTTGATTGTTGTGCGGTGCCCATTCATCCGTTGTTGTAGCCTTTGCTCGGTTTCCCCAATGTACCATGTCTCAGGGCATCCTTGCCTGCAACGTATAAGATAGACAACGTTGGCTGAGTCACATGAGTACCTGCCATGTACAAGGTGGGAGGTGTTCCTACGCGTAATAGTGGTATCTGTGTCCACAATCTGACACGTCTTGCATTGTCCACTGCTGTTCTTTTGTAAGCTTTAAAGGTGAGAGTACAAAATACTTCAGCAATTTGGTCAATAATTTGGCTTGCTGCTTGAGAGATGTGAAGTCAGTCGCTCACTGTCCCTGTAGCCACAAGAGATCATATTCCTCTTTGCTTTGCCTTGCTTCACTCCACCTCACAGGGTTGTCATTTGAAATTCCCCTGCTCACCTTTACTACAGGGTTTTTCTCCAGGTAATCAATGTGTTCATATCTGGAGACATGTTCTGCCTGCATATCTTGTTTTTTAAATGAAACACACATGTTGCAATTAGAAGTTCAAAATATCCATCAGTGATCCTGTGTTATGGTCATGACAGTTTCACAAAGATTTAATGACACAGCTCAGACTACTGGAAACTAGAGTCCGTGGCTGATTACAAGTTCTACCCTCTTGATTTCAGATGAGACAACAGACACACGAAGTACAGGCCAACTGGTGATGCCTTTTTTTTGGAATAACAGCAGATTCTGAGGTTCAAGAGGATTTGCTTTCTTGAGCAGCAACACATGAAACAACCAAAAGGGAAGCTATTTTTGAAGGAGTCACATTGGCAAAGCTTGGGCTTCAGTTATCATCGGAGAAATGAAGTGACCATATGACTGGTGGTGCTCCAGCAATGGGCACATCTTAGGAGGGATCAGTTATTCGAGTCAAAAAAGAAATGGATCGCTTTAACCTTCTTCCACGTGACCTGATTGCATTCCACTGCTTCATTCATCAAGAGGATCTGTCCACACATTCTCTGCTGCTGAGCACCATCAGGTTCTTACCCTGACCTAAAATCTATGCCCCCTGCTCATTGATGCCTCCACCAAGGGGAAATGTTTCTTCCTGCCTATCCTGTCGATACCCCTCATACTCTTATACATCTCAATCATGTCTGCCCCTCACAGTACTCTGCATTCAGGAAAACATCTCTCTCTTTATAACTGAAACTCTGAAGCCCAGGTGATATTCTGGTAAATCTCCCCTGCACCCTCTGTGGGCTAACCAATATTTTATACAGTTCCAGCATAACTTCACTGATATTAGCCCAACAGGTTTAATTAGAATACTAGCTTTCAGAGCGCTGCTCCTTCATCAGGTGATTGTGGAAGACACAATTGTAAGATACAGAATTTAAAGCAAAAGCTTACAGTGTGATGGAACTGAAATTTTATATTAAAAAGTACTTTGATTGTTTGTTAAATCTCTCATCTGTTAGAATGACCATGATAGTTTCACTTCTTTCATATGTAAATCACAACACTTTTTTTAAAAGTAACAGTCTCAGGTTAACTTTAACAATTGGTGTCAGTCCAGATGAGTTGTTGAAGGTGTTAGCCCCCTATGTTCCCTGTTTAGACTGATTGTAATCTAAAACATGAGTTAACAGAGTCTTACATGGATTCATGCAGTTTTTCAGCAAAGTTCAATGTAACTCTACAAGTACAAATTCACCCCACACAAACATATGTTTGTGTGTGTATGTCTGTGTGTGTTTGTGTGTCTGTGTGTCTGTGTGTGTGTGTGTGTGTGTGTGTGTGAATGTCTAGGGTGGGGGTTTGTGAGTGTCTGTGAGAGAGAGTGTATCTGTGTGAGTGTAAAGTGATCTAAGTCTGTGAGAGGGTGCATGTGTGAGTGTGGGAGTATGTGTGTGCGTGTCTGTAGGAGTGTCTGTGTGTCTGGGGTGGGGGATTGTGAGTGTCTGTGAGGGAGAGTCTATATATGTGTGTGAGTGTAAAGTGGTCTAAGTCTGTGAGAGGATGCATGTGTGAGTGTGGGAGTGTGTGTCGTCTGTAGGAGTGTGTGTGTGCGTGTCTGTAGGAGTGTCTGTGTGTCTGGGGTGGGGGATTGTGAGTGTCTGTGAGGGAGAGTCTATATATGTGTGTGAGTGTAAAGTGGTCGAAGCTGATAGCTAAGTTTGGTACCCATAGGGAGGCCTCAACCAGCACCTTGGGTTCATGTCACACTCCAGGTGACCACCATTGCATTATACACACATGCAGAGACACTCCTACACACACACAGACACACACACAGACATACATACAGATATACGCACCGATACACAGACACGCACACAGACACTCCCACACTCACACATACATCCTCTCACAGACTTTGACCCCTTCACACTCACACACACATATACACTCTCTCTCTCACAGACACTCACAACCCCCCACCCCAGACACACACACCGACAGACACACACACACTCACTCTCCTACAGACACACACATTCCCACAAACTTAGACCACAGGGGAAAACAGGGGGCTAACACCTTCAATATCTCAACATCTTATTTGTGTTGACACCAATTGTTACAGTTAACCTGAGAACGTAACTTTTAAAAAAGGTTTTGTGATTTACATATGAAAGAAGTGAAACTATTATGGTCATTCTAACTGATGAGAGCCTTAACAAACAATCAAGGTATTTTTCAATGTATAATTTCAGTTACATCACACTGTAAACTTTTGCTATAAATTCTGTATCTTACAATTGTGTCCTTCGCAACCACCTGATGAAGTAGAGCTCTCTGAAAGCTAGTGCTTCCAATAAAACCAGGTAAAAACAAAGACTGCAGATGCTGGAAACCAGATTCTGAATTAGTGGTGCTGGAAGAGCACAGCAGTTCAGGCAACATCCGAGGAGCAGTAAAATCGTCATTTCGGGCAAAAGCCCTTCATCAGGAATACAGGCAGAGAACCTGAAGCATGGAGAGATAAGTGAGAGGAGCGTGGGGGTGGGGAGAAAGTAGCATAAAGTACAATAGGTGAGTGGGGGGTAGGGATGAAGGTGATAGGTCGGGGGCAGGGGGAGGTTGGACTGGATATGTGGAAAAGAAGATAGGCAGGTAGGACAAGTCAGGAGAAGTCATGGGAACAGTACTGAGCTGGAAGTTTGGAACTGGGGTGACGTGGGGGAAGGGGAAATGAGGAAACTGTTGAAGTCCACATCGATGCCCTGGGGTTGAAGTGTCCTGAGGCGGAAGATAAGGCGTTCTTCCTCCAGGCATCTGGTGGTGAGGGAGCGGTGGTGAAGGAAGCCCAGGACCTCCCGTTAAACCTGTTGGACTATAACCTGGTGTTGAGTGATTTTTAACTTTGTACACTCCAGTCCAACACCAACATCTCCAAACCATTCCCTGATATTAAACTCCATGCCTTGGCCAGACTCTATATATCCTCCTGTAATCTAACGCTATCCCCCTCACTATTTATCCAGCTATTTAATAACATCTGCGAACTTACTGATCAACCCTCTGACATTCAAGTCTAAATCATTTCTCTAAGCCACAAACAGTAAATATCACTGGCTGCTCGAACATTTATAAACCAATGCTAATTGTCCAGAGGGCAATTGAGAGTCAACCACTCTGCTGTGTGTCTGGAGTCACATGGAGGCAAGAACAGCTGGATTCCGTCTAAAAGGGAATTGATTAACCAGATGGGTTTTTATGTCAATTAACAATGGTTTCATTGTCATTACTAGATTCTTAATTTCAGAATTTTATTCAATTCATTTTAAACAGGAAAATTGAGGATTTTTATTTTTATTCAGTTCCAATGCCATAAAGTGATGTTTATATGTTCTTGGTTGGAGAAGTTCTTAACTGCCCAGTTCACATTAGATTGGAGTTCAATTCACTTCCTGAATCATGAAGGAGCTGGAACAGAGACTTCAGAGACTGTAAATGAAAAAAAAAATAACGTGTCAGAACTCAAAGGGAGAAGGACTCGACTTGGAGGAAGTAAAGAGTCTGAGTTAGTCTTGAGAGGAGCAGCTTTGGGCTTTGAGGATCTGGACATTGAGTGAGTGGGCAATGAGGCATTTAGCAACTTGTATCTCCGAGGTACTCCCAGCATATGGAAATCAGATGAATCAGTAAGTAAGAAATGTCACTTAATTAGAAACAGATTTCATTCCCAAATATTTGGTCTTTCAAGCACTTACTGTGAGCGATCATGTATGTTCCATTTGGTGAATCTGCAGAACAAACATAAATGTCCGTTAGGATGGGGAATGGTTCATTTTCAGAGAATGAGAACACAACAAGTGTGAGGGAATAGAGATTGTTTAAGAATTCCTCACTTTCACACTCCTCTCCATCCTTACACTTTATGGAGATGCTGGAGATGTCTCCCATTGTATCAATATTCAGTCAGTGAGGATGGGAGTGTGTTTGATGGGTTTAATGATCAATATTAGATCTGGTCTGGGCTGATCACATAAAGGATGATCAGGCAGCGAACAAGATGTATTTATATGTGTGTATCTGTGTGTGGGAATTCAATCAGTTCCCTTCCCCACAGTGTCCTGTGCTCCCAATACTGGAGATTCCCTCACACTCACCCAGTCCCCTCAGTTCTACATTCCCGTCTCTCTGATTCTTACCTCTCCATGGCTTTTTACAGATGATTATTCCGAATATTGTTGTTATTGCAGCGATTAATCCAATCACAATTACAAGATGGAAATGTTCCATGCTGTTTTTTGGAATTTCTGAAACATATTAAATAATATCATGATTTTCTCTGTTCCTGGATCCATTCCCAGTTTTGTGCTGACTAGGGACAATTTTAACTGATCCTGTGCATTGGGAATTGATGGCATCAGATGACATTTTAGCTTGATCCTCTCACAATTTCACTCTCCAGTGAAGTCTCTCAAGTTCCCATTGATGGGCTTGTAAATAATCTGGTACTGGAAAAAGAGAAAACAGAGAACCATCTTCAAATTAGAGTGAGGTCACTAGGAGTGAAATCAGGAAACAATTCCTTACAAAAATGGCAGTGGAAATGTGAAATTCGCTCAAGAAAATGCTGTGAGCACTGAGGATCAATGAAACATTTCCAGCCTGAGATCAGGAGGTTTCTGCTGGGGAAGGATAGCAAGACACATGGAGCGATATTAGATAAAGGAAGTGAGGGAATAGATCAGGCAGGACCTCACTGAATGATGGAACAGGCTCGAGGGGCTGAATAAAACTCTTGTTTCTGTATTAAACATGTGTACGTGTGTGTACACACATACACAGATACTCACTCACTCATTCATTCATACTCCAGGTCCTTACCCCACTGATAGAGCTGGGCCTCTGCCAGGCTGCTGTGTTCAATTTGACAGGAGTATTGATCCTCATCCCCAGCACTGATCTCAATCTTTTTCTGGATCTGGTGGGTCCCATCGTGGTTTGGTCGAACCCCCGAGGATTGGGTCTCAGACATGACCTCTCCATTCCTTAGCCAGGTCACCTCGATGTCTACAGGATAAAACCCAGTGACCAGGCAGGAGAGAGTGAGTGGCTTGTCCTGACCATTGGGCTCCGTCCTGGAGATGAACACTTCAGGCTGAACTGTGATGGGAAAGGGTGAAACCACAAAGAATAGACAGACACTGAATGGAATGGGAGAACGGTTTCATAGATCAGTGAGGTTAGATCAGAACATGGGATCAAAACTGAAATACATACCTTTCCTTGTGAAATATTCCTTTCCAGCTTTTAGATACCTCTTTAAAGATTCAACATAACCTTCTTCCAGATGTACTTTCCAGTAGTTGTTCCAGGAATTATCAGAATCCCATTTCTCTTTAGTCATCACTGCAATGGGATTGGATGCGATCCATTTCATTCTGTTTGGGTCTAAACTGATGAAGTCTTTTCCATCAAATCCAAATCTCATCGATGTCTTAATGCTGCCGTCATCACTGACCTCAACAGTAGTTATCCGTTGAAAAGTGTGAATTCCTGTCGGTGATCAAACTGGGATCAATAATTGATAATTTTAAAATTAAATTTGAAACAATCTGATGAAAGTGGAATGGGGATCCTGTATCAGGCCCAGGGTGAGGGGGTTACACACGGTGCTGATCCCCAGGGCCTGTGCTGTCAGAGGGTCCCAAACTCAGGCAGCACTGACCCTTTCTCCAGCTGCTGTCTCACACCTCAACCTGGAGCAAATAAGCAATATGCTCTCCAATCCAGGTCAGAATTCCAGCGCTCACATTCCCACTGTCCTGGACTGATAGCTTTGCTTGTTAAAGGTTCCATATTTTCCATCCTTTATTTCTTACTCACTCCTGGGACATACGTGTCACTGGCAGAGCCATCAGTTATTGCTCATCCCTAGTTGCCTTTAAGAAGGTGGTAGTGAGTAGCATTATTGACCTCCTGCAGTCCATATGCTGTTCATAGACTCACAATGCCCTTACGGAAGGAGTTCCAGGATTTTGACCCAGTGACACTGAAGGAATGGCATTAAAGTTTCAAGACAGGATGGTAAGTGGCTTGGAGGCGAACTTGCAAGTGCTGGTGGTGGTCCCATGTATGCGTTCCCCTTGTCTTACTAGATGGGAGAGGTCAGGGAATTAGAAATTGATGCCTCAGGATATTTGGTGAATTTTTGCAGTGCATCTTATTGATATTGCAAACTGCTATTACTGAGCTTCAGTGGTGGATGGGGTGCATACTTATACATGTGATGCCAATCCAGTGGGCTGTTTTGTCCCTGATGGTGTCAATTTTCTTGAATATTGTTGGAGCTCCATTATCCAAGAAAATGGAGAGTATTCCAACACACTGCTGACTTGTGCCTTGTAGATGTTGGACAGGCTTTGTGAAGTCAGGATGTGAGTTACTTTCTGCAATATTCCTATTCTGCAGTTGCCCTTGTTGCCATGCATTCATGTAGTGAGTCCAGTTGGGTTTCTGGTCAATGGCAAACACCCAGAATGTTGATTCTGTGAGACTGAGTGATGGCAATGCCATTGAATGTTAAGAGGCAGTGGTTAAATTGTGTCTTACTAAAGATGGTCATTGCCTGGCCTTGCCAAGGTGTTTTACTAAACCTTTATAAAACAATTCAATCCCATTATGACTTGGGTTTTTAATTTTGGGTTTGCAAAGAATGTGAGGGAGTGGGGAAAAGCTTCTGGTGAGATGGTGGTTGAGAAATGATCTTGGAAATAAAAGCACTACAGCTCTGATTTCTCTTCTAATGATGGACCCAAATGTCTGTGCCAGGGGTTAGCTTAGGTTTTATGTTAGCGAGTTTTGAGAAAATTTGTAGCTCAGGTTGAGGCTCTGGATGTAGGTTTGCTCACTGAACTGGTAGGTTCATTTCCAGACATTTCATCACCCTACTAGATAACGTCTTCAGTGGGCCTCAGGTGATGCACTGCTCATAATTCCTGCTTTCTATTTATATGTTTGGGTTTCTTTGGGTTGGTGATGTCATTTCCTATGGTGAGGTCACTTTCTGTTCTTTTTTTTAGGGGTTGGCAGATTACGTCTATCTCAATGTGTTAGTTGATCGAGTTCCAGTTGGAATGCCATGCCTCTCGGAATTCTTATGCATGTCTTTGTTTAGCTTGTTCTAGAATGAATGTGTTGTCCCAGTCGAAGTAGTGTCGTTCTTTATCCGTATGTAAGGATAGTAGTGAGAGGGGGTCATGTTGTTTTGTGGCTAGTTGATGTTCATGTACCCTGGTGGCTAGTTTTCTGCCTGTTTGTCCAATGTAGTGTTTGTTATAGTCCTTGCACAGTATTTTGTAAATGATATTAGTTTTGCTTGTTGTCTGTGTAGGGTATTCCAAGTTAACTAGCTGCTGTTTTACTGTGTTGGTGGGTTTGTCGGCTACCATGATGCCAAGGGGTCTGAGTAGTCCGGCAGTCATTTCTGAGATGTCTTTGATGTAGGGGAGAGTGGCTAGGGTTTCTGGACGTATTTTGTCTGCATGTTTGGGTTTGTTGCTGAGAATTCGGTGGACTGTGTTCATTGGTTCCCATTCTTTTTGAACACACGGTATAGGTGATTTTCCTCTGCTCTGTGCAGTTCTTCTGTGCGGCAGTTTGTGTTGGCTCGTAGAAATAATGTTCTGATGCAGCTTCGTTTGTGGGTGTTGGGTTGATTACTTCTGTAGTTCGATATTTGGTCCGTATGTGCAGTTATCCTGCACACGCTGGTTTGAAGTTTCCCATTGGCTGCTCGCTCCACTTGGACATCTCGGAATGGCAGTTTGTTGTTGTTTTCCACCTCTGTAGTGAATTCTACGCCAGTAAGGGGATTGATGGTCTTGAAGGTTTCCTCTAATTTATTTTGTTTAGTGATGACAAAGGTGCCATCCATGTTGCGGACCCAAAGTTTGGGTTGGATGGTTGGCAGAGCAGACGAAAATCACCTATACCATCTAATCAAAAAGAATGGGTACCCAATGAACACAGTCCACCGAATTCTCAGCAACAAACCCAAACATGCAGACAAAACACGTCCAGAAACCCTAGCCACTCTCCCCTACATCAAAGACATCTTGGAAATGACTGCCAGACTACTCAGACCCCTTAGAATCATGGTATCCCACAAACCCACCAACACACTAAAACAGCAGATAATGAACATGAAAGACCCTATACAGACAAAAAGTAGAACTAATGTCATTTACAAAATACCGTGCAAGGACTATAACAACCACTACATTGGACAAACAGGCAGAAAACTAACCACCAGGATACACAAACATCAACTCGCCACAAAACACCATGACCCTCTCTCACTGCTATCCTTACATACAGATAAGGAAGGACACCACTTCGACTGGGACAACACATCTATCCTAGGACAAACCAAATAAAGACACACATGAGAATTCCTAGAAACTTGGTATTCCAACAGGAACTCTATCAACAAACACACTGAGTTAGACCCCATCTACCACCCCCTGAAAAGAAGAACAGAAGTGACCTCACCATAGGAAATGATATCACCAACCCAAAAAAACCCAAACAAATAAATAGAAAGCAGGAATTATGAGCAGTGCTTCGCCTGAGGCCCTCTGAAGATGTTACCTAGTAGGGTGATGAAACGTCTGGAAATGAACCTACCAGCTCAGTGAGCAAACCTACATCTAGGTTTCGTGTCCCAGAAAACAAAAGGGAGCAAATTACATGGACTTTCTATAACTCTGATCTTACCTGATGTCTGGTTTATCCGTTTCATGACTGCATTCAAAGTTTTATTTGCCATGTTTGTATGCGTTACCACTAAATCTGAGATATAATCCCAGAATTGTGCATCAAAGGAGTCAGCCATGAACTGCTGCCTGGGGAAACATCGATGGATTTTACTGTCAAGATAACTTATTGCTTCTCCATTGACCGTTGCCAAGCTCATAACCTCAGGAAAATCGTTAATTCCCAACACAATTGTGTAAATTCCAGTGTGTACATTAGGGGCTGTAAAGCAAACAATGAACAGAACAATTTATGAACTACAAATGCAAGTATCATATTAATGTACCTGGACTCAATTGACCCTAATTACCTCAACCTCAGGAATATCACTTACACAAGAGATTAACACTTGAAGTGATTTTCAGGGAATGTTGCAAAGACACAATTAAAAGGACAGGTCAATAAACATTTACACACACTACCACAAATTAAAGTCAGCCCCATGCACATAGTAACAATCTCCAATAATCCCACCTCTTTATCACTCTGATAGAATCTTGTCTGATATTTTAAACAGAATCAGATTAAATTGGCCCACAATTGGTGGGTGCAAACACTCAGAATGGGGAGTAAACACAGAATTAGAGTCACTTAGACACTCAATGGAATCAGTGTGGACACACTCCAGGGATTGAAATCTTAAACAGAAAATCACCAACCTGGAAGAGTAACCTGAGACACATACAAGGCATGTATTTAAGATAAAGGGCAAAAGGGGATGTGAGGAAAACATGGTAGGGTGGTGGGAATCGAAACTCACTGCCTGAAAGACTGGCCAAGGCAGAAACTTTCATAACATTTGGAAGCATTTGTTTAGATGTACACTTGTGATTTCAAGGCTACAGGCCAAGTGTTGGAAAGTAGGGTCAGAATATTAGGTAGTTGTTTTGAACTGGCACAGATGCAATGGATTCAATGGTCTTTTTGCATGCTGTAGATCTCTATGACACTGACAATGATGATGGGGACAGTCTCTGTCTCTCTCTCTGTCTCTCTTTCTCTCTCTCACACACACTCTGTCAAACAGGGGGGTGGACAATCCAGAACAGGACCACCAGTGTCCACTGAGCTTATTAGCCGCCTTGACCTTATGTATGCTTCCCTTTTCCTCTCGGCTAGTTGTACGATTTCAAATTCATGGATATTGGCACCAGCACTGGGGAAGAAGGGAGCTGTTCTAATGGGATAAGCTCAAACTGAGTCGTGCTGGGACCAGAATCCTGGAAAATTCCACAACAAGTGATAGGACAGAATATGGAGAGGGTCAGGAATCGAACTTCAAGCCCAGCAGATAAGGGGGTAACAATGAAAATGGGGGCAAGACAATACAGGACTGACGGTGTTGGCCTTACGTGCTTGCAATGTATAAAACAAGGTAAATTAGCTTGTACAGCAGCATGGAATTGGCAGCCACAATGTTGTGACGATCATAGAGACATGGCTGCAAGGGGTTCAGGGCTGGCAGCTAAATATCCAAACACACGTGTCTTATTGAAAGGACAGGCAGATGGGCAAAGGAGGTGGGGTTGCCTTATTAGTAGGAAATGAAATCGGTAGCAAAAAGTGAAAAACAATCAGAAAGTGTAGAATCTGTGTGGACAAAGTTGAAGAGCCACAAAGGGAAAAGACCCTGATGGGAATTCTGTCCAGGCATCCTCACAGTAGTCAGGGTCTGGGGCAGAAATAAATCAAGAGATAGAGAAGGTATGGAAAGAAAGGCACTATTATAAAATTCATGGGGAATTCAATATGCAGATGAATTGGGAAAATCAGGGTTGAATATGATAGAATTCACTCTATTCACTCTGCAGTTTTTGAGGGAGAAGCTTGAATCAGACGTAATGGTTTTACAATTGTGTCAAGGTAACTTCAAAGACATGAGGAAGGAGCAGACTGCAGCTCACTGGAAAGGGAGCCTAGCAGAATAAAATGATGGAGCAGCAACGGGAGGTGTATCTGGTGGTAATTTGGGAGGCACAGCAGAAATTCAACCCAAGAGACAAGAAACACACTAAGAGGAGGATGAGGCAACTATGGATGACGCCAGAAGTCAGGGACAGCATAAAAGCCAAAGAAAAATCATAAATATGGTGAAGGTAGGTGGAAACTGGGAAGCCTTTAAAAACCAACAGAAGACAACTGAAACGGAATCAGTGGTGAAGATGAAATAAGATGGGCTTTGCAGTAAGAAAAAAGAGGATTTTTAGGTATATAAAAGATAAGAGAGTGGGAAGAGTGGACATTGGACTACTGTAAATAGAGACTGGAGAAGTAGTAAAGAGGAACAAAGAAATGGTGGATTGAATAAATAAATCCTTGGTATGTGTCTTCACTGTGGAAAACACAAGAAGCATACTAGAACTTTGAGATTCGGGGGCAGAAGTGAGCGTTGTGGTCATCACACAGGACAAGCTGCTGGGGAAGCTGAAAGGTACAAAGGAGAATAGGCTACATCCCAGAATTCTGAAGAAGATACTTGAGGAGATTGGAGAGATGCATTAGTGGTCATCTTTCAGGAGTCACTGGGGTCAAGGATGGACCCAGGGGACTGGAAAATAGCTGAAATAACCTCCCTGTTTAAGAAGGGAGGGAGGCAGAATATGGAAATTGTAGGCCAGTTGTCTTGCCCTTGGTTGTTCATAAGACATTAGGGTCCATTATTAAGGATGAGATTGTGGAGTACTTGGAAGTGCAGAGTGAAATAGGAGAGAGACAGCCCAGCTTGGTCAAGGGGAGGTCATGCCTGACAAATCTGTCAGAAATCTTTGAGGAAGTAATTAAAATAACTCCATGAAGACTGGTATCCAACAAAGCAAGTCATTCTTTTTTTCCAGCTAGCTCTGAGCTAGCTCTCAGAGAAAGCAGAGCACCTGATGCTTTTGTTTATATCTGTCAGCCAGGGCTCCCTGATTGGACCAGGTTAACAGCCCCTCTGCTTAAAAAATTGTCCCTTAGGTCTCTTTTATATCTTTCCCCTCTAACCCTAAACCTATGCCCTCTAGTTCTGGACTTCCCCCACCCCAGGGAAAAGACTTTGTCTATTTATCCTAGCCATGCCCCTCATGATATTATAAATGTCTATAAGGTCACCCCTCAGCCTCCAACGCTCCAGGGAAAACAGCCCAAACTTATTCAGCCTCTCCCTATAGCTCAAACTCTCCAACCTTGGTAACTTCCTTGTAAATCTTTTCTGAACCCTTTCAAGTTTCACAACATCTTTCCAATTGGAAGGAGACCAAAATTGCACGCAATATTTCAACAGTGGCCTAACCAATGTCCTGTACAGCCGCAACATGACCTCCCAACTCCTGTACTCAATACTCTGACCAATAAAGGAAAGTATACCAAATGCCTTCTTCACTATCCTATCTACCTGCGACTCCACTTTCAAGAATGTGCACTCCAAGGTCTCTCTGTTCAGCAACACTCCCTATGACTTTCCCATTAGGTCTATAAGTCCTGCTAAGATTTGCTTGCCCAAAATGCAGCACCTCGCACTTATCTGAATTAAACTCCATCTGCCAATTCTCAGCCCATTGGCCCATCTGATCAAGATCCTGTTGTAATCTGAGGTAACCCTCTTCATTGTCCACTACACCTCCAATTTTGGTGTCATCAGCAAATTTACTAACTATACCTCTTATGTTCACATCTGAATCATTTATATAAATGATGAAAAGTAGAGGAAAGCACCGATCCTTGTGGCACTCCACTGGTCACAGGCCTCCAGTCTGAAAGACAACTCTCCACCACGATCCTCTGTCTTCTACCTTTGAGCCAGTTCTGTATCCAAATGGTGAGTTCTCCCTGTATTCCATGATATCTAACCTTGCTCACCAGTCTCCCATGGGGAACCTTGTCAAACGCCTTACTGAAGTCCAGATAGATCACATCTACTGCTCTGCCCTTATCAATCCTCTTTGTCATTTCCTCAAAAAACTCAATTGAGTGGAGTCTCCTTCTCCTCCCCGCAGTGTTTACAAGACTTTAGACCAGGAACGATGAAGCTGTTTGGCTTCTCCCAATCAATGTGAAAATTAAAATTGTCCATTGGAACTATTTCCCATTTGCTCGGAGCTTCTCTGATTTCGGGGTTTCTACTTCCTGCTGTCAGGAGACCTGGACACAAATCCCATCAGAGTCTCCCAGACTGTGCTGCCTTCAATGTGTAAAAGATCAGGCTGGCTGTATAACAGGTGGCTGATCAAACATCTCCCATTTCAAACTCTCCCCAAGAGATTCACATTCACCCCAGACACAGAGAGAGAGAGAGAGAGAGAGAGAGAGAGAGAGAATGGAAAGCTGAATTCTGTACTTACCGGGAGAGACCCAGGAAAAACACAGGGAGAAGTTGAAAAGGATCAGCAACATTCTGGGAATCCACTGTCGTTCTTCCATTGGGAATTAAACATTTTGCGGGAGAAACAAAAACAGATGCTGTTTAAACTCAGAAAACAAAAACAAACAAATAACAATTGCGATTCCATTTTACGAGTCATGATTGAGTCTGCATGTTGGCTGGAAGCTGAAAGGAAGTAAAAATGTTTGTTGGGACCTTATATAATTGCTGTTGATCTTTGCTCGATTGTTGCAATCAGGGAACATGCCGGAGAATGATTGGCTAATCTTAGAAAAAAACCAATTGCATGAGCATAGCCCTCAGTCACCAGTTACCAGCAGTATCAATCTAAATGCAGGTTGAATGTCACTCTGAGCAACCACAGCTTCTATTTGGCTGGTACATTTCTCTGATGACACTCCAAGACACTTCACAAGATTCTGTGAAACAAAGTCTGACAATGTGCGAGAGAAGGACATACGGGACAGACAAACAAACAATTTCTCTGAGATGTGCAGCAAACAGCAAAGTGAGGTGGAACACTGGAGGAAGGGAATTGCTGAGCTCAGGATCTAAGTAGCTGAGAACACTGTCTCCTTGAGGGGGATGAATATAATTCAGGAAATTTAAAATGTCAGAATTAAAGGAGGGCAGAAATCTCAGAAGGCTGGAGGGCTGGAGGTGATTACACAGGTAGGGAGAAGCAAGTTCACAAAGCAGATTCAAACCTAGGCTGAGAAAGTGTAAAAATCTTTTCGGGCCAGGAACGTCAGTAAGTCAATGAACAGAGAATGGTTGAGCAAGAGTTGGTGGAGTAGATCAAATACAAATGCGGCGTGAGTTTCAGGGTGTGAGTCATGTAGAGAGCCCAGTGTGGGCTTTAGTGGAGCGAGTCATGTACAGAGAGCCCAGTGTGGGGGTTAATGGGGTGGGTCATGTACAGGGAACCCAGTGTGGGGGTTAATGGGGTGGGTCATGTACAGAGAGCCCAGTGTGGGGGTTAATGGGGTGGGTCATGTACAGGGAACCCAGTGTGGGGGTTAATGGGGTGGGTCATGTACAGAGAGCCCAGTGTGGGGGTTAATGGGGTGGGTCATGTACAGAGAGCCCAGTGTGGGGGTTAATGGGGTGGGTCATGTACAGAGAGTCCAGTATGGGGGTGTTAATGGGATGGGTCATGTACAGTGAGCCCAGTGTGGGGGGGTTAATGGGATGGGTCATGAAAAGTGAGTCCAGTATGGGGGAATTAATTATATGAGTCATGTACAGAGAGCCCAGTGTGGGGGTTAATGGGGTGGGTCATGTACAGAGAGCCCAGTGTGGGGGTTAATGGGGTGGGTCATGTACAGAGAGCCCAGTATGGGGGTTAATGGGGTGGGTCATGTACAGGGAGCCCAGTATGGGGGGGTTAATGGGATGGGTCATGAAAGGTGAGTCCAGTGTGGGGGAATTAATGATATGAGTCATGTACAGTGAGCCCAGTATGGGGGGGTTAATGGGGTGGGTCATGTACAGGGAACCCAGTATGGGGAGGTTAATGGGATGGGTCATGTACAGGGAACCCAGTGTGGGGGTTAATGGGGTGGGTCATGTACAGAGAGTCCAGTATGGGGGTGTTAATGGGATGGGTCACGTACAGGGAACCCAGTGTGGGGGGAGGTTAATGATATGAGTCATGTACAGTGAGCCCAGTATAGGGGGTGGGGGGGGGGGGGGTGGGGGTTAATGGGACGGGTCATGTACAGAGAGTCCAGTATGGGGGGTTAATGGGGTGGGTCATGTACAGGGAACCCAGTGTGGGGGGAGGTTAATGATATGAGTCATGTACAGTGAGCCCAGTATAGGGGGGGGGGGGGGGGGTTAATGGGATGAGTCATGTACAGTGAGCCCAGTGTGGGGGAGTTAATGGGATGAGTCATGTACAGAGAGTCCAGTATGGGGGAGTTAATGGGATGAGTCATGTACAGGGAACCCAGTGTGGGGGAGTTAATGGGATGAGTCATGTACAGTGAGCCCAGTGTGGGGGGAGTTAATGGGATGGGTCATGTACAGAGGGCCCAGTATAGGGGGGGGGGGGGGGGTTAATGGGATGAGTCATGTACAGTGAGCCCAGTATGGGGGAGTTAATGGGATGGGTCATGTAGAGAGCCCAGTGTGGGGGTTAATGGGGTGGGTCATGTACAGAGAGCCCAGTATAGGGGGGGGGGGGGGGGTTAATGGGATGAGTCATGTACAGTGATCCCAGTATGGGGGTGTTAATGGGATGAGTCATGTGCAGAGGGCCCAGTGTGGGGCTTAATGGAGTGAGAGCTGAGTTAATTCAAGTATCCTCATCCCACCAAAAACAGTTATGTCAGAACATAACACTTCATATTCCACATTATCCTCCTGAGAACGGACCCCCTTCACTCTCCTCCTGTGAGAGTGATGCTTCCCCTTCCCTCCTTCCCCTCACTCTCCTGTTCAGGTGACTTTCTTACTTCATTCGTCTCTTGTTACTGTGATCCATCTTTCCTCAACCTCCACTATTGTCTGTACTTCTCGTCTCCTTGTTTAAAGAAGGGTGTTAATTCATTGAAGGCAATTCAGAGGACCTTTGCTGGATTAAATGTGCAAGGTGTCTTTTGAGGAAAGATTGGACAGACTGGGCTTGTTTCTACTGGAATTTATAAGAGTGAGGGCTGGTTTAATTGAAGTGTGTAATATCCTGAATGGTCTTGACAAAATGCAAAGATGTTTTCTCCCTAGTCTAAAACTAGGGAGCATTGATGTTGTTAAAGTGGAACAGTAGCTCAGTGGTTAGGCTGCCTCACAGTGCCTGGCACTCTGTGTGGAGTTTGCACATTTTCCCTGTGTTTGTGTGGGTTTTTCTCACAGGGCTCTGTTCTCCTCCCACAGCCCAAAGATGTGCAGGTTAGGTAGCTAGGCCTCGCTAAATCACCCATAGTGTGTAGGCGAGGTGGATTAGACAGGGGAAATACAGGGATGCGTTGGGTCTGGGTGGAACATTCTTTAGAGGATGGATGTAGACTTGATGGGCTGAGTGGCCTGCTTCCATACTACAGGGATTGTATTTGGGGTCACTGTTTTTGGACAGAGTTGTGCAACTTTTGCATTCTCAACCTCACACCGCACTGAACAAGAGGAGATTGAATTCTTTTAAGACAAATATATGTAGATCCTTGCAGGGAATCAAAAGGTTATCAAGAATAAATGGGAACACAGAATTCAGAACACCTAAAAACCTGCAATAGAGTTAACAAATGGTGAAGTTGGTTTGAGTCAGACAGCACAGAAACAGACCGTTTGGTCCAAGTTTCCCAAACTAACCTAGTCCCACTTACCTGCAGTGCTCTAATTCTGCTCCGATATTGTGTGTTCATCCATTGTTTGCCAGCTCACTTAACCTGTCTTGATGGTTTTGTAACCTCTCCATCACCACTCCACAACTGTTTGACATGAGTAACCAGTTCGATTGAGAACCACCAAACTATTACCTGGAGGAGGAACGTCTCATAATCCGCCTTGGGACCCAACAACCATGTGGGATCAATGTGGATTTCAACAGCTTCCTCGTCTCCAAGAGATGTTTAGAATTGTGCAAGCTTTGTCAAGATTTAAAGAGAAGGATATGGAAGTATTTGCCATATCGTTTGAGAAGATAGCAACACAAATGTAATAAAAATTAACAGGTATAGCACAGGAGATATATACGTCCCCAATGGGGCAATACGATGAGATAAAAAGACCTACTCTGAGCTAATATGAGTTGGACCTGAACTAGAGAGTTAGTTAATTAATTAATATATAATTATACATATTATTCATTTATTTTATAATGTATAATAATAAATTAATTAATAAATAAAACAGTTAACAGAGAATAAGAGAGAGTTCAGAAGAACAAGGAGGGGACATGAGCAGTCTTTAGCAGGTAGAATAAAAGCGAACCCTAAAGATTTCTATCGATATGTGAGGAATAAAAGGATGACTAGTGTTGGAATTAGCCCTGTCATAGACTGAAGTGGGAAGTTGTATGTGGATCTGTGGAGATCGGAGAGGTGCTGAATGCATATTTCTCATCTGTTTTCACTCAGGAAAAAGAGAATATTGTAGAGGAGAAGACTGAGATAATGGCTATTAGAGTTGAAAAGATTGAGGTTAATATGGAGGAGATGTTATCAATTCTGAAAGGTGTGAAAGTAGATAAGTTCCCTGGGCTGGATGGGATTTTTCTGAGAATTCTCTGGGACGCTAGGGAGGAGAAGGCTGAGCTTTCAGCCTTGATCTTTGAGTCATTATTGTCTCCAGGTTTAGTACCAGAGGACTGGACGATTCCAAATGTTGTGCCCTTGTTCAAGAGGGCAGTAGAGATAACCCAGGTAATTAAAGACCAGTGAGCCTCACGTCTGTTGTAGGAAAATGTTTGGAAATGATTTTTAGAGTTAGGATTTATAATCATCTAACAAGTAACAATTTGATTGGAAATAGTCAACATAGATTCGTCAAGGGCAGGTCGTGTCTCACAAATCTCATTGAGTTTTTTTCGAAGGTGAGCAAGCATGTAGATGAGGGTAAGGCAGTTGACGTGGTGTACATGGACTTCAGTAAAGTCTTTTATAAGGTTCCACACTGTAGGCGATTGGAGAAAATGCAGAGGCTTGGGATTGAAGGTAGTTCAGCAATTTGGATTAGAAACTGGCTTTCTGTAAGAAGACAAGGAGTGATGGTTGATGGAAAATGTTCAGCCTGGAGTCCGGTTATTAGTGGTGTGACATAAGGATCTGTTTTGGGACTATTGCTGTTTGTCATTTTTATTAAAGGCTTGGACACAGCCATAGGTGGATGGGTTAGTAAGTTTGCAGATGACACTAAAGTGGGTGAGTAGTGGACAGTGTGGAAGAATGTTGCAGGGAGTCTTGGATAAACTGCAGAATTGGGTTGAAAGGTGGTAAATGGAGTACAATGCAGATAAATGTGAGATGATTCACTTTGGGAATAATAACAGGAAGGCAGAGTACTGGGTCAATGGAAAGATTCTTGGTAGTGTTGATGTGCAGAAGGGCCTTGGTGTCCATGTACATAGATCACCTGAAAGTTGCCACCCAGGTTGATAGTGCTGTTAATAAGGTATACGGTATGTTAGGTTTTATTGGCAGAGGGATTGAGCTCTGGAGTCATAATGTCATGCTGCAACAATACAAAATGCTAGTGCGGCCACACTTGGAATATTGTCTACAGTTCTGGTCGCCCCTTTAGAGGAAGTAGTGGGCGGCACGGTGGCACAGTGGTTAGCACTGCTGCCTCACAGCGCTGGAGACCCGGGTTCAATTCCCGCCTCAGGCGACTGACTGTGTGGAGTTTGCACATTCTTCCCGTGTCTGCGTGGGTTTCCTCCGGGTGCTCCGGTTTCCTCCCACAGTCCAAAGATGTGCAGGTTAGGTGAATTGGCCAAGCTAAATTGCCCATAGTGTTAGGTAAGGGGTAGATGTAGATGTAGATGTAGATGTAGATGTAGATGTAGATGTAGATGTAGATGTAGATGTAGATGTAGGGGTATGGGTGGGTACGCTTCGGCGGGGCGGTGTGGACTTGTTGGGCCGAAGGGCCTGTTTCCACACTGTAAGTAATCTAATCTAGAGGAATTGGAAAAGGTGCAGAGGAGATTTACCAGGATGTTGCCTGGACTGGTGCAAAGGTCTTATGAGGAAAGTCTGAGGGACTTAGGTCTGTCCTCATTGGAGAGAAGAAGGCTAAAAAAAATTTAATAGAGACAAACAAGGTGATCAGAGGATTAGATCGGCTGGACAGTGATAGTCTTTTTTCCTAGAATGATGATGTCAGCTTGTTCGAAGGGACATAGCTGCAAACTGAGGGGTGATAGATTTAAGAAAATGTCAGAGGTAGGTTCTTTACTCAGAGAGTGAGAATGCCCTGCCTACCAATGTCGTTAACTCAGCCACATTAGGGGCATTTAAACAGTCCTTAGATAAGCATTCAGATGATGATGGGATAGTGTAGGGGGATGGGCTTAGATTAGATCACAGGTCGGCACAACATTGAGGGCCAAAGGGCTTGTTCTGTACTGTATTATTCTATGCTCTGTGTTCTATTACCAAGCAGATGAAAGATATTGAGGAATGTAGCGTTGAGGCAAAGATCTGATCAATTATGATTCTGTGGAATATAGATTAGATTGGAAGGGTCAAGTGGCCATCTCTTGTTCCTTGTTTATATATTCATATGTTCCAATGAAAGCACAAATATACATCAATACATATAATCTGATAGGCATCTTAGATTAACGGCTGAACACTGACATAAATTGGGATGTGAAAATGAAGTGTACATGATATTTGAGGAAAGATGGATGAAAATGATAGCATTATCACAACAAAGAGCAATGACCAAAGCTCATGAATCCAGTGCGTAGAAGTGATTTGTGTCATGATGTGTGTGATAAAGGAAAGAAGCCCCTTATGGGAGTGATGTACAGGCCCCATAATGGAGAGAAAAGGAAGAAATAATGAGAACTTGTTAAAAAGGGTGTGGCAATGGAGCCAGGCATCACTGAAAAAAATCCAATAGATTGCAGATCAGTCATTGGGTTTATCAGCCATCCCAGAACCGACTGTAGCAGAAGGTGAAGTGAGTTATCCTCACTTACAGGATGGCCTCCAAAACACAAGATCTTACACTGGCATTGCGGATCTTTGACACATCATGAAGTTATCAAAGTTATAATGTGTATATCCAGTCAGAATGATCAGAATAGTTCTAAATTGTGCAATCAAGTAAATAAATAATGACTGATCCAACAGAATCTAGATGAGGAGCTTAAAAAATATTTTGGGGGTAGTTTTCTTCGGCCGTCACATTCTGCAGCCTACCAGAGATCAGGCTGGATCTCTTAATCTGTGAAGGATTAATACATGGCCTTGTAGAGACCACAGCACTCCCTAGTAGTAATGATCAGAATATAATCGAATTTGCAATCAGTGCTGTCAATTATATACAGGTGACAAAGTGCAAAATGTCCTTTTACAGGAAAACAAAACTCGCATGAATTGCCAATGGAATCATCTCGATGTATCACATTGATAACACCTAAGAACTGAAGCGTTAGGATGGTCACTTTGTATCTCTCATTGGTTTTCATTAATGGGGATGATTAACTTGAACAGTCTGCAGTCAGCTTGGTGAGGTCATAGCCATTTGTAAGACTGAAAGCTGCATAGAAGCTGTGAGTCTCAGAGCAGAGAGGCTATTAGGAAACACCAGTGTTTGTAATGTTTATACCATCTTGAAAGAATATAATGGGGCCCCATGCTTGAAGCCAGGAGCCACAGTTTTGGGACCTGAAAGAAGTGTTGGAGGCATACTTAGCAAAAAGCTAATGGTAGGATTTCCATGAATATCTTATACCATGGGAAATGCTGAAATGCTGAGGAAAATTAAAGTGAATTCCAGAGAACATTAACTTTTAGTTTAGACTTCCAGCAGCCACAGTATTTTACAATTTTTAAAATCAGTTTGTGATTCACCTACTTTGTTACGTGATGCAAAAATTCTTTACACTTTGTAATTCTTAAACTGAAAATGATCAACTGCAGCAAAGTAAACCTTTGTTTATGGAGTTACTGTAAACATTGGAGACATTGAACGACCACTCCTTGTTTTATTGGGATCATACCAGTAATAAGTTTCAGTGTTGTAAGTCTGTGTTAATTATTTACTTGATTGCACAACTTAGTACTATTCTGATCATTCTGACTGTATATACACATTATAACTTTGATAACTTCATGACGTGTCAAAGATCCGCAATGCCAGTGGAAGATCGTGTGTTTTGGAAGCCATCCTGTAAGTGAGGATAACTCACTTCACCTTCTGCTACAGTCGGTTCTGGGATGGCTGATAAACCCAATGACTGATCTGCAGACTCTTCCACACATGTTATAGGCAGCAGATGGGGAGTTGGATAATCAATAAAATATTGAAGGCAATTCAGAGGACCTTTGCTGGATTAAATCAATTAAATCAGCACCTCTCCGATCTCCACAGATCCACATACAACTTCCCACTTCAGTCTATGACAGGGCTTATTCCAACACTAGTCATCCTTTTATTCCTCACATATCGATAGAAATCTTTAGGGTTCGCTTTTATTCTACCTGCTAAAGACTGCTCATGTCCCCTCCTTGGTCTTCTGAACTCTCTCTTATTCTCTGTTCACTGTTTTATTTATTAATTAATTTATTATTATACATTATAAAATAAATGAATAATATGTATAATTATATATTAATTAATTAACTAACTCTCTCGTTCAGGTCCAACTCATGTTAGCTCAGAGTCGGTCTTTTTATCTCATCGTATTGCCCCATTGGGGACGTATATATCTCCTGTGCTATACCTGTTTTTTTAAATTACATTTGTGTTGCTACCTTCTCAAATGACATGGCAAATACTTCCGTATCCTTCTCTTCAAATTTTGACAAAGCTTGCACAATTCTAAACATCTCCTGACTGAACCATGAGTTATGATGATAAATCTCCTCTTCCATGTTTTCCCAAACCTTTGATTTAACTTGCACAAGCCGCACCATTCTCACTCTTTTGTTTTCTCCCTTCTTTCACTTTTCACTCCCTTTCTTTCTTTTCTTCTGCCCTTTGGAATTTTACTTTCTGAAGTTCAATGTAGAATTCCATGTCGAAGTTTCTCATTTCTGGTTACCTGAACTGCAACTCAAGATTCACTCATGCATCCTGTATACCACCTGTAACTTTGGCTCTGCTATTGTCATTAGCCCAATCAGTTTTGTTATTAAATCTATAATGTCCACTTTCTTAGCTTACTCTGGCAACTGTGTATATAGTCTGCTGGCCAGGTCTGCTTGTTTAGCTTGCGTTGTACCCTACACCTATACCAGAGAAATTGTGACACTTTCAAAACCTCTTCAACAATTTCCAGTGCCATCTTACATAAGTAGAAACCGGATTTTTGATTACCACCCTAAAAGCAAAGTCCACTTTCAGACCTACATTGCCTGCATTTCAAGAACCTAGCCTCAAGTCCCAAATTAGGTTCCAGCACAGAGACAGACAGCTGACCTAAATTAGCCTTTCTACCACTTTATTTGCAACACTGTAAAGTGAAGATATCAAAGACCCTCAAAATTCACACAAAAGACAGATAGACAAACAAACAGATAAAGGCTAAACAAAAGAAATAACAAACCTGGTCAGGTTCCTCGAATGGTTTCCACAATACTTTGCTCCACAAGCGTAGGTGATGGTTTCTTGGGTGATTTTTCTGAAGATTTTGTTCAGGGTCACTTTTACAGTTCCTTCAGATAAAGGCAGCAATCCTTAGAATGGCCATAATATGACAGAAATTACTCTGCAGTTTGAGAGAGAAAAGGTGGAATCAGATGTAACACTATTACAGTTGAATAAAGACAACTACAGAGGCATGAGGGAGAAACATCTGAAAGTGGATAAATCACCTGGATCCATTGAGCTCCACCCAAGAGTTATATAGTCATAGAGTCTTAGAGATGTACAGCATGTCCAACTTGGTAAAAACAATGACTGCAGATGCTGGAAACCAGATTCTGAATTAGTGGTCCTGGAAGAGTACAGCAGTTCAGGCAGCATCCGAGAAGCTGTGCTCTTCCAGCACCACTAATCCAGCATGCCCAATTTATCCATGCTGACCAGATATCCTAACTTAATCCAGTCCCATTTGGCCCACATCCCTCTAAACCCTTCCTATTCATATACCCATCCAGATGCCTTTTAAATGTTGTAACTGTACCAGCCTCCACCACTTCCTCTGGCCTCTCATTCCACACACACACACACCACCCTTTGCATGAAAAAGATTTCACTTGGGTCCCTTTTATATCTTTCCCCTCTCACCCTAAACTTATGCCTTCTCATTAAGGACTCCCCCACCCCAGGGAAAAGACTTTGTCTATTTACCCTTCCCATGCCCGTCATGATTTTACGAACCTCTGTAAGGTCACCCCTCAGTCTCCAACACAAAGGAAAACAGCCCCAGCCTATTCAGTTCTGATGGAAATAGCTGTCGAGATACTTTACTCGTGATCTTTCGGACATCACTGGAGTCAGGGAGACTCCCAGAGGACTGGAAAATCACTAATGTAACCCCCCTGTTTAAGAAGGAAACAAGGCAAAAGATAGGAAATGATAGGCTAATTAACCTGACCTCAATGATTGGCAAGATTTTGGAGAAAATTGTGAAGGATGAGATTTCTGAATATTTGGAAGTGCGTGGTAAAATAGAGTATAGTCAGTACATTTTCAAAAAGAGGAGGTCATGCCTGACAAATGTGTTAGAAATCTGTGAGGAGGTGACAGGCAGGTTAGACCAAGGAGAGCTAATGGATGGTATCTATCTGGACTTCAAGCAGGCCTTTGACAAGGTGCCACACAGGAGGCTACTGAGTAAGATGAAGGACCATGGCAGTCCAGGCAAGATACTAGCATGGACAGAAGCGTGGCTGTCTGACCGAAGGCAAGAGTGGGGATGAAAGGTTCCTTCTCAGGATGGCAGCTGGTGACTAGTAGTGTTCCACAAGAGTCAGTGTTGGGACGACAGCTTTTCACTTTATACATTAATGATCTGGATAAAGGAACTAAGGACATTCTGGCTAAGTTTGCAGATGATACAAAGATATGTTGAGGGACGGGTAACATTGAGGAGGCAGGAAGGCCGCAGAACAATTTAGACAAGTTAGCAGAATGGGCAAAGAAGCAGCAGATAAAACACAACATGGGAAAGTGTGAGGACATGCACTCTGTTAGGAAGAATTCTTGAATTGGGGAGCAAATTCAGAAATCTGGAGTGCAAAGGGAACTGTAATCTACTCCAGAATTCTCTTAAGGCAAAATACAGTTTGAGAGGGTAGTTAGCAAGGAAAATACAATGTTGACCTTCTTTTCAAGAGCACAAGAAAAATAAGAATGTTCTTCTGAGGCTTTATCAGGCTCTGACCAGACCACATTCCAAATATTGTGAGCAATTCTTGGCCCCATATCTCAGGAAGGATGTACTGGCCCTGGACCGGATCCAGGGGAGGTTCACAAAAGTGATCCCAGAAATGAAAGGCTGAGCAAATGAGGAATGTTTGAGGACTCTGGGTTTATGCTCGATGGAATGTAGAAGGATAAGGTGGGGATCTGATTGAAACTTGCAGAAGATTGAACGGGCTGGACAGGGTGGACATTGGGACAATGTTTCCATTGGCAAGAGAGAGTAGGACCCAAGGCCACTGCCTTAGAGTAAAAGGAAGACCCTTTATAATGGAGATGAGGGGAAATGTCTTTAGACAGAGAATGATGAATCTATGGAATTCATTGCCATAGAAGGCCAGGTCAATAAGTATATGTAAAATAGAGATAGGTAGGTTCTCCATTGCCAAGGTGATTAAAGGTTACAGTGAGAAAGCAGGAAAAAGGAGTTGCAAATCTGTTAGCCGTGATTGAATGGTGGAACAGACTCCAAGGGCATGATGGTATAATTTCTGCTCCTCTGTCCTATTCTCTTAGAATGTAGGTTTATAATCTCTGAGCATCTAAGAGCTGCTAATGGGGGTTAGGTGGGGAGCTCTTCAAATTTTCATGTGGTGTTATCAACAGCCCAGATTCCTTCTCACAGAAAACGCAGTCCAAAATTTAATTCAAACTCTGACCACTCCCTGCCAGACTGACCATCTCCTCCAAGAGATCCCAGTTAGCTTTTATCATCAGTCAAGTGCCTGAGCATAATATTCTTCCAGACTTGCTGGAACCAATTCCTATGTACAGAACATGTTAATAGCTAACTTCTGATGTCTCTTTAAGCATCATATTAATCCAAAGTATCTGCAAAAAGCTTTAGATCAAGACCAAACTGAATTAAATTCCATGCCTTGCCTGATGAATAAAAAGAAGCTTGTTTGATCTGTTTTCCCAAGTAATACAAAGTTTTTCCCACTGTAAGATAACAAGAAATACTAGCAGTAATAGACTGTTTATCCCCCTGAATCTGCTCCACCATTCAATTGGATTATGCTTGATCTGACTTTCCTCACTTTCCTGCTCTTGCTCATAACCCTTGGCTCCCCGACTGATCAAATATTTCTCAAACTCAGCATTAAACATACACAAGAACCTTGCTCCCACATCTTCCCATGGCAAAGAAGGTTCAAACACTCACAACCATCTGAGAAAAGAAATTCCCCCTCATCTCGGTTTTAAATTGCCAGCCCTATATGCTGAGACTATGCCCCCTGGTCCTGAATGGAAACATCCTCTCAGCATTTACTCTCTCAAGCCCCTTCAGAAGCCTATATCTTTCAATGAGATCACCTCCCATTCTTCCTAAGTCCAGTGAGTAGAGTACCAACCTGTTCAATCTTTGCTCAGAAGACAATCAGTCCAACACCAGCGATCATCACAGTCAACCTCCTCTGAACTGCCTCCAAAGAAATTATACCTTTCCTTAAATAAGGGTGCCAAGACAGTTCACAGTGCACCAGATGTGGTCTCACTAGCACATTGTTCAGCTACAGTAACATTTTGCAACTCTTTTCCTTCAATCCCTTTGAAAAATGGACAACTTTCCATTCACCTCCCTGATTATCTGATTGTGTGCCAGCTTTCCATGTTTCATGTACAATATCACTCAGTGCTGCAGCTTTCTGTAGATTCTGTACATTTCAATAATACTGTACATTTGTTCTCCCTTCCAAAATGCACAACTTTGCTTCTTCCTACATTACAATTCATTTGCCAAAGTAGTAGCAGAACATTTGGGAAAAAAACATTATCTAATCAAGCAGAATCAGCATGGCTACATGAAAGAGAGATCAAGTCTGACTAATGGATTTGTTTTTCGAAGAAGTCTCCAGCAGAGTGGAAATCAGTGGTTGTGTTGCATTTGGAGAACTCAGCAAGGTACCTCACGAAAGGTTAAATTGTAAGATAAGACTCCAAAGTGTTGGAGGTCGTTTGCATGGACAATGAATTGGCTCACAGGCAGGAAACAGCAAGTGAGAGTAAAAGGGTTTTATTTAGGTTGATGCAAAATACCTATTTAGCTCTTCTGCCATTTCCTTATTCCCCAAAACTGTCACAATCAGTTCACATTGCTGCTAGAGAGCATCAGTGGTGGAGTGAGTGGATGCTTGTGAATGTGGTGCCAATCAAAGGGACTGCTTTGTCCTGAACAGTCATAATGTGTGGCACTGGAAAAGCACAGCAGGTCAGGCAGCATCCGAGCAGCAGGACAGTCGACAATTCGGGCATCAGCCTTTCATCAGACATTCCTGCAGGACGTCTGCCTGAAACATTGACTCTCCTGCTCCTTGGATGCTGCCTGACAGGCTGCGCTTTTCCAGCAATACACGTTTCGACTCTGATCTCCAGCATCTGCAGTTCTCACTTTCTCCGAGTTTCTGGTCAAGAGTAACAATCAAAGCTGCTGATTGTGGAAGATTCAGTGATGGTAGCACAACTGAATATCAAGGGGCAGTGGTTAGACGGTCTCTGATTGGAAGTGGTCATTACCTGGTATTTGTGTGGCTCGTAGGTTACTTGCCACTTGTCAGCCCAAGCCTGGATATTATACAGATCTTGTTGCATTTGAGCATGGACTGCAATGTCAGGGAGTCATGAATGGTGCTGAACATTGTGCAATCATTGACGAACATTCCCACTTTTGACCTAATGATAGAGGGAAGGTCAATGCTGAAGCAGCTGAAGATGGTTGGGCATGGAACACTAGCCTGAGGAGCTTCTGCAGGGATGTCCTGGAGCTGTGATGACTGACCTCCGACAAGAACATCTTACTATGTGCCAGCTATGTCTCCAAACAGGGGAGAGTTTGCTCTTGATGCCCATTGATTGCAGTTTTGCTCGGGCTCCTTGATGCCACACTCGATCAAACATGGCCTTGATGTGATGGTCTATCATTCCCACCTCCCTTCTGGAATTCAGCTCTTTTGTCCTTGTTTGTACTAAGTCTGTAATGAGGTCAGGAGCTGAGTGGACCTGGTGCAACCCAAACTAGCTGATACAGAGCAGGGTATTGCTGAGCAGATGCTGCTGGACAGCATTGTTGACGACACATTCCATCACTTTATTGATGAACAAGAATGGACTAACGGGGTAGTAATTGGTTGGGTTGGATTTCTCCTGCTTTTCATGTACAAGACATACCTGGGCAACTTTTCACATAGTCGGGTAGTAATCAAAGCTGTAACTGTACTGGAAGAGCTTGGCTAAGGACTTCAGGAACAAGTCTTCAGTACTATTGCCGGAAAGTTGCCAGGGCCCATAGCCTTTGTTGTATACTCTGCCTTCAGCTGTTTCTTGATCTCATGTAGAGGAACTGAATTGGCTAAGGACCTGACGTTGGGGACCACCGGAGGAGATAGAGATAGATCATCCAAACTACACGTCTGGCTGAAGATTGTTGTGAATGTTTCAGTTTGATCTTTTGCACTGATGTGCTGAACTCTTTCATCATTGAAGATGGAGATATTTGAGGAACCTCCTCAAATGAGTTGTTTAATAGTCCACCAGCAGTGACAACTGAATGTGGCAGGACCACACAGCAGTTGGTTGTGAGATCGTTTAGCTCTCTCAATCACTTGTGCTTATATGATTTGGCATGGAAGTAGTCCTGTTTGGTAGCTTCACCAGATTGATACCTCATCTTCAGGTCGGCCTACTGCTGCTCGTGGCATGCCCACCTGCACTGTCCATTGAACCCAGGTTAATCCCCTGGCTTGGTGGTAATGGTCCACAGGCAGGTTGGTAAGGATGGGGTCAAGTGTATTTTTCCCTCTTGTTGGTTCCCTCACCACCACCTACAGACCCAGTCTAACAGCTATGTCCTTTACTAGGTAACCAGCTCAGTCTGAAGTGCTGCTGCTGAGCCACTCTTGGCTCATCAGCTGAGGGAGGATACTACATAGTAATCAGCAGGTGGTTTCCTTGTCTGTGTTTCAGGTGAAGCCATGAGGCTTCATGGGATCTGGAATCAATGTTAGGGATTCCAAAGGCAACTCCCTCTGGACTGTATTCCACGACCTCTGCTGGGTCAGTCCTGCCAGTGGGGCAGGACATGGTGATAGTAGTATCTGGGACATTATCAGTTATGATTCCATGAGCCTGGCTGTTGCTTGACTAGTCTTGAGTGGCTTTAGTTCATTGTGACTGGTAAAACTCGGCCATTCCAGAGGGATGTTGAGAGTCAAATATATTGTTGGGAGTCACACGTTGGCCAGACTAGATGAGCAAGGCAGATTTCCTTCCCCGAAGGTTATGAGTGAGCCAGATGGGTTTTTCCAACGATCAACCATGCTTTTATCATCTTCAGTAGGTTCTTAATTCCAAATATTTTTATTGATTTCAAATTCCACTATCTGCAATGGTGGGATTCAAACCTGAGCCTCCAGAACATTGGCTCAGTTTCTGGATTAATGATGAAGTGATAATACCACTAGGTCATTATCTCCATTCATGTTTAATCCACTTTTAATTAAAGAAAATCAGCTCGGTAAATAGAACGTTGGCCTTTATCTCAAGAGGGTTCCAAAAGAAAGTGGGGAAATTATGTTTCTGTTATTCAGAGCCTTGGGCAGATTGCATCAGCAACATTACGTTTAGTCTGACACATCAGATCTCAGATCAAAGAGACTGGCCACCAAGGAGAGGGGAGCAGTGTAGATCCAGCAGAAATATCCCACAGATTCAAGGTTTGAATTATAAAGGCCTTCAGGATTTAATATCATGTACAACAATTTTAGGGTGCGAACACTTTCTCCCATTTCCTTCCTCCAGTCCCCATGCACCAGGCCTTGTCATCGTCCAGGCTGCTTACATCATTGTCCAACCCATTGGCACCAACAAACAGCCCCCTGTCAGCAGTTCTTTCTTTCTCCCCTGCTCATTATTTCCCATTCCTTATCGGCCCAACTGCTTTTCTCAGACTCAGGGTTTCATCTCCACCTATCGTTTACTCCTTTACCTCAGCTGCCCCCACCCACCTTCAGCCGAAATACTACGTTTTCCTCACTTCACCCTGTTCTGAAGATGGGACACCAGACCTGAAATGTTTGTTCTGCTTTCTCTTCACAAATGCTGCCAAACATACTGAGTTTCTTCAAATGTTTCTGCTTTTGACTATAATATTAGGACTGGCTACCTCACTTCCTTTTTAGTTTGCTCCTGGGATGTGGTTGTCATGGAATCATAGAGCTGTATGGCACAGAAAATAATCCTTTGGCTCACTTTGACTGAAACAGACACAAATAACCAACGAGGTAAAAACAATGACTACAGATGCTGGAAACCAGATTCTGGATTCGAGGTGCTGGAAGAGCACAGCAGTTCGGGCAGCATCCAAGTAGCTTCGAAATCGACGTTTCGGGCAAAAACCCTTCATCAGGAATAAAGGCAGTGAGCCTGAAGCATGGAGAGATAAGCTAGAGGAGGGTGGGGGTGGGGAGAAAGTAGCATAGAGTACAATGGGTGAGTGGGGGAGGGGATGAAGGTGATAGGTCAGGGAGGAGAGGGTGGAGTGGATAGGTGGAAAAGGAGATAGGCAGGTAGGACAAGTCCGGACAAGTCATGGGGACAGTTACTGAGCTGGAAGTTTAGAACTAGGGTGAGGTGGGGGAAGGGGAAATGAGGAAACTGTTGAAGTCCACATTGATGCCCTGGGGTTGAAGTGTTCTGAGGCGGAAGATGAGGCGTTCTTCCTCCAGGCGTCTGGTGGTGAGGGAGCGGCGGTGAAGGAGGCCCAGGACCTCCATGTCCTCGGCAGAGTGGGAGGGGGAGTTGAAATGTTGGGCCACGGGGCGGTGTGGTTGATTGGTGCGGGTGTCTCTGAGATGTTCCCTAAAGCGCTTTGCCAGGAGGCGTCCAGTCTCCCCAATGTAGAGGAGCAACGGATACAACCAACTACCTATTCTAATCCCATTACCAGCACTTGACCCCGAGCCTTGTCTGCCTTGACCCCGAGCCTTGTCTGCCTTGACATCACAAATGCACGTCTATGTAGCTGTTCATTATTATGAGTGTTTCTATCTGCCATTTCAGGCAGTGAGTTTCAGATTCCCCTCACCCTCTCAGTGAAAACATCTTTCTTCACATCTTTTCTAAACCTCCCACCCCATGCCTGGTTATTGATCCCTACAATGGGAAATGTTTCTGTCTGTCTACCCTATTGATGCCCCTCAAAATTTTATATATCTCAATCATCTCCTGCTCATCCACTCCAAACAAAACAAATTCAATCTGTCCAATCTGTCTTCATAACTAAAACTCTCTCGACCCGATCCCATTCTGGTAAATCTCGCTTGCAGCCTCTGCAGGGTAATGTGGGTTCCAGTACTGCTGTGGTTGAACCTGTGATTCCCTGATGACCTTTAGGGAGGGAAACTGCTATCCATACCTGGTCTGGCCTACATGTGACTCCTGACCCACAGCAATGTGGCTGACTCTAAATGACCACTGGACAATTACAAATGGTCAATAAACGCTGGCCTAGTCATCAATGTCGTCTTCCTGTGAATGATGATAAATAAACCCAACTTTTGAAATAGATCCAGTTTACTTTTCCAGTTCTTAAACTCTGTGCCTTGGCTAATAAAGTCTGGTATCCCATATGCCTTCTTAATCACTATCTATGCTGACCCATTAAGGGACCAGTGTACCGGGACATGAGGCTCCCTCTGATCCTTGCTGTTTCCCGGGGTCCTACTGCTCATCACGTGTTCCCTTGTCTTGTTTATCCTTCCCAGGTACAACACATTCATCCGGATTGAATTCCACTTGCCACTGACCAGCCCATCTGTACCCTCCTGTAACCTAAAGCTATCCTCCTCACTGTTTACTACCCCACCAATCTTTGTATTGTCTGTGACCAAACTGATCAACTGTTCTACATTCAAGTCTCAATCAATTAAATAAACCACAAACTGCAAGTGTGATGGGTTGGCCTGGCATTGATCTGAATGCAAGGACTGATCCCATGCAAGGACTGCACAAAACACTACATCGGACAAACAGGAAGACAGTTAACGATCCGTATCCATGAACACCAACTAGCCACGAAAAGTCACGACCAGCTATCCTTAGAAGCCACACACACAGACAACAAGCAACATAAATTCGTCTGGTACAACACTACTATTATAGGACAAGCCAAACAGAGAACAGCCAGGGAATTCCTAGAGGCATGGCACTCATCCACAGATTCAATCAATAAGCACATCGATCTGGACCCAATATACCGACTACTGCAACGGACAGCTGGAACTGGCAACCGGAAGTGGCAGATTCAAACCACGACAAATGCCGGAGGAAAGATCATAGAAGCGCTTCACAGGAGGCTCCCAAGCACTGAGGATGTCACCTAGACAGGGGACGAAACGTCTGCAACACAAATTCCCAGCTCGACGAACAGAACCACAACATTGATCTGAATTGCCTGGTGGGCAGTTAAAAGTCACCCACATTGTGAATGGAGTGTAAATGGAGTCACTTGGTGGCAGGAACAGCTCGTTTCCTTCTCTGAAGGGAATTAATCAATGAAATGGGTTTTTCTGGCAATCGACAATGGTTTCAGAGTCATCATTATACACATAATGTCAAATTTTTTTATTGATTTCAACTTCTACCTTTGTCACAGTTGGATTCAAACTGAGGTCCCCAGAGCACTATATGGTCTCTGGTATTATTACAGTCTGATGATAATCCCACAACATCTCCTCCAGTCGTCCCCAGCATTACAGATATCAATCTTCAGTCAATTCAATTCATTCCATGCAATGGCAAGGAACAGTTGGAAGCCCTGGATACTCCAAAGGCTCTCAGTCCTGACAACATTTTGCTAATTGTGCTGAAGACCTGTGTTCCAGAACTACTGGCATTTACCCCAAAACATGGAAAATTGCCGAGGTATCTCCTGTACAGAAAAGCGGGAGAAATCCAACCTGGCCGATTACGCCCTCTCCCCATCAGTCTACTCTCAATCACCAGTGAAGTAACAGAAGGTGTGAGAACAAGCAGCACCTGCTCAGCAATACCCAGTTTAGGTTCCACCAGGGCCACTCAGCTCCTGCCCTTATACAGCCTTGGGCCAAACTTGGACAAAAAAAGCTGAAATCCAAAAGGTGAGGTGAGGTGAGAGTGACCGTCCTTGAACATCGAGGCTGCATTCCAATGATTGATGCATCAGGGAGCCCTGGCAAAACTGGAATCAATGGGTACTGGGGAAAAATCTCCACTGACTAGAGTCCTACCTGGCTCAGAGGAAGATGGTTGGGGCTGTTAGAGGTCAGTCATCTCAGCTTCAGGTCATCTCTGTTGGAGTTCCTCGAGGGACTGTCCCCGGCCCAGCCATCTCCAGCTGACCTTCTCTCCATCATATTAGAAATGTGATGGTCACTGATGATTACACAATGTTCATTACTGTTCGTCAGTCCTCAGATACTGAAACAGTCCCCATTCAAATGGAACAAAGGGGTGGATGATATCCAGGCCTGGGCTGACAAGTGGTAACATGTGCACCCCACAAATGCCAGGCAATAGAGGACAATCTGATCACCCCCTCTCAAAATGTAATGGTGTTACCGTCACTGAATCCCCCACTGTCAGCATTCTTGGGGTTACCATTGGCCAGAAACTGAACTGGACTCACTACCTGCAGGTCAGAGGCCAGGAGTACTGAGGCGAGTAACTCACTTCCTAACATCCCAAAGCCTGTTCACTATCTACATGGCACAAGTCAGGAGTGTGCTGGAATACCCCACTCTTGCCTGGATGGGTGCAGCTCCAACAACACTCAAGGAGCTTGACACCATCCAGGAGGAAGCAGTGCACTCACTCCCTCCACCATCCCCTGCTAACTCGCAGCAGTTTGAACTATCGACATGATGCACTGCAGAAATTCACCAAACCTCCTTCAACAGTGCATTCCAAACCCACAGCCACATCCACCGAGAAGGACAAGAGCAATAGACACTTGAGAGCATCACCAGCTGCAAGTTCCCCTCCAAGCCACTCACTATCCTGACTTGGAAAGATATTGCCAATCCTTCACTGTGTCAAATCCTGGAACCGCCTCCCGAATGGCATTGTGGGTAAGTGAACAGCATGTGGACTACATCGGTTCAAGAAAGTAGCTCACCATTCCCAGCTCAAAGGCAACCAGGGACAGGCAATAAATGTTGGCCAACCAACGATCGCTACATCCAGGGAATGAATTCAAACAAAAGGACCAGGTTAGTGATAGACCGAGTGTGTCCCAGGTTACTGACCCAGGTTAGCGATAGACTGGGTGTGTCCCAGGTTACTGACCCAGGTTAGCGATAGACTGGGTGTGTCCCAGGTTACTGACCCAGGTTAGTGATAGACCGGGTGTGTCCCAGGTTACTGACCCAGGTTAGTGATAGACCGGGTATGTCCCAGGTTACTGACCCAGGTTAGTGATAGACCGGGTGTGTCCCAGGTTACTGACCCAGGTTAGTGATAGACCGGGTGTGTCCCAGGTTACTGAGCCAGGTTAGTGGTAGACTGGGTGTGCCCCAGGTTACTGTCAGAATTCAGATGACACCAGGTTAGAGTCCAATCGGTTCATTCAAATCACTGGTGTTTGGAGCATCAGCCCTTGGTCAGGTGAAGTGAGAGGGAAGCACAGGAAACAGAATTTATGGGCAGGGAGACCAAGGGCAGAGAGATCAAAACATCATCCAAATGGGGTGAGTGCCCTGAGGGTGGGAATTCCAGAATGTTCCCCCAGTGACAGTGACGGAACAGTGATATATTTCCAAATCAGGATGGTGAATGGCTTGTATATGTATATACTGTATATCTGCTCCCCATCTCCTTCCTGATGGAAGTGGCCGTGGGTTTGGAAGGTGCTGTCTGAGGATCTTTGGGGAATTTCTGCAGAGTATCTTGTAGATGGTACACACGCTGCTCCTGAGCATTGGTGGTGGAGGGAGTGGATGTGGTGTCAGTTGTCCCACATGGTGTCAAGCTCCTTGAGTGTTGTTGGAGCTGCAGCCATCCAGGTAAGAGGGGAATACTCCATCACACTCCTGGTTTGTGCCTTGTGGGGAATGGACAGGTTTTGGAGAGTCAGGAGGTGAGTTACTCACCGCAGTATTCCGAGTCTCTGACCTGTTCTTGCAGCCACTGTGTTTATGAGCTGAGTGCAGTGGTGTTTCTGGGCAATGGTAACCCCAAGGATATTGGTCCTGGTGGATTCAGGGATGGTTAACAGCATTGGATTTTAAGGGGAGGTATTTCTAGACAATTTCCCCCTCTCTGCCTCCTGCCACATTGAATGTATCTCAACAGTTTTGTCCCAGTCGGTGAATTATTGGTGCAATATTTCCACCTGCTGGTGGTCTGTGGTACTGCGAGCAAAAAAATATCCCGCAGGTGACGCTGATGGTACATGTCTGCCACCTCCTGGCGACAAACGGAACTGCGGCATTCATTCAGTGTCGATCACGTCCAATGGATGGCACTGTCACAAAATCAAAACGTTTCAGTTCTGTGAACTTGGCCAGAACTGGGAAAAGGCTAAAGATGTTGCAGATTCTATGTTTGTGGAGCCGCAGGGAAAAATGCGGAGGTGCGATAAGAATAGGGGGCAATGCAGAAGGAAGACAGGGCAGAGGGCGGAAGGCGAAATGCCAAAGGGATGTGAGAGCAAGACAGAAGGAAATAGCAGTGGGACATGTAAAGGTGCATTTCAATGGCATGTTGATAAAAATCACAGAAACATCGCCAAAACACATCACCCAAAAACAACGGTGTCAGCAATTTGGAAGTAAAATTGTTGAATTTGATGTTGAGTCTGGAAGGTTACAAATAGAAAGATGAGATATTGCTGTCTCTCAAGCTATTGTAATTAGTCATCGGATGAGTGTAGGTGTACGAACAAAACAGATAAGTTGGAGTGGGACTGAGTCAATTAAAACCATGTGACTGGAAGTTCAGGGTCATGCCTGTAGAATAGGGAAGTTCTTTATCTGATAAATTGCACTTCGAGAAATAACTTCATAATCAACGACAGCTTGAAGGTGAAAGACGGACAATAGCACCACCAACTGCCCATAGCTGGTAATGCAGGAAATGAACAAGTTCGTAGAGTACCGACGTCGGCCACAAGGTGGTGGTGTTGCTCCATCAAGAATACGGTGTGCCCCGCTCCAATCGAAAAGACGAAAGATTCAGCAGCAATTTAGGTTTGTTCAAAATATCGCTTCTGTTGCATGACACTGAGATCGTTTTCTGTAAATTCTGTGTCTTATCATCCTGTTCCACAGCTACCACAGAAGGAGCAGCGCTCTGAAAGCTAGTACTTCCTAATATACCTGTTGGACTATAACCTGATGTTGTGTGATTTGTAACTTTGTTCATCAAGAATAGTTTCTGGAAACCCCCAGCGCCACAGCCACCTGCAGCCGGGATGATAGTTATCACCAAAACGTCAGAGAGAGACCACTGGGCCCTTGTTCTATTCTGTGCGATTCTATGATATTGTGAGAATTGTGATCACCCACAGATCACCCAGGAACCTGGGAAACACTCACCTTGGTGTTGGATAAGAGTTGCCTGAGTGATTTGTAAGGAGGGGGGAATTAGACCAGTTCAATCACCACATGGTCTTTGTATGGTATCATCTGCCTGGACTGCACACAAAACTACACTTTCCACTGTCAGAGCAAATTCCTGCAGATGCTGGGACCTGGACTGAAAACAACAGAGAATCCTGGTCAGACAGAATCCATGGAGAGAGAGCAAGGGAACGCTATGAGTCTACATGAGCCAACTTAGATACATGTGACAATAATAAATCAAATCGAGCTTGCATCTCACGCACACACACACACACACACACACACACATGCACACACACACGTGCACACACACACACTCACAGACACACACGTGAACACACACAGACACACGTGCACAAACACACACACACGTGCACAAACACAGACACACACGTGCACACACACAGACACACACACACACTCACAGACACACACACACGTGCACACACACACACACACGTGCACACACACACACACTCATACCCGTGCACACACACACACACACACACTATGTAAAAGGCAGATGAATTCATGTCACTTCCATAACAAGACAATCCCTGTTCCATGGGATTCCTTCCACAGTTATGTGCTGGATTATCCATGCACAGTACCTGTTCCACATTTGGTTGTCCTGCTGCTGAATTCTGCACCAACCCAACATTTTACTGCATTAAGGTGAACAGTCTGTGTGACCATCCTGCTTTCCCATTCTAATCTCACACTGTGACACACCCCAGCGTTAAACCCCGCTGCTCCCTGTGCTCTGCTGCTGAGGATTCCTTGACAGAGGTAAAAAAAGGCCTTCTTCAGGTTGTGGCGCTGAGTTATGTGACAACATGGTTTCCACACAATTAGTAGGTGACAAAATGACTTCCACACAGGAGATGGGGAAGGTTCAGACAAGGGCTTCTACAGCAGCTGGGCCTTTGGAGAAAAAGCATTCCTGATGCATTGCCTGGTCCAAAGCAGACCCATCTCAATCCTTCAGGTCACATGGAGGATGCTGCAAGGCCCCATAACCAGAGGCCAATACAAACCCAGCTGTTGGAGACAGCTGCTCGGGCAGGAATACAAAGCAGCCCAATAGAAGGCCTCCTGCAGATCCGAGTACAGAAACAGGGCAGGCCCAAGGGAGAGCAGCTGGAGCTCTCATGGATGCAGCTCCTGGCCAGCAGCTCCCCAGGGAGGAGTTCTCAGCTGCTGGGCATGTTTCTGGGACAGGAGGGGGGCAGGATATGGGCATGGGGGGGATACAGGAAGCATGAGGGTGACAGCTCTAACAGTGGGATGTCTGTCTGCCCTCCCCACTCCTGCCCTGTGAGAGTGACCCTCAGGCACTGATGAGAAGGTGAATTTTTACTGTTTCACTTTGGGGAAATGTTTTATTTAAGGAGTGTTCTATTCCTAAACTTTCAACAGTCCCTGTTCTGTTGGAGTCCTTTTTTTATTTATAGATTGGCCTGGAATAATTTCAAATTGTGCAAAACAATTTTAATTGACATGTCACTATCAGTCATTGCAACAGTTTACAAAGTAGAGAAACTGCTCATTAATACAAATGATCTGAAAGGTTTTGATCTGACCAGATGAAGTTGATGTTGTTCAGCAATATCTCCCACAAACATCCTGCAAAGTCTCTTTGCTGCTGAACTAAAATGTCCCTTGTTTACCTCTCCATCTCCACTGCTCTTCTCTCTGATTTCCTGGGGGAGGGAGAGGGATTTTCTCCTTCTCAATGTCCAAATCAGTCAGTCCCCAGCTGCTCTCAAGCTGCCCTGGCAGCTGCAGGTGGGGTTTCCTCAGCTGCTCCATGAGGCCTGGCTCCAGTCACATCCATGTTGGGAGCCTCCATTTCATCGATTTCTGGCCCCATCTGGTCTGTGGGCTGAAGGCTCAGTGCTTCCTGCAGGGGAACCTTGTACAATGTGCACCAGACCCACACAATCCTTCAGACAAAAACCAGTCAGTTGGTGCAGTGGCTCAGTGGTTAGTTCTGCTGCCTCACAGCACCAGGGATCTGGGCTCAATTCCAGCCCCTAGGAACTCTGTGTGTGGAGTTTGCACGTTCTCCTTGTGTCTGTGTGGGTTTCCTGTGGGTGCTCCAGTTTCCTCCCACAGTCTAAAGGTGTGCAGGTTAGGTGGATTGGCCATGGAAAATGCAGGGTTATACAGTCAGTCTGGGTGGGATGCTTGTTGGAGAGATGGTGTTTGGTTTTTGTCCCTGTCTCTGTACTGCAGGGATCAATTCCCAACAAGTGGGATCAGTTACAATTGTCCCCAAGCAACACTGAACCAGGAATGTATGGGATATAGGTAAAGCAGCGTTACTTCTGTAACCATAATTCCTTATACAAGGTAAATGAACTCACACCAGTGTATAATTGTTTCAGCCAAGAGCTGAGTCAACAAGAATGAAAACTATGTGAAGTAAATACATAATTGCTTTTGTATTAGCTAAAATGTGCATGCAAGAATGAAATGTGCCTGCAAACAATGGTAGATGTTACAGACAAATAGATAAGGGGCTGTGAGGAGAGCAGGTGTAGGTTAAGCTAGATATGCCTGTCCAAACAGTTACAAGCATCTGTTTCCCCCTTCTGCAAAAACAAAACAGACCACAATCAAGAGGTCATAAGGTTCAGTGTGGGCAAAGAATGGAAGGAAATCTTGCTTTAGCAAGCAAGGAAGCAGCTGGCAGTGAAGGAGGATATACGCTGAAAATAGATTACAGAGGGTGAAATACTGCTGCTTCAGATCTTGTCACGGACTGGAATTATTGAAGTGAGTAGGTTCTATTTCCAACAATTGGGGGCTGGTCCAGGATATCTTCCATAGCTGGAAGGGAGAGACTGTCCCTGGACACTGAGAAGATGCGTCCCGTTCCTGGTTGAGGAGCGGTCTCGTGCCTTGTGGTAGTGGTAAGAATCCTTGACGGGAGACATCTGAACCACGCAGTGGAGAGAGTAAAGCCAGCTCTGAATGTGGAAAATGGCCAGGCAACTCCATGCACAGACCAAGGTAGGAAAACTGACTTTTAAGTGGTGCCTTGGTGGCTGGGATTGAGTTGTAGTAGTTAATAAGGGACTAACGAAGAAACTCAATATGGGCTGCACCGAGGGTAAGGGAATGGAAATGGAGGCGGGGTCCCTGACAACATCCCTCCAGAAAGTCCACTGGGAGGGATGTTCCCCTAAGTTTGATTGAGGTTAGAGTCTCTTGGGTTTGATTGGGATTTGAGTTTGAATTGCCTTGGAGACTGGGAGTGTGATACCTGTCAAATTAAGGGACTGGCAGGTTGACCACTCTGGGAGGCAAAGGAAGCAACAATGAGGCGCCTGGGATAAAGGGTAAAGAAGTCCCAGAAGACATCCCTCCAGAAAGACCACACTTGGGATGGATGTTGAAAAATTGGTCAAGGGGAAAAGATAGGAAAAAGATGATTAAATATTGTTGCTTTGTATGGACTAAGGAGTCCATTCCTCGTCCCGCCGTCTTCTGGCCAAAGTACGGGTCGGACGAAGACTGGGTTTGTCAATATTTGAATTTATATGTCAATGGAAAACAGCCTTTCAGTCAGGAGGGATCAGATTATGCTTCAAGTCGGAAGGGCTCGTGGCTGAAGGGTGACTGAGGGTACACTTTGTAACTGAATCATGGCCAGACATCCAGAAAGATATTCAAAAGATAGAGGGGTGAAGCGAGGAGCACCAAGAGGTGCTGTTGTGGGGAAGCTCAGAAAATGCCTGTGAGATACGGTGTGTGTGAGTGTGTGTGTGTGTGTGTGTGTGTGTGTGTGTGTGTGTGAGAGAGAGAGAGAGAGAGAGAGAGAGAGAGAGAGAGAGAGAGAGTGAGAGAGAGAGTGAGAGAGAGAGTGAGAGAGAGAGAGAGAGAGAGAAAAGAGCTGTATAGCTGGTAGAAAGTTTAACCCTTTGTGATTCAGTCTGAATGCACATTTGTTTGTTGATGATTGAGTGTTTGTGCTTTGTTCCCTGGAGCTTGAGATCTGGGACTGTTGTGAATCTGATTTCTATTATGGAAATTTAACATGATTTCTTTTAAGGTTAAGGATTTTACAGTGATTATGAAATAAAATGTTAACTCCTGTTCTTTTTCCAGGTCATGACTGCCTTACTATCAGTTTCTAACTAATCTCTTTTATCCTTACATAAAAGCGATTTATGGAGGACAGTTGAAGTTTCAGTTCAACATTAGATTGTAATTTTAAAAAATCCTATGGTTAATATCGGTGACCTTGGATTCGGCCATTGTTCATGCATTAGAAGTTTTTTAACTTGAATAAACAATTCCTTTTAAGACAGCTCCAGTTATTTCACGACCTATAACATTGTAATTGAGCAATGACTGGTCAGGACTACTTAAGAAAACTAATTTTAGATTTAAATTAAGGGACTAAAACTGGGTAATTATAGTGGATTTCAAAGTTGGGAACTGTGTGCATTTTACATTTTAAATATTAGATACTGAATAAATGAATTTATAATAAATAAATATATATTTACAAGTTAGGAACAGGCTTTAAAGTTAGACAAGCATAAATTGATGAATTGGTATTTGAGATTACATGGAGAAAGAGGCTTCTGCTATTTGAAGTTACAGGGTGAAGTTACAGGGAGCAGAGGCTTCCTGGTATTTGAGATTACAGGGAGCAAGAAATATTGTAATGTTTCTTTTAAAAAATCAAGGTCTAAACAAAACATTGGGGGATGAAGAACAGCCATTGGGATGGCCCTAAAGCTGTTCAATTGGTTACATTGGCTCAGCAATTGATCTGGCAACGTAACATGAGAAGCAGAAACAGGAGGCAAAAATAATGCTAGCCCGCGGTTGATCAGATAATGAAGAAAAGGACAAGCCTAAAAGGAGAAGGAAACCGGAATGGTGGCGGGCAGCATGTTGAACATAAAGGGAGGAGAAGGGATCAGGGAGGAGATGTGAAGGGGTCTGGTGGACCGGAACAAGGATCAAAGTGGAAATCCCCACAGGTGGGATGGTATTACTGTGGAAGGACAGGTCACTTTAAGAGAGAGTGTCCAGATCTGAAAAAGGGAAGTGAGGGCGATATTGCTTATGGATTTCGATGAAGAATAGGGGTGTCAGGGGTTCCTGCCCCCGGGGACCCACCAGGAACCCTTGATAAATTTAAAGGTGGGATCTTATAAAGAGGACGTAGTTTTCCTAGTCAATATGGGGGCAGCAAGGTCATCCTTAAAGTTTAAGCCCAAGGGAGCGGGAACGAAAGAGTTAATTGGATTATGGCGACAGTTTTGTGATGAGAGGCACGAAGAATCAGTTTTGCGCTCATGACAAAATACTGCCACCAAATTGGGGATTGAATTGACTACAAATGCTGCTATGGAATCTGTTGAGGTTCTTAAAATTGAATGTGCTTGAGCAAAACAATTACAGAAACAGAATGAGAAGTCACAAGTGACTGGGAAACAAACAGAACTGCACAATTACAGTTTTTAAAATGTTTTAGTCACTTGTTGCGTTTTCACCCTGAATGGTATAATATATAATAAATAATTAATATTTATAATAAATCCATTGTGTTAGCCTGAATCAATATTAATTGGCAGGATTCCTTCACACACTCTCAGTGACCTGTCGTATTGATTCATGGTTAATGACTGCATTAATTCATTGTTAATTAAAGAATGGAAAGCTACATTACTGACCAGAGTGTGTGCAGGCAGTGGCAGCAACAGCCTTATTGGTAGAGGAGAGTCGGAAACTTACTTTTGGGGGAGCCTTAATAGTCAGCACCCCACATCAGGTACGGACCATACTAAATCAGAAAGCAGGACAATGGCTCACAGACTCTCGGATCTTGAAATATGAGACAATCTCAATAGAGCAGAATGACCTTGTGTTAGTCACAGACAGTTGCTTGAATCCAGCTGCATTTCTGTGGCGGGGAGATGGGGGGGATGGCCCTTGGCAATCCAGAACACGACTGCCTTGATATTACTGAATATCAGACGAAAGTGCGGATGGACCTAAGAGACGTACCGTTGCATGCAGGAGCTCGGTTATTTATCGATGGGTCCTCCTGGGTGATTGAGGGTAAAAGGCCCAATGGATATGCTGTAGTAGATGGGATAGAGGGAAGCGTTATTGAGGCTGAAAGACTGCCTGGTGGCTGGTCGACCCGGGTTTGTGAACTCTATGCCCTAGAAAGAGCTCTCAGAGACATGGGTTTCTCAGGGGCAGGAATGGTTGCTGGATGTTCCAGTGTTTAGAGCATTTAAAAAGAATAGGGAGGGCGGAGAAAGAGGAGGGGGTGTAGCACTGCTAATCAGAGAGGGTATCACAGCTACAGAAGCTTCCATTGTCGAGGAAGATCTGCCTACTGAGTCAGTATGGGTGGAAATTAGGAACAGCAAGGGAGCAGTCACCTCGTTAGGGGTTTACTACAGGCCCCCCAATAGCAGCAGGGAGATGGAAGAAAGCATAGGTCGGCAGATTTTGGGAAAGTGTGGACGTAGTAGGGTTGTTGTAATGGGTGACTTTAACTTTCCCAATATTGATTGGAACCTCCTTCGAGCAGAAGATTTGAATGGAGCTGTTTTTGTCAGGTGTGTTCAGGAGGGTTTCCTAACTCAGTACGTTGACAGGCCGATGAGGGGAGAGGCCATTCTAGACTTGGTGCTCGGAAACGAGCCGGGGCAGGTATCAGATCTTGTGGTGGGAGAGCATTTTGGTGATAGTGACCACAACTGCCTCACATTCTACATAGCTATGGAGAAGGAGAGGATTAGGCAAAATGGGGGGATATTTAATTGGGGAAGAGGAAACTATGATGCGATTAGACATGAGTTAGGAAGCATGGACTGGGAGCAATTGTTCCATGGTACAGGCACTATAGACATGTGGAGACTGTTTAAGGAACTGTTGTTGCAAGTGATGAATAAATATGTCCCTCTGAGACAGGCAAGAAGGGGTAAGATAAAGGAACCTCATCAAAAGGAAGAAGGGAGCTTACATAAGGTGGAGGAAGTTAGGGTCAAGCTCAGCTCTAAAGGATTACAGGCAGGCGAGGAAGGAGCTCAAAAATAGTCTGAGGAGAGCCAGGAGGGGGCACAAGAAAGGCTTGGCAGAACAGATTAGGGAGAACACAAAGGCATTTTACACTTATGTGAGGATTAAGGGAATGGTCAAAGAAAGAGTAGGGCCGATCAGGGATAGCATAGGGAACTTGTGTGTGGAGTCTGAGGAGGTAGGGGAAACCCTACATGAGTTTTTTGCTTCTGTCTTTACGAAAGAAACGAACTTTGTAGTGAATGAAACCTTTGAAGAGCAGGTGTGCATGCTGGAATGGATAGAGATAGAGGAAGCTGATGTGCTGAAAATTTTGTCAAACATTAAGATTGACAAGTCACCAGGCCCGGACCAGATTTGTCCTCGGCAACGAGAAATGCAGTTGCTTTGCCACTTGCGAAGATCTTTGCATCCTCACTCTCCACTGGAGTCGTACCTGAGGACTGGAAAGAGGCAAATGTAATTCCTCTCTTCAAAAAAGGAAATAGGGAAATCCCTGGCAATTACAGAACAGTAAGTCTCACGTCTGTCGTCTGCAAGGTGTTAGAAAGGATTCTGAGGGATAGGATTTATGACCATCTGGAAGAGCATGGCGTGATTAAATGCAGTCACACGGCTTTGTGATGGGCAGGTCATGCCTCACAAACCTTATAGAATTCTTTGAGGATGTGACTAGAAAAGTTGATGAGGGTCGAGCTGTGGATGTGGTGTATATGGACTTTAGCAAGGCATTTGATAAGGTTCCCCATGGTAGGCTCATTCCGAAGGTCAGGAGGAATGGGATACAGGGGAACTTAGCTGTCTGGCTACAGAATTGGCTGGCCAACAGAAGACAGCGAGTGGTACTAGAAGGAAAATATTCTGCGTGGAGGTCTGTGGTGAGTGGTGTTCCACAGGGCTCTGTCCTTGGGCCTCCACTGTTTGTAATTTTTATTAATGACTTGGATGAGGGGATTGAAGGATGGGTCAGCAAGTTTGCAGACGACACAAAGGTTGGTGGTGTCGTTGACAGTATAGAGGGCTGTTGTAGGCTGCAGCGGGACATTGATAGGATGCAGAGATGGGCTGAGAGGTGGCAGATGGAGTTCAATCTGGATAAATGTGAGGTGATGCATTTTGGAAGGTCGAATTTGAAAGCTGAGTACAGGATTAAGGATAGGATTCTTGCAGTGTGGAGGAACAGAGGGATCTTGGTGTGCAGGTACATAGATCCCTTAAAATGGCCACCCAAGTGGACAGGGTTGTTAAGAAAGCATATGGTGTTTTGGCTTTCATTAACAGGGGGATTGAGTTTAAGAGTCATGAGATCTTGTTGCAGCTCTATAAAACTTTGGTTATACCGCACTCGGGGGAATACTGCATCCAGTTCTGGTCGCCATATTGTAGGAAAGATGTGGATGCTTTGGAGAGGGTTCAGAGGAGGTTTACCAGGATGCTGCCTGGTCTGGAGGGTTTATCTTATGAAGAGAGATTGACTGAGCTCAGACTTTTTTCATTGGGGAAAAGGAGGAGGAGAGGGGACCTAATTGAGGTATACAAGATAATGAGAGGCATAGATAGATTTGATAGCCAGAAACTATTTCCCAGGGCAGAAGTGACTAACACGAGGGGTAGTAGTTTTAAACTGGTTGGAGGAAAGTATAGAGGGGATGTCAGAGGCGGGTCCTTTACACAGAGAGTTGTTAGAGCATGGAATGCTTTGCCAGCAGCAGTTGTGGAAGCAAGGTCATTGGGGACATTTAAGAGACTACTGGACATGCATATGGTCACAGAAATTTGAGGGTGCATACATGAGGATCAGTGGTCAGCACAACATCGTGGGCTGAAGGGCCTGTTCTGTGCTGTACTGTTCTATGTTCTATGTACTATGTTCTAACTTAGAAGTCAAGGAAGGAACAGTGTACACAGACTCCAAATACGCGTTTGGATTGGTACATACCTTCGGAAAGACTTGGCAAGGAAGAGGAGTGATAAATAGCAGAAGAAAAGAACTAGCACATGAGGAATCGATAAAACAAGTGCTGGAATCCCTGTTACTCCTGAGAGAAACAGTGGTAGTTCATATAAATGGGCATCAGAAGTGGAATGACCCAGAAGGAAGGGGAAATAGACTGGCTGATGAGGTAGCTAAAGAAGCAGTCCTGAATCCACAGGGAGCAGTGATATACTCCCTCATACCTACAATTCCAGATCTTCAGGGTACCCCGTTGTTTACTGCAAAGGAGGAAAAGGTACTCAAAGATTTAGGAGCTGCAAAGACAGTGGATGGGCGCTGGATGTTACCCGATGGGAGGGAAATGTTGAATAAAATGATGATGTGAGAGATTATGGCTGCATGGTGACACAGTGGTTAGCACTGCTGCCTCACAGTGCCAGAGACCCGGGTTCAGTTCCAGCCCCAGGCAACTGTCTGTGTGGAGTTTGCACATTCTCTCTGTGTCTGCATGGGTTTCCTCTGAGTGCTCCGGTTTCCTCCTACAGTCCAAAAATATGCAGGTTAGGTGAATTGACCCACTGTGTTCAGGGATGTGTAAGTTAAGTGTATTAGTCGGGGGTAAATGTAGGGGAAATGGGTCTGGGTGGGTTACTCCTCAGAGGGTTGTTGGGCTGAAGGGCCTGTTTCCATACTGTAGGGAATCTAATCTCATTACATGGAACATTGTCATTGTTCCTTCCCCCTTCATTTATACATCCAGTCTTGTGAACCCACCTGATCAATGATGGACATCCCTAGGAACAGCACTAGGTTCCCCATAACCTGTGTGCCTCTGGGTAGGTCTCTTTGCTCTGTACATCACTGCTTACTATGATTTGCCTGTACAGCTTGGAAGCAAAGCTTTTCACTGTACTTCAGGACATGATAACGCATCAATCAATCCTGATGCTGACTGGACACCATTATCATCAGACCATTCATCTACATTTTAAAGGTAGTGTTTATGCTCTCTTTTAAATGTTTTCCAGATTTGCTTATCTTGAAGGGCTGCTCAAATTCTGTTATTCATTGTCTCTAATGCAATCCCCATCAAATTCTGTTGCTCATCTTATATTTCTCACTGTCCAGGTCATGGGAGGCACAAAAGGAGGTTAGTTCTTGCTAATTATTTGCAATATTTGCAAGATAGTATTTTGACTATAAAGTTAGTTCTATGTAAAGTTTTGTTTTCACACTTACTGTTGGCATTCTTTCGCTCATGAATTGTGAGCAGTTCCTGTCCCACCTGACCTTGAATGCTCAGTTAGACTCTCCCCTCCATCTTGCAGCTGCATCATAACTCATTCTAGTCACATGAAATGTACTGCCCCTACTCTGACTAACATTTACCTAATAAGACAATACCTTTTTCATTAATAAGTCTAAAACTCAATCACTTTCACAGCTCAATCAACGTGTCAGATCTCCTACGTTTTTATGAGACATAATCCCAACCTTAGGAGAAAGTGAGGACTGCAGGTGCTGGAGATCAGAGTCGAAGAGTGTGGTGCTGGAAAAGCACAGCCAGTCCGGCAGCATCCGAGGAGCAGGAGAGTCGACATTTCGAGCATAATTTCTTCATCAGGAATAATCCCACATTTATCGTTTATCTCTGTTATTGTGGGACCCTATTTTTATTTTTCATGCTTGCTACAAAGATCAAGCTGTCTGTTTTCATACATCTCTTACCAAACTGTCTCTTATAGGCATTATTTTTACACAACTCCCTGTCTATTAATTGGTAAGATTCTTTGTTCAAAGGGGACCCTGTTACCTTGGGATAACTCCTTCTCAAAACTACCATTGTGCTAACATGTGACCTCCCTTTAATGCAGCATCAGCCAAGCGCATACTCTTACTGCAGTTATATTAATGCCAACGGGTGACCATAATGCCCCACCTCTGTCCAAGGGCTGCCCCATTAACAGGTAAAACATTTCTCATTCCAAATTCTGAGTTCCAATTGGATATCTTCCAAAATATTTATCTATGTTTTGAGTACAAGCGACAACACCTTTCCACGACATCTTTTCTGTCCCGCATATAAAAAAACACACTTGTTAAACTTTCCGATAAAGTTGGTTTGAGAGTTTTGAACCTGTGATGTTTTTGGATAACTCCTTGTTTTTGTACAGATTTCAGTTGACTTTATGGGGTAGTCTCGTTGTAAATGTCTTGGGAACTCCCTGTGAATACAATCCAATTTTCACAGGCTTTAACTTCTCTGACATAAAGTGACATGATGATCTCTTCCTTCACTGTGCCTAATGGCCCGACACCTTGGTGCACCCCGTCCTGCCTCTTGGGAACTACTCTTTCAATCCGAAAGCTCTTTCACAAAATGTGAGAGGAGGAAGGTCTTTGGGGAATTCAAAGGTAAAGGGCATAATTTTAAGGTGGGAGGAGAAAGATTTAAAAGGGACCTGAAGGGCACGTTTGGAATTAACTGCCAGAGGATGATGTAGATATTGATACAGTCACAACATTTAAAAAGACATTTCAACAGATACATAAGTAGGAAAGGTTTCGAGAGATAGGGGCCAAACACAGCAAAATGAGACTAATTTAGTTCAGGAAACTTGGCCAGCATGGACGGGTTAGTCCGAAGGTTTTTGTTTCTGTGCTGCATGGCCCCACTGACATCGACCTTCAGGGTCATCTTGCCCACATTTGTTGCTCCACATTCTGAAGGGGTCTACCATATCAGTGTTGCCTCTTTCCAATTATACATACTTTCCCAGGAAGGGCAGGGCAACAGCTGCAGGGATATGGGGGTTATGTGTGTCAAATGTAACCAGTGTAGGGAGGACAAACAGACAGACAGACAGACAGAATGGAGAGGAGACCTCACCTACCTTTTCTTCAAATATTGTTGGGAGAGGTTGACATTATTACATACTCCCAGGGGTCATGTCGAAGTATCCCTCACTGGGAAAATCCTACATGGAGAAAATATCTACTGTATGAAACCCAGAGCAACCCGGATAGATTCTCTTCTCAAAAACCTTCCAGTCGATCAGCATACCTTCACAGTTACCCTCGAATGTATTCCAGCTACTCCACTGGCCTGGGGTTTGGGTGCTTGCTCTGATTGACTGGACATTGAATTGGTGTTCGGCTGAAGCCAGCATAAAGGTACACCAACTGCACCTCAGCTCAAATGATGATCTCCCAAAGTTGAATCACAATCCAGTAATGCTCTTGAGACCCTGTGATGATTCTCAACTCAGAACTTACATTTGATCTTAGACAAAAAGCCAAGAATCAATTGAAACACTAATTCAAGATTGCAATTCACAACCAACAAGACCCACATTTGTAATTCAGGAGCCTTTTGTGCCTCTAAACCTTTATTCATGTGTATGTATCGGACTTTGTGTCAATATGTGGCTGTGTGTGTATGTGTGTGTCTGTGCACATATCTCTGTGTATCAAGTAGGATCTTTATTCACAGATCCATGCTGATGATACCCAATCAGAGTATTATTAGTCAGGTACCTAATTAACCCATAATTTATAATAGATTCTCACATTTACTTTAACCCTAATGTGAGGCAAAAAGGTCTGTCGTTCTCTGTGTTCTCTCTTGCAACTTTTTTTGACTTATTGGTTTGCATTTACCACCTTCCAATCCATGGGAATCATCAAATATTTCTGCAAGTATCTCACTCAACAGTGTGGACCTGAGATGTAAAGCATTAAACCTCCATAACTTCAGCAGCTTTATCTGATCAAATCATATCTCCTTCAGCTCTTCATTCTCCCCAATCATTCAGATCTACATTCATTAAATATGAGCACAAAGGAATCATTTACCTTCTCTGCCATTTCTGTATTCCCCAATACAAATTATTCAGACAGTCCTTTTAGTTGACCTCGTTTCATTTTGGTTAAATGCTTTCCTATAAAAGCAATTACAGTACTGTGTTTTTGCGACATACCTCTCATATTCTATTCCCCATACCCCCTTGCTAAGCCCTCCTTTGTATTCTGTGAACTTCCCAAGAATTCCTGATATTCCTGACAACATTATGGATCTTTTCTTTTAACCATATGGAATTCTCAACTTCCTTTGATGGTCATGGTTGATTGACCTTTCTTGAATTTTTGTTCTTTGAAAAATGCATTCTTGCTGTACATCATGCAACTGTTACCGAAAACTATTCATTATTGTATAGAGATATTTGTTTTATTGTATTTTCACACTTCACCTCAAACAATTTGAGCTTAATGCCTTTATCATTTCCCCTATTAAAATTTACCACCCTCCCAAAACTTGGAATATTCAGTTCCCAGGGCTGGTTATGATGCAACTATTGTTTCTGGAATGGCAATTTTATATCCTTTATTGTTGCCTCCAAGTTGCTTACCTTCTTGCAAACGCTGTGTGCATTCAGATGAAGTGCCCTGAGCTTTCTCATTTTAAAACTTGCTGTTTTCCCTGCCTTCTTGTCTCCCTGGCATCTTTTGTCTTCCTGGTGCTATCTTTACTTCCTTGCAATTTGGGTTCACCTCAGCTTGTCAGGAGGATGGGAACCTATTTTTTATTTCCATTCCAACAGCACAAGCACATCTCTATGCAAGGATATCAGTTCTGGTCACAAAAAGTCTTACCTATCCAAGAATGAAGTTGAATTGCTCTGAAGTCTGATACCTTCCCAGAGGGTTGTAAATCGGTGGAATTCCTTGCCCAGTAAAGTAGTTGATGCTACTTCAGTAAATATTTTTAAGCTAAGATAGATTTTTTTTGAAAAATAAAGGAATTAAGGGACACAGTCCGAGGGTGGGTAAGTGGAGCTGATGCCTTGAAAAGATCAGCCATGATCTTATTGAATGGTGGGGCAGGTTTGAAGGGCCAGGCAGCCCACTCCTGCTCCTAGTTCTTATGCTCTTATACCCTCCCTTTACACCAGTTCTCTCGGCATATATTGAAACACTGGACCTTTCTGTTTACAAGCTCACTTCTTACTTTGGATTGTTCAATGTTCCTATTCCATAGTCAGCAGAGACTTCATGTTACAATGCTCACCATCCAATGTATCATTCCCTATAACATGTAGCCCTTCTCATTCCAAAGAGCAATATCGCCTCTCTTGTTAAACTGGAGCGGTCCCTGTGGTGTAGAAAACCACTATCCAAACCACAGGAGAACAGTGCACAGACACAGTGTCACCTTGTACTTGGAGCATGTGCAGTGCAAGCTAATGGCCATGGATGGAGCTATCTTTTCTCTACCTGCAGGCGATGTGGATGTGGGAACAAGGAGGGAGGATTAGAGGTGGAGGGTGGACAGGGATTGGTTCTAAGCATTAAGGAATGATTACAAACCTGCAAATTCAGTGTTCATAATTCAGGGCTGGAATTCCAGGTATTTGGCCAAATGTCAGTGACGAAGCCATGATATATTTCCAAGGCAGGATGATGGTGTTCTCATTTGTCTTCTGCCTTTGACCTCCTAGATGGTAGTCATTGTAGGTTTGAAAGGTGGTGTTTCAGGATCATTGGTGAGTTTCTGATGTGCACCCCCCACCGATGTGGATGGCGCACACTGCTCCTATTGAGCACGCGTGCTTGAAGGAATGCATATTTGTGAATGTGGTACCAATCAAGCAGGCTGTTTTGACCTGCATGGTGTTAAGCTTCTTATGTGTTGTTGTCTTGGCAAGTGTCGAACATTCCATCATACTCCTGACTTGTGGTAAGTTATTCACCACAGAATTCCTCTTGTAACTGTGACTGAGTGTCGTTTAAGACAGAGTGTGAGCTTGTGAATTGGTGAGTGGGGAAACCTTGGAAGTTAACTCTAAGTTCAGCTCGGCCGCAGCTGCGGTGGTGGAATCCTGAACCAAAACCCCACTGGTCCCAGCACAGGCCCAGGCCCAGGCTCAGGCCCAGGCCCAGGCCCAGGCCCAGGCTCAGGCTCAGGCCCAGGCTCAGGCTCGGGCCCAGGCCCAGGCCCAGGCCCAGCCCCATGACTGGCTCCAGCTCAGACATGCCTGCAGGATAGCCAGTTGTGGCAGTGGAGACCTCGCCAATTTCCAGCATCGGGAAGGATAGCCAAACCGAATCACAACCACGCAGGCAAGTAGGAGCCAAACCCTTAGCCAGCATTAAACTGAACAAAATTCCAAATCTTTGTTTTAGTTTCTTGCTTTTTTTTTGTTCTGTTCAAAAGACGTTGAAGAATGGAAACTCTTTACACTTACATTGTATTCCAATACATGTAACAATAAATCTAATCTAATCTAATCTGAAGGTTAATTAATAAAATCTAGTCAAATTTGAATTTAGTATTGAATGACAATTTAGTGTAGAAGTTTGGTTTATCTCAGTCTTAGTCAAGGATATATTTGCTATGTTATGAAGAACAACTTTGTGTCGTGAATTAAATCACTGTCTAGAAGTGTTCTCTTGCCAGCAGTGCCCCATCATCTCTGCGAAATTTCAACAAGTATTTAAAAAAAGATCTTCCGGAACAATTGAATGATAGCAGCTGATCACTGAGAGCATTTTGAAATAGAGTGTGAGAATGGAAACATGGGGGGGGGGAGAATTCAATGCAGTGAGGGCAGAAATACAATTCTAATCCTTAACATAAAAGGAGTGGACCAAAGAGAGAGGAGTGACAGAGATGAGCAGTGGGATATGCGAGCTGAAGACTGGAAACATTATTTAGGTGATCAAATGGGTGAGTGGTGAGTGGATTCTGTTTCTTTTTCACATTATTTGTAAACAGAGATAGAATGGTGTCACATAAAAATATGCTAGATGAAATGAAAGGCACATAATGTCGAGGATAATACATTGGCATGATTACAGGACTGGCGAAATAACAGGAAACTGAGAGTTGGGAGAAGTAATTTTACATCAGCACATGGTAGATATTGGAGGGTGAAAGGAGCAGTGATGAAGAGCAGGACAATGAAAGTACTGAAGATCCGAGTGATCTTAGTGTGCACATCCGTAGAGCCTGAAGGTAGCAAGGCAGATAGATGGTAATTGAGAAAGCATGTAGGATACTAGCCTTTAACTGTTTTTTTTCCAGAGGGGTCATAAAGTCAGAGGTTCTGATATGTCTGGGTTTATCTACTTGGGAATGTTTTAAGTCTTTCTTTTAAAACACGTGTACAATGAAAGGAGAGTGGCCATTGCTCCCAATACTGGGTTGTATTCTAATAGGTTGCAAGGGACACACAATGCCTGGTTCACAGATAAAAGGTCTCTACCTTATCAATTGAAAGTACAACAACAGCTGAAGGAAATGTTGCCTTGCACTCTTCAGGTTTGCAATGAGTTTTGATCGCACATAACAGACAGACAGCTGCTGAAGTCGGGAGAACTGAACACCTCTCTCTCTCTCTTTCTGTAACTTATTCCCAGTTTGAAACTGCACTGTTCCCTGAGAACCAATCACAGTTATGGGCAGGCAAAAGGTCATATGATCTGTTATCTACAACTGGTCACTAGTCCATAGACCAGTCAGCATCTTGTTGTAAACAAGAACTATATCTGTACATACCCTCGGATTCAATCTGTCTACAATCTAAACTTCACTTGCCACTTGTTCAAACGGCTGTTTACACAATGTTTGCCATGTCTGTGAGGTTGCTTACTTTTCAAACCATACAGCATCTTTGTAAATCACTGGTGTTTGAAATAACATCCTGCTATTTAAGTCCACAATTTTAAAAATTGCAAGAATAAAAAGATAAGGTCTTTACCTTGGGGATTTAAGCATGATGGGGAACAAGCAGCAGAGCAGAGTTCAGGTCATAATCAGACTCACCATGATCTTATTGAAGAGTGAAGGCAGACTCCAGGGGCTAATGACCTACTATTGCTCCCATCTCTCATGATCCTGGCTACTCCAGTGTTACTGACAGGATCTGTCAATGTGTTGTTCAAGCTGACAATCTCTTATTAAGGAGAGCATCCAGAGATTGGCCTTTCCCTGGTTTTCCGACATCTCCAGGTGGGTGAGCCTGCTGAAGTCTACCTGGTGATCAGGTGACCTCCTCCTTGGATCCTGAGGATAATGGTTTGTTGACCAGGAATGGCTCCTCATGTTGTGTGCCACTGCCACTGTTCTGCCTTGATGAGCTGATAGCAATGATGTAGTGGGTCAGATTATCATTTACATCCAGTAGAGATTCTGCAAGTATGGCTGCATGGCCTGATGTCCTTCTGGTGGTGGGTCTTTTTCCAGCCTCTGAGCTGCCATGGAGCTGATGCCTGTCTCTCCACCCTACCACCATCACCATTTTCAAACTCAATACTGTACTTGAACCTATCTAACTCCCTTTTCCATAAAGGTCTGAAACCCATTCCATCAGATGAAAGGCTTCAGCACTCAGCTCAATGGCAGAACTGGTGCATCTCCTGCAGTGGGGAGAGTTGCCAATTTACTCTCTTTTCTGTGCCACTGAGGATAATCAGCGCTCTTTGTTATTTTTCTTTCCCATTACCTAAAATCTGTGTTCCCTGGTTGTCATCAAATTGCAAAGAAGAAAGAGAGATTGAGAAATGTACACTATTAGAGATGGATTTCCAGATCTTAGATCCTTTGTAACTAAAGGCAATTCAATCAATATTCCACCAATATTTAATGCTCAGGGATTGCATAATATGCTGAAGGTCAGAATAAGAGATTTTATTCACTTTCTGTTCCAGCCAATGTCATCAGATATTACCAGGTTTTTTTTGGCTCTTCAGAATTTGGAAATTACTGAAAGTTGAGACATTTCTTCAAAGAGTTTCAATTTGTTCTCATCAGGACACACACAGGAATATCAAAAGAATACAGATATTTCTCCACCAGAAAAGTGTGCTTATTTTTTGGGACAAGATGACTGATTCACTGAGCCATTGCCATAAAAAGAGAGGATATATAGGCTCCTCTATATCTCAGCTATTTTAAGAAAAAGTGAGGTTAAACATATTAATTTTGGTTGCAGAGAAGGGATCCCAACATATGGATGTGTCTTCTATCAAGGGTCAATCAACCACATTATGAGCTTATCTGACTACCTCAAGTTTTCTTTTCAAATGATACTCCCAGTACACTCAAGATTGTTCAGCAAATGTCTGATTGTTGAAGAGATTGAACAATAGATGTTTTGTTTCAGGTTTTGCAGGCTTCGGTTGGTTAATTATGGTCTGCATTCTGCTGTTATGAACCAAGGAACGTACTGATTGAGTCAATCAGCCTATCGGTGGGATATATTACCACATATCTAGCATCACACTCTCACGGAAATTTATACAAAGCATTGCTCAGTTGTGTGGGAGGCAGAACATCTTTTTGAATGTCCTAAGGAAAATCCTGTTTGTGCAGAATACCACTCACATTGTTACTGCACAGTAACAAAGGGACTGGGCTGGCTTCGTCTTTGAGATGTTTAAATCTACTGCTAAATGTGATTCTCTGATTAGTCTGCTCTTACTGTAGTGAAGAAAACCTAGACCAAGAACAAAATTAGGATGATCATAAATATTATTTTTTAAATTTCCAAATGTTTTGGGGTGTTAGTTACCCATTCCTTTCGACATAGCAATTCTTTGACCAATTAGGTTTACTTTTCAACCAATCAGCACCTCTTCTCTTGGTCAATTATTTGTTGTTATCATTTGGAATTTGGCATTTTTACATTTGTTCTGATGAGTGCGAAATGAAAAACATTGGCATCATGTCTCCGCAAATATAAGGTATGAAACATTTACAGACAGCCTCTGATGTATAGATACCGTAGCAGGGTAGGGATGAGATATGGATTCCTGATGAAGGGCTTTTGCCCAAAATGTCGATATTCCTGCTCCTTGGATGCTGCCTGACCTGCTGTGCTTTTCCAGCACCACACTCTCGACTCTGATCTCCAGTATCTGCAGTCCTCACTTTTGCCTTAGGAGTAGGAGTCGGCCATCTGGCCCTTTGAGCCTGCTCCACCCTTCAATAAGATCATGGCTGATCTTTCCCTGGCCTCGGCTCCACTTCCCCACCCTCTCACTATATCCCTTAATTCATTTACTGTTCAAAAGATTCTCCAACTGAGCTTTAAAAACATTGGATGAGGAGATATCATTAAGGGATATGAGGAAAATATTTCATTAAAACAAGTCAAGCCCTTAACAGATAATATATAGAAATCTATCCTCTACTCAGTTACTTTCGACACAGATTAGTCCAACCATTTATTTTTTATTAAAGGCAACACTAAGCTGGATTAAATCATTTGTTTTATTGACAAGGAGGTGATAGCTGATTAAAGTTTATATTTCATGAAAAAAGTTTGACTATTTGAATTGAGGAATATCTTTATAGGAAATTCAATTACACTCAAAACTGTAGAGCAGAATACAGATTGTTTGGATACAATTTCAAACTATCACCAGTGAAGAATTTCAGAATACCATCTTAATTGGTATTGTTTGGATGAAAATTTTAATATTCTATTGGGATAATATTGCCAGGAATCATATTTTCTCCAATAATTGATCGTAAACACAACAAATTTGTCATCTGTTATTTAATTATTTAAGGAAAGTATTGATAATAATAAAACACCAAAACCTAAAGGAATAATCGTGTTTGTTAATAACATGTTTATTATTTCTGCTTCACAGAATTAGAAACCTGTTACAATTACCACTTTATTCTGAATAATCCATATTGTTGTGACATCAGTTACAATGATTCAGCAATGACAGTCTTATTTGACTTTTAAAGAGACAGTTGAAAATAGAATATCAGGTGAATTCATGACAGATAACTGGAAGAACAGAAAGGCAGCTTCCCTTTTCAGATGAGATCCTTTTAGTGACATTAAGAAGAGGAGTTTCAACTTCCTGCCTGGCAATAAAGCAGGAGACCCAATCAGATGCCTGCCTCCCTGTGGTTTGTAGGCATTGTAGAAATTACTTAAAGGTGAAGAAACAATTACCCCAAATTTAATTTTCTGGTCAATTATTCACATGTGGGGATGGGTTACTTTTTCCACCTGCGAACCATCAGTTGCATCTTTAGAAACTCCTTCAAACCTGGTAAATCGGCTGGAAATTTCTCAGAGCTGCTGTCTCTGCCACTCCATGACCTTCCGGTAGGACAGGGTGTGAGCTGAAGAGATACCAATAAAGCACTTTGGAATGAAGGTGGGAAGTGGGGCTGGCAGATTTCTGGAGATAAGTATCATAACGGGGGGGGAGCGAAGAGGAAGAGGCAGACAGCTTCCGAGAGTAAGTGGGATGGTATGGATGGGGGCAAGGAGGAAAAGGGGCTTCTCAGGCTCTGTGCTTTTGAAGTTAGCAAGCTATTTTAACTCACTAACTGTTAATTTGTATTTATCTTCAATGTCTTTTTCAACTTGTTCCCAAGATATATTCCAACTAGAAATGCTGTCTGCTGGTTTCGCTGAGTATTTATCAGCAAATTCAGTGTTGTATTTGTAGAAAACCCATTTCCAAAAGGCTGATGTTTTAATGCTGGTATCAGGCGGAATATTCCAGCGACTATACTGATAATTGAGATTCCTGTAGTTTTTGTAAGGAAAGCATTTTCCATTCGTGTGTTTATTTTTAAAGCTGCTATCACCTGCAACACTTGTTGTACAATTCTCTGACACCAATATCTCAGTCGTGATGTAACGGTGTCCATTCAGCCCTTTGCTCCGGTGATATTCAGTGCTGTGCTGTGAGTGCTCCCTGCTTGTACAATCACACAGGACCCCACAGAAGGGACACTTCTCCCCACAGCCACATAACATTGCATACAATTCACGGGAAGGATCTGTGGGGAGTGCAGAGATTTTCCCAGCAATATCCTTCCCCCAATCTTTAACCCTTTCGTTCAGATCATTTGTACTGATAAAGCTTTCAATTTCTTGTTTGAAGTTCTGAGCGTTAATCTTTTCAGACTGAAAAGTAACAGACCCCAGTGTCTCTTGTGGAATCTGTATCTCATCCCCCAGTTTTGCCCGAAATGTCTGAATGATCCCAGTAACTGATTGCTCATTATTTGGAGGTGTTATATCTTTCAGAGTTCCCCTTACCCAGGTGATAACCCCAGACAGAATATTGAGTGCTTGAGAGCACAGCAGAGGAACATGTTCATCATCTGTGGCTGTACAATAAAGGACAACTTGTTCTTTCAGCCAATCTTTTTCGAATGACATGGTGTGTTTTATATATCGGTAATATTCTTCAAAAGTATCTCTCTCCTTCAAGTGAAGCATCAGAGCCACTTGGAAGTTTTTCCGGTACATGAATTTCCCTCCCTTGCAGTTGTACCTCATGTGATGAGCAATATTCGATCCCAGTTTGTTCTCCACAGCTTGGATTATGGCTGGAATCAGGCAATTTTCACAGAACAGTTCTGCTCTCCGTTTAGTTTGATCTTTCTCCTGGTAGGTATCCTTAAAACTTTGGCAGTAAGCTGCTTTCTCCTTTTGTAACTGCTCCACAGGATTGTGTTTCTTCAGGAAGTTTTCCTGCACTTCTTCATATTTTTTAATGGCAAATCCACAGATATGAAGTTTAAAATCCACACTGAATTGTTGAGTAAAAGTGAATCTCTGATCCTGGTGTGTCTGGATTTTCCGATCAATGACTCTCAGGAGTTCTCTGCAATGATTAGAATCATAATCCTGTTCCTGGTTCACTGTCTGATTCACAAACTGTTTACACTCCCTCACCCACTGAGCACACAGCTCCTGGGCTCTTTGTTTATCTTTATTACCAAGAATAAAAGCCTTCAGTTTAGTAACATATTTCCAATCACATTTCTGAATATGGCTGTCATTCACTTGGAGTTTTACATCACTCAGTTGACACAGGGTTTTCTTGCTAAGTTGCTCGTTGAGGAGTTTGGTATTCGCAGGCATGTTCTGCTGTAGACTTTGTTCCATATCCTTCATTATATTGGCTTTTGGTGGTGGTGAATAGTTAAACATTGAAATTGTCTCTTGCCACATTTTCTCAAACGCGCTCTCCAGTTGTGTTTCATCCATTTCCCTGTTTTCCTGTCTGCACTGCTGTAGGAGATTATTGACCTGTTCTTCAATCTGACTCTGATATTGTTCCTTAATCTCATTCACCTTCTGCAAAGCTCTCTTTCTTTGCACTGCTTCATTACACTTTCTGTCCATGTACATCCCACGTTCAATGATCAGAGAATTGATGCTTCCGACAAAATCCTCCCTGTATTTTTCGACAAGGTTTGAGTTATGGTCGGTGGAATAATATTCCTCTAATTTTCGGAGAGCTTTTTCTTTCTGATCATTGAGCAATGCAATCTGTTCACTTTTCAAACTTTGAGCTTCCCTTTCTGGATCCTGTTTTGTATTAAAGATTCTGTTCTGTGCCTTTTGCAGGAAGGAGTGTATCTCTTTCCTCAGTTCCCACTCCAGGTCGGTGTATGTGACAGAGAGTTCTTTATAAGCTTCGGCTACCAGACTGTTCCGGAAACTGAAGATGAAATTCTCATATTTCACAGCGTTCCACAGGGAGTTAGTCCATTCGATAAACTCAGAGATGGTCGACAGTCTCCCTTTACTTCTATTCTCTTTCAGATTCTGAAAAAGCCTTTTCTTCAGCTCAAACACCTTGTGGCTGTAGCTGGTATTAACAGCTGCCATGGGTGGATTCCCGTGCCACAGGCCTGGGATATTCCAGTTATTTTCCATCGGATCATACTCTAACACATCGGAGAATTTGCTGAACTGTCCATCTCGTTTTTCCATTTTAGCTGCTGCCTGTGTCATCACATCCAGCTGTTCCAGCAGATGTTTGCAGCCTCTGATATTCTGATCATGAGCAGCCACGTCACTCACGTTCTGGTGAACAAAGTAACAAACTGGCCTTTTCCCCACTTCTCTCATTCGTATAAATGCATGGACCACTATCTGCAGCACGTCCTTCATCTCGGTGGAGTTCTCCATGGCCATATTTATCAAGGTGACATCACTTAACCCGATCACCAGGGTGGCGAGCTCATTGTCATGTTCATAGCTGCCGTCAATGTCTGGCAGTTCTGGTGCTTTCAGCCCCTCAGTGTCGATCACCATGATGTACCCACAGCCCAGCTCCATCTGTAGATCTCCTGTAATCTTAATGAGCTGCATGAAGGCCCCACGGGTACAGCGCCCACTGCTCACAGGAAACTGCAAACCAAACATGGTGTTGAGAAGTGTGGACTTGCCTGTGCTCTGCACACCCAGCACCGTCAACGCAAACACATGGGTCTCTCTGCCAATCCTGGCTTCAACTTCCTTCAGTACATCAGTGACCCACTGGAAAGGGATGTTGGAAACATCTCCATCAATGAGCTCCAGAGGGAATCCGTCCAACATCAGGTCAGCAGCAAAGTGGGGAAATATTTGCACTGTGTCTCTCCCTTCCTCATTACGGTTCTCCTGCTTTATCAGTGTTTCATAGATCAGTCCGATTTCTCGCATGAATTGTTCAAGTCCAAGGGAGCTGGCAGTTATCTGTTGGTCTAATTCCTGTAACTGTTTGTTGATTGTAGGGTCTTTCTGCTCTGTTGACTGTCCCTGAGATTTCTCATACAAAGCTTTATACTGTTCACGTAAAACAGAGAGAGTGTCTCTCGATCTGGAATCCAACCGGAATTTCATCCACTGCAGGAAATATATCCTCTCTTCCCTGTCTGTCAGGGCTGTGATAAAATCTTTCATATCAGCCGATATACCTTTCTCTCGCTGCTGCTTTAGGAGTTTCCTCTTCTCTTCCTCAAGGTCATTCCAATATTTTTGTGGTGAACTCTCCTTTCCCTGTTTTAGGCGACATTGTTCTTTTTCTATTTTGGAAACTTGTTGCCAAGTGAAACCCTGAAAAGACATGTTTTTTGATTTGTATTGGCTAATGGTCTCTCCATTAATAAGGTTATAAATGTTACCAGATTTTTCTTTACCCTGTAAACACAGCTCGTCATCCTCATCTATTGCAATCCCCATCTCCCTTGCAGTTACTGCCAATGACTCCAAATGGCTGGGGTCCCGAATATTATTTTGATGGGTTATTTCCAAGGCCTTTTTCAATGTGGAGCGCAGTGTCTTAGTAAACTCTGCATTGTTTCTTTTTCCTTGAAAGAATATTTGTTCCTTTTTAAACACTGAAGATGCAAGGAATTCCTCTAAATGCCCTTTAGTCTCACTGCTCACACTGCTCCCAGTGAGCACTATGTATGTACTCACTGGAGACTGGGCGAGGGACTTCAGGGTTTTGCTTGAGCCACTGTCAACATTATCAATCCAAATAAAAACAGCTGAAGATATGGTTGTCAGAAACTGAACCTGTTTGTGGAACTCTTTACCGTCACCTCGAAGGTTTAATATGGTCATTGGCTCTGGAAAAAGATCCAATTCCTCACTCCCACTGGGCAGGTACCAGCACAACTCGACAAGACCATCAGAAATCCTGCGAGGGATATCACCGCCCTCCATATTGTGATGGATGAAGAAATTGTGATGTTGCTGGGAGGGGCTGAGGACTTCATTTAGAATCATTGATTTGGAGATGGAGCAGGAACCGAGTCGAATGAAGGAAAAGATGGGAATGACGGCAGTCACCATGTTTGTTTCCTTAAAGCCTGCACTATCTCGGAGTGAGAGTGGGCACCACTTCTTCACAATGGAGCGCAGGGCCCACAGTAGGAGGGTGCAGCCCTTGTTGCCAGCAGGCAGTAACAGTGGCAATGCAAACTGGCACAGAGACATCTTTACCATCAGCTCCTGCTGCACGAATGGGTCAGCACACAGGAAAACAGACACAATGATATCCAGGGGATGGTATAAACCTTCACTGTGTTCATCCTGAGATAGAAAATCCAAGTTTTCTGATTCTGACTGATTTTGTGTCTTAGTTGGTTCATAATTAAAATTTCTTGCCCTGGAATGGACCATCATTAAATTCCGGAGAAAATATCCTGGTATTTCCTGAGGTGAATCAGGTGATTGATTTTGAAGTGTTTCTGTATTTACGCTGAGAATGTCACTCAGGAACAGCTTCTTACTTTGATATGCTAATTCCATGAGGAGTTTGGGAATATTGTTTCCTGTATTAGATTTTCCATGACTAATATCACAATAATTGTTTTCAGAAACTGAATTATCTCTTTGGACTGAATTCTGTTCTTGTTCAGTTGTGGTTTTGTTTCCTTCCACTGAGTTATGTGATCCTGTGCTGTGTTCGGATTCTCCCAGAACAGGCTTTATTGTGAACTGTGAGTTAGATTCAGTTATCATCTGTTCTACCTCAGTATTCATGGCTTCCCGATGGTGCAGAGAGAGATCAGGCTCTGGCTGTGCTGAAACTAAGAAAGATATCATTTTAAATTATTTGTTCAACATTATTCAGCCAGTAATTCAAACAGCGCTGTAAAAAACAGAATTATACTGCTTTGTTCTCCTATCACCTTCCACTCTGCACCTGCCAACTCTGGCCAAAGCCCCCAGCGCATGAATTCACTCTCATTCCCAAATTCCCTTGGTGTCACTCTGCCTATTGTTTTCATATTGTTTTCTATCGTCATTTCTTGTACAGAACTTGAATATTACAGAACAAAGTCTCAATTTTTCAAAGATGTTTGGGCCCTGCATTCATAAGGATACAAGGAAGGTGAGGCAATCATGAATACCAACTCAAAGACCAATCAGTGTTAACCTGCCTGATTTAAACTTTAACAAAGCCTGGCTGTTAACTGTCGATCATCATTATTGGGTTCAACACAGCCAAGAGACATCTAGACTTGAAACATGAGCTTGCTGTCTCTCCATGGATGCTGCTTAACCCACTGTGATCTCCAGCATTTGTTATTTTCAGTACAGATTCCACTTGTTGACCAATCATGACCCTTCTTTAATGTCGGAGAAATGTTGGTTTTCCCTTTGAATTTGTTCACATGCAAAGCGTCTTCATGTTTGTAAGACAAAAATCTTTGACAAAATGTGTTTTTTCATCAATATTATTTTCTTTGTATCAAGAAGAAAATAGTTGCTCTCCTGTTTTCTACATATCGCTTCTTAGATATCGGTGTACCTGGACAGCAAGAAACCTTGGCCCCATTGATCTTACCTTCCTGATGTACATGCAGAATGTGGTTTTACATTACATGACACTGAATTGCTTTATTAACTGCTGCCAGTCCCACTCTGTGAGCTGCTGCAATCAGTCACAAACTTGGCTCCAATTTGGGATCTGCAGATGATGCATTATCAGCAAAAATCCAAAATGGGTCTTTCAGGAGCTTCCGTCAGTTATTCCTCGTGTCTTTTTGAAATCTTTCTCCTGTCACTTCAAAATATGCCATTCAGTCTCAAATACTGCACCCACCTCTGCCACCCTAGGGAAAGAACTCCTATCATTCACCTTATCTATACCTCTCATGCTTTAAAAACCTCTACAAGGTCACCCTTCAACCCCCTACACACCGGTGAAAAGATCCCAGTCTATCCAGCATCTCCATATGCTCAGACACTCCATTCCTGGTAAAGTCTTGGTAAATCACTTCTGAAACTTCTCCAGCTTAATAATACCCTTCCTACAGCAGGGCAACCAGCACTGGACAGGACTCCAGAAGAAGTCAAGAGTGTGGTGCTGGAAAAGCTGGGTCAGGCAGCATCTGAGGAGGAAGAAAATTGATGTTTTGGGCAAAAGCCCCTTCATCAGGAATGTGGCTTGTAGGTCAGGGCTGAAAGATACATGGGAAGGGGTGGGTTGGTGGGAAACTAGCTGGAAAAGTGATAGGTGGATGAAGGTGAGGGAGAAGGAGATAGGTCAAAGGAGCGAGTGATGGACGGATCTGGAGGGTGGTGCCGACTTGGAGCCTTGGGAATGGGATAATGTGGGGGGAGGGGAAATGAGGAAGCTGTTGAAATTCACATTGTTGATGGTGTGGTTGCAGGGTCCGAAGGCAGAATATGAGGCGTTCCTCCTCCAGGCATTGTGTGGGAATAGTTTGGCTGTGGAGGAGGCCCAGGACCTGCATGTCCTTATCGGAGTGGGAGGGGGAGTGGAAGTGTTCAGCAACGGGGCGGTGGGGTTGGTGGGTGCGGGTGACTTAAAGATGTTCTCTGAAAAGATCCGCAAGAAGGCGTCCTGTCTCTCCGATGTACAGGAGACCATACCGGGTGCAACGAATGCAGTAGATGACATTGGTAGAGGTACAGGTACTCGAGAAGAAGCCTCCCTAATGTCCTGTATAAGCCCAACAAGACATCCATGATGACATCATGATGGACAAATTTTTTAAAATTCTTGAAGTAACAAGCAAAACAGGTAAAGAGGAACCAGCATGTAATATACTTGGTCTTTGAAATTCCAAATTTGATGAAGGTGCCTCATATTAGGCCATTTGATAAAAGCCCGTGATGTTGGAGATAATTTCTTTGTATAGATAGAGTATTAACTAATTAATGGAAGACAGAGCATTGGAATAAAGTCAACATTTTCATGTTGGCAATGTGTAACTCAGCATGCAACTGGAAATGGTGCAGGGGCCACAATTATTTACAATATATTCAGCACTTGGATGGGGAATTGAAGATACTATTGTCAAGTTTGTGAGTTTCATGAGCATCGATGGGAGGGTAAGTAGTGAGGATGACACAAAAAGTCCACAGTGGATATATTCAGGTTAAGTGAGTGGGCAAAAATGTGGCAGATAGAATATGTGTGGGAAAATGTGAGATTATGCACATTGGCTGGAGAAAAGGAAGATGAAATAACTTGCAGATATTTTTGTTAGTTAGAATGGGTATTTCACACTGTGTCACCCACAGGCAAAATTAGATGTGGTTGTAATTATTCAGGAAATAATTTAAACTTTTTATCATTATGGTAGGAAAATGTAGTGTTTTCACATGGACTGTGTTTGCAAACAACTTGTGTTTTAAAACAGTGAATTGAATTTCTGAAGTTTATTTGCTATAGTTATGACATGTTTCAGAGTTTGTGTCAACCTCGACAAAATATATAAATGTGGAAAGGGAAATGTGACAGTTGTGCTGTGGTTACCCTCCCCCTTCCTTTGAACATCTCTTGGCTTTGCATTACTTTGCAAACCGGTGTTCTTGTGGGCTTTTTTTTGTATTGTGTTCCCTCCTTGCTTCATTGCTTTTGTGAAGGGCGAAGACATTTTTTAAAAAAACTGTGATCACAGTTTTCACACTGTAGGGTGGCTCAGTGGTGAGCACTGCTGCCTCACAGCGGGCTTTGTTTCCAGTCTCGGACGACTGTCTGTGTGGAGTTTGCACATTCTCCCCGTGTCTGCGTGGGTTTCATCCAGGTGCTCTGGTTTCCTTCTATAATCCAAAGATGTGCAGTTTCGGTGAACTGACCATGCTAAATTGCCCATAGTTTTCGGGGATAAGTAGATTAGGTGCATTATTCAAGGGTAAATGGAGGATAATAGGGGAGGGGAATGGGTCTGGGTGGGTTACTCTTCTGGAGGGTCAGTGTGGACTTGATGGGCTGAAGGGCCTGTTTCCACACTGTAGGGATTCTATGATTCCATAATTCTACATGAAAGAGCTAAATATTATTTAAATGGAGAAAGACTCTAGAAACTGACAGAACGAAGGAGTCCTAGTATGTGAATCACAAGAAATTGGCATCCATTATCAAAGGGAGTAGATAAAGACTCCTTGGCCTTTCAAAGGGTCCAAAACTGAAATAAAGGGAAATAAAACAGACCTCTTCCCAGGGCAGAAAATCAAAAACAAGCACAGACTCTAAAGGCAAAATGGATACCTATGCTATGGAAATGAAAAAAAGTTATGGAATCAAAATATCATTGTCCAGGCTGAAATATCATTGTCCAGGCTAAACTATCATTGTCCAGGCTGAAATATCATTGTCCAGGCTAACCTATCATTGTCCAGCTCCAGTGACACCCATCAGTCACGAAAGGCTGCACTGATCACTGTATGCTCCCTCTCCACCCGAGTGTGGAAGTCACCCTCAGAGAGGGATAGACAGTCAGTATCAACGAGACCCTCTTCAGCCTGCTACCTGTACCTGTTCATCTCCATCATGGTCAAGACCACAGCCATGAATAGGCTCAGAGACCTGCTACACCTCCCCTGCACCAAGTATCCAAAGATCACGAGTGTGAGGCTGAAATGCAAACAAGACTTCAACAGGAGACCCTTCAAAAACTGAAAAAAGACTGCAAATGGACACGCTCAATGTAAATCTGAAACACCATCCCCTCCAGGCCCAGACTATGGCCATGGTTTGTCACCCGGTAAATTAACTCATTAGCCATTTGCACGGGACCAACAATGCAGCCCTGTCCACCCCAGATCCCTGATTTAGGAGGGGAGTACCTCTCCATGGATAGGAACTGCATGTTGATACCATAGGACACTTCCTGGGGCACAAATCAAAAACAGGTAGAAACTCAAAATCAAATGGAAACAACCATAAAACTAACTAACTCAGAATATTGTTATTCAGACTGATAATATCTTCTAGAGCATGCGGCACCGAGGAGTCTTGGAAGGTTGTGACTGTGCCACTGAGCACCATCTGCTCCCGCTCCATGGACACCCGAGTGCAGATATAAGAGAAAGGTGAAAGAGAAGCAGAAGGTCAGGAATGATAAGATCTTCCTCAGCACCATGTCTGCACCTGTTAATGGCCATCTTGGCCAGGCCCGGGCGTAAAGGCATGGGAGGGTCTGTAGACTTGTCAGCCCCTCCCCGAATCAGGTACCTGTAGATCAAGAGTGTGGGGCTGAAGTGCAACCAAAGTTTTAACAGCAGCCCCTTCAAAAAAAACCAAAAAGGATATGCAAATAGTTGCTCTCAACATAAATGTGCAACACCATCTCCTCCAGGTTACAGAACGTGCATGTGGTCTGGCACCCAGTAAATCTGATTCACCAGTTACACGGGCCCACCGTGTGCAGCACTCTCCACCCCTGATCCCCCAAGTAAGAGGACCCTCCACTGCCTGAGAATATTATGCCAGGGCATGTGTGGGTGCTGGTTGATAACATCACAGGGTAGAGTGTACAGCATCAGCTTATACAGATAGTGCCTCTGTGCTATCAGAAAGGGGCACCAGGAGGATATCCCTGAGATGGCTCAGATTGTCACAGGCGAGGGTCCATGGTGCAGAACTAATATCGACATCCAGTCAGACAGGGCTCAGTTCGTCTGGATGCCCACCACACGCCTGAACCACCTTGAGTGCACATGTGGTGTTGGGGCTGAATGCCTTGTCTGCCAGGCTGCAGATGGGACAGGGACAACGTGGGGCTAAAGTAAAAAAACCCTCTTTGAAGGGATCCAAAATCAAAACAAAGGGAAATAAAACAGCCCTCAAAATGGATTAAATCAAAACAAATACAAAGCTCAAGATCAAAAGGAAACTTGTACCACAGAAACAAAGAAAGATGAACTAAATCATAATATCCTTATCCAGGCTAATCATGCTCTCCATCCCTGTGGGTGCCATTGGTCATGAGAGGCCTCCACTGTGCCAGTGAACACTGCATGCTCCCACTCCAGGGGCACCTGAATTCAGATGGAACGGTGAAAATGGGGCAGACAGTCAGGAACAATGAGCCCCTCCTCAGTATGCTGCGAATGGCCATCTTAGACAGGCTCAGGAGCAAAACCATGAGAAGACTTGTACAGTTGTCCATCGGTACCACATCGGGTGTCCATGGATCAGGCGGCTGGGGCTAATATCGGGGGAACTACACTTTTAAGACCAGCTCCCTCAACCAACCAAAAGGACTAGACTCTCTCTACATAAATATGAAATATCTCCTCCAGGCCACAGAATTTGCCCATGGTGTGGCACCCGATAAATTTGCTTAGTTGCTGGTTGCATGGACACCACATGCAACACTCTGCACTCAGATCCCTGATGTAAGAGGGAGCAACACCTTTGTAGATTGCCGTCCACTGGGGATATCCGTTGCTTGTGGGCAGAACATTGTGCCAAGGTGTGTCTGTGTGGTAGGGAAAAGCATGACAGTGGAGAGAGTTCAGCATTAGCCATCCAAAAGACACTGGGAAGATATCTCTGATGCAGCCCAGAATGAAGAACAGCACATCACGGGGTGGGTCTGACGCACAGGTCCAATGTTGAATTCTGGAACAGACAAGGGTCAGTTCATCCAGATGCCTTTCTTCATCAGACAACTACTTACTGACAACATAACTGTCTTCAACACCACAAAACCAACCAAACTCATTTCTAAACTCCAAGACCTAGGTCTGAGCAACCCCCACTCTGTCACTGGACCCTCGACTCCCTGACACACAAGCTGCAATCAGTAAGAATAAGGAACAATATCTCCTCTACAATAATCCTCAATACCACTGCCCTGCAAGGCTGTGCACTCATCCCCTTAGTATACTCCCTGGACACTCATGACTGTGTGACCAAAGCCCACCTTAACTCCAACTTGTGTGTTTCAATCAAGTCACTGCTGTAGACAGATCTAAACTCCAGCATTTACAAACATAACGTGTCAAACTTTCCTCATCAGGTGACCTGGCCATTCCAGATACTACTCTTTAAACCTTCCCTGAACAACTTCCAGTTTCTTTCCATTCTTTCGTAAATAACAAGACCACTACTGGACACAGAACTGCAGGTGTGGTCACACCAATGCGCTTTATAACCAAAGCACAACTTCCTAATTTCTTAACACATTTTGAACACATATGCAAATTTTTAAAAAATGATTCATTCATGGGATGAGGGCATTGCCGGTGAGGTCAGCAATTATAGCCCATCTCTCATTGCCCAGAGGGCATTAAGAGTCAAACACATTGCTGTGGGTCTGAAGTCATATGTAGACCAGACCAGACCAGACCAGATCAGGTAAGGATGGCAATTCCCTTCCTTAAGGGACATTAGCAAACCAGATTTTTTTTTTCTGACAATTGACAATGAATTTATGGTCTCTTAATTCCAGATTTGAATGGAATTCATGTTCTACTGTTTGCTATGCAGGTGCCAAGGACATTACCTGGGTCTCTGGATTAATAAGTCAAATAATAATACCGCAGGGCCTTCACCCTCCCTAAAGTACAGTACAGTATCATCTTTTGTAGTCAGACATAGTTCTAAAAACACAAATGTGGCAAATTCACAGGCATTTTAAATACTTATGGAATTACTGTAATGCTAACACAAACATTGTCACACCTATCCACAACTTTGCTTTCTCATAATAATACTCCAGCCCCGCTTATACTCAGACACACAAATAGATAATCTCACGTTCTAAAGGTCTCCTTGAAATGAAACTGTTTTCCAGTTGTAGGGGAATCACTGCAATGTGTGGAGACAGCAGTGGTTTCAGTAAGATCTCTTCTCCTGCATTGACAGCACTTGTTATGTGAAAAGAAAACTATCAGAATTTTCTGACTCTGAATGTTTTCACTCAGTTGCAAAACACAATAGAGTTGGAATACATTATAAAATCTAACAGCACCAGAAAGATGATACTCTGTTTTGGAACAGTGAAAGGAGAAAAATGTCGAACACATTGAAAGTCACAGCCCAAGCAGAAGACTGAAGCCTGTCAATCCCATTGGTCAGTGAAGAGCAGTGGATTGATCCAATGTACTTGATATCACAATACAACAACCCCAAGACAGAAATGGATGTTACAGTATAACGAGTGTAACTCAAGAAAGGAATCAATCAATAAAAAGACAGTCACAAAGGAAATGAGCTGGATGTACTAATCTTTACTTGGAGGTGTACAAGATAAGTCTGACCAGTCTGTCTCATTGACCAGTTTTATTGGGTTTTTTTCCCCTTGTGATTATCTCGATCACACATGCTTATACACATGCTCACAAATATTTTACATTCACACACCTCCAAATAGTATTTCACACTATTCGGCTACCCTCTCACTGTCTCACAGTAATGTAGAAGACCATCCTCACACTCATATATACAAACAGCTAAACTCACACTTGCAGGTTCTTTCCCACATGAATCTATTTCACTGACCTGTACATGAACTGTCTGTGTTCTAGCTTTGGGGGAGTCACTATCGGGACTGGATGGACCAGAGTTTTCACGAAGATCTCAGATACAGGATCAACGGCACTTGCTGGAAAACAGAAACACTGCCGAAGACTCTCATCTGTCGTGGGAGATGAAGTTAGTTTCTGATTGTTTCAGTAGCTAAAAGTCTTGTGTTAACAGGTATTTCTACCTGGAATAAAGCTGCAATCCGATACAGATAAGGATTAGTTACTATGGGCACTGATACTTTCTTCGCCAGATCATAAAATTCTGACCTTGTATAGAAGTCAGCATTGGGGTTTCAAACCGTCTAACTTTCACTTGTTCAGTTGCAGTTCTCCACAATGAAACTGTTTCCGAGAAATGCTGAAAGTTTCGTTTTTACTCAAATTTCAGTGGAGAAACTGAGCAGTGCAAATATCATTGGACTAACTACCCACAAGCCCAGGCTAGTTCTCTGTGTCATAGATTCAAAACCCACTGCACTCGACTTGCTTTTAAATAGGACAAAAATTAGGGTGTCGGCTATCTCCTTGATATGGTCTGAATAGATTTAGTCTGATCCATAACTATTTACTGCTGTTTGAGGAAGGGAATTACAAAGACTCACAACTCTCTGAAGACAAAAATATGTCCATATCACTGTTTTTAACTGGTGCCCTTATTTTAATCTGTGATATTTCGTGCCCTTATTTTAATCTGTGATACTTCGTTCAAACTCTCCCACACGTGAAAACATCCTTTTTCTGATATATCCAATCAAGCCACTTCAGGATCTTATGTTTCAACTACATCACTTCTGAATCTTCTAAACTCCCGAGATACAGAACTAGCCTGTCTAGCCTTTCTTCATCAGATGACTACTTACTGACTACATAACTGCCTTCAACACCACAAAACCAACCAAACTCATTTCTAAACTCCAAGACCTAGGTCTGAGCAACCCCCACTCTGTAACTGGACCCTCGACTCCCTGACACACAAGCTGCAATCAGTAAGAATAAGGAACAATATCTCCTCTACAATAATCCTCAATACCACTGCCCTGCAAGGCTGTGCACTCATCCCCTTAGTATACTCCCTGGACACTCATGACTGTGTGACCAAATCCCATCTTAACTCCATGTACGCTGCTGACAAAACCACCGTTGACATTTGGATCTCAAACAACAATGAAACAGAATACAAGAAAGAGAGCAAGTGCTTGATGGCGATATTCTCTTTCTTAAAGTCATCAAAGTGAACGAGCTGGTCATTAAATTCAAAAAGCAGAGTGGAGGGCTTGCCACTGTCTGCTTCCATGGTGTTGAGGAGGTTGAAAGTGTCAGGTTCCTGGCAGTGACAAGAACCAACAATTGGTCCTGTTCCATCCACTTGGGCAAGAAAGGCCAACAACACCTCTACTTCCTCAGGAGGCGAAGGGAATTTAAAGACTGTTGCCAATTTTAATAGATGCACCGTGGAAAGCATTGTGTCTGGATGCATTACATCCTGGCATGGCAACTGCTCTGCTCAGGACTGTAAGAAACTACAGAGAGTTGTGAACACATCCCAGTCCATTATGTAAGTGGATCTCTCATCCACTGACTCCATTTATACCTACTACCTTGGTAAGGCAGCCAACATAATCAAAGGTCCCTTCCATCCTGGTTATCATCTCATCCAACCTCTTCCAACAGGCAAAAGATACAAAAGCTTCAAAACATGGACCAACAGATTCAAGAACAGCTTCTTCCCTGCATCTTTTAGACTTCTGAATGGACTGCTCAAATCCTAAATTTAATGTTGATCTCACTCTTTTTGTACCTCCTTTGTAGCCGTAGCACTGTACCTTTGCTTTGTTCTATGACCCTAATGCATTTTGTAAGGTATGATCTGTACCTAGGTACATGTGACCAACAGTAAATCAAATCAAACTAAATCACTCATTTCAGTCTGGTAAACCTTCTCAGAACTGCTTCCAATATTGACATTAATATCTTTCCATAAGTCTGATGATCAGTAATGTACACAATATACCAGATGCAGTCTCACCAATGCTGTGGCATACATAAAAATCCTCTCTAGTTTGGCATTCAGTTCCCCTTCCAGTCAATCATAACATTCTATTAGTTTTCCTGATTACTTGCTGGACCTGAATACTGACCTTCTCCAATTCACAAACCAGGACATCAGATTTCTCTGCATCTCAGAACTCTCCAAGCTCTCAGCATTTAGATTACATTTTTAAAAATTCTCTCTGCCAAAGTGGACAACTGTGCATTTTCCCACATTATAATCCATTGCCAGATCTTTTCCCACTCACTTAACCCATCTACATCCATTTGTAGGCTCCTTATGTCATCTCATTTTCCCTCCAATCTATCTGCCATTAGCAACTTGGGTACCATGCCTTTAATTCCTTCATCCAAATCCTTGACATAAATTGTCAAGAATTATGGGTTTAGCACTGACCTCTGTGGCACATGTGATACCATACCTCTTTGAAAGAAAGACCCAATTTTTTTCTACTTTCTGCTTGCGATTGACCAACCAATCTCCTATCTCAGCCTTTGTTACACCTGACTACATAAAAGAAACTTTATCTCCAAGGAGTGATCCCACATTCTAGACTCTCCCTAAAGAGGATACACTCTCTCCATACCAACCTGTCGGGATCCCTCCAGATCTTGTGTGTTTCAATCAAGTCACTGCTGTAGACAGATCTAAACTCCAGCATTTACAAACATAACGTGTCAAACTTTCCTCATCAGGGGACCTGGCCATTCCAGATACTACTCTTTAAACCTTCCCTGAACAACTTCCAGTTTCTTTCCATTCTTTCGTAAATAACAAGACCACTACTGGACACAGAACTGCAGATGTGGTCACACCAATGCGCTTTATAACCAAAGCACAACTTTCTAATTTCTTAACACATTTTGAACACATATGCAAATTTTTAAAAATGATTCATTCATGGGATGAGGGCATTGCTGGCGAGGTCAGCAATTATAGCCCATCTCTCATTGCCCAGAGGGCATTAAGAGTCAAACACATTGCTGTGGGTCTGAAGTCATATGTAGACCAGACCAGACCAGACCAGACCAGGTAAGGATGGCAATTCCCTTCCTTAAGGGACATTAGTAAACCAGATTTTTTTTTTCTGACAATTGACAATGAATTTATGGTCTCTTAATTCCAGATTTGAATGGAATTCATGTTCTACTGTTTGCTATGCAGGTGCCAAGGACATTACCTGGGTCTCTGGATTAATAGTCAAATAATAATACCGCAGGGCCTTCACCCTCCCTAAAGTACAGTACAGTATCATCTTTTGTAGTCAGACATATTTCTAAAAACACAAATGTGGCAAATTCACAGACATTTTAAATACTTATGGAATTACTGTAATGCTAACACAACCATTGTCACACCTATCCACAACCTTGCTGTCTCATAATAATACTCCAGCCCCCCCCTTATACTCAGACACACAAATAAATAATCTCATGTTCTACAGGTTTCCTTGAAATGAAATTGTTTTCCAGTTGTAGGGGAATCACTGCAATGTGTGGAGACACCAGTGGTTTCAGTAAGAAACACTGCCGAAGACTCTCATCCGTCTTGGGAGATGAAGTTAGTTTCTGATTTTTTCAGTAGCTAAAAGTCTTGTGTTAACAGGTATTTATATCTGGAATAAAGTTGCAATCCGATATAGATAAGGATTAGTTACTGTGGGCACTGATACTTTCTTTGCCAGATCATAAAATTCTGACCTTGTATAGAAGTCAGCATTGGGGTTTCAAACCATTTCACTTTCACTTGTTCAGTTCCAGTTCTCCACAATGAAACTGTTTCCGGGAAATGCTGAAAATTTCATTTTTACTCAAATTCCACTGAGAAACTGGAGAAACTGAGCAGTGCGAATATCATTGGACTAACTACCCACAAGCCCAGGCTACTTCTCTGTGTCATAGATTCAAGACCCACTGCACTTGACTGATGGTATTTAGCTTCAACTAATAAAAAGACAGCTGGAACTGAAACCTGTTGTCGAATGGTGACAATGACTATGTGCACTGATTGTTGGAAAGACAGAAAAATAAAAATAAAAGAGTCATAGAGATTTACAGCAAGGAAACAGGCCATTCAGCCCACCTAGTCCATGCTGCCCAGATTTTACAATTAATCTAATCCCATGTGCTTGAATTTGGTCCATATCCTCCAGAGTTATCCCATCCATGTACCTGTCTAAATGCTTCTTAAATGAAAACATTAAACTTGTCTCTACCACTACCTCTGGCAGCTCATTCTAGACATGCACCACCCTTTTGTATTTCTCCCCCTCTCAACTTATACCTATGCCCTCGAGACTTAGACTCCCCTACCATTAGGAAAAACTGTTGGCTATCTATCTTATCTATGCCTTTCATGATTTTACACCCCTTGGTCTCCAATACTCCAGGGGAAATAAGCTTCAGCCTGTCCTTATAACTCAAACCATCCACCCTGGGTAGATCCTCGTAAATATTTTCTGCACTCTTTCTAGTTTAATAATATCCTTTGTATAGTAGGGTGACCAGAACTGCACTCCAAATGTGGCCTTAACTAATGTGGTCTTGTACAACTGCAATGAGATGTCCCAACTCCTGTACTCAATGCTCCGACCAATGAAAGCAAGCATGCCGAAAGCCTTTGATGATGTTGTGGTTTTAAGAAGTTATTTTGTCTTTTTTGTTAAAGACGGGTCATAAGGCAGAGGTGCAGAGAAGTCTACTAAACCTATTACAATAAACTTGTGAGCCCTTGTGGTATTTTTTAAGAAGTTGGAACTTTGGATGAAACAGTGTGGCTGGATGTGGCCAACTCTCACAGATCAGGATTTCTAGGGGTTTTTTTGTTTTAGCTTTATGCATTTGTTGTCATGGTCTTGAAGAAGCCCAAAAGCTAGGAGTTCTCTTCCTAGGCTGCTGTGTTACACATGAATTACAGAAACAAAATCTGTTTCTGTATTTGCCTTTCTGCCAAACGGTGTGTGATTATGGGACATAACTGTTACATTGGAACAGTTAATTATTAATAGTTACTGTATCTATTATTCAGTTAAGTTTTCCAACTGAGTTAAGTTACTCTAAGTTCTTCTTTCTTCTGTTATATTTTAACTCTAGTGTTTAAATAATTTGTGGTTTGTTTAATACTGACTAGTTGGGCCAGTCACATTGTATCTAGAACACGGCACTTCACATTTGCCTTAATAATAAGAAAAGGTTAAGGTCTAGGCTACCTTCTTAAATGTTTTGAGAGAGCCTGGTCTGATCCATAACACCGTCTTCACCATCTTGTCTATCTGTGACTCAATTTTTAAGGAACTGTGAATCTGTGCCCCTGGATCTCTTGTCTACCACTGGCTACCCAGGGCCTGTCTAAGTCCTGTCTTGGTTTGACCGACCAAAATACAACACCTTACATTTATCTACATTTAACTCCATCTGCTATTCCTCAGCCCACTGGCCCAGTTGATCAAAATTTCAGTGGAGACTCAAATAACCCTCATTGTCCATGATACCACCAAGCTTGGTATCATCCACAAACTTACAAAGCATATCTCTTAAATTCTCAATGAAATCATTTATATTAATGATTAATAATATGGATCCAGAACTGATCACTGTGGCACACCTCTGGTCACAGGCCTCCAGACTGAAAAGCAACCCTCTACCACCAGCCTCTATCTTTTACCTTCAAGCCAATTAAAAGTGAATTGGCTAGCTCATTCTAGACCATGTGAGATATCGCCTTACTCAACAACCACCATGCAGTACTTTGTCAAAGGCCTTGCTGAAGTCCACGTATACATGGTCAACTGCACTGTCCTTCATCTACTTCCTTGATCACCCGTTCAAAAACTCAATCAAATTTGTGAGACATGATTTCTTATGCACAAAGCCATGCTGACTATCCCAAATGAGTCCTTGCCTCTCCAAATGCCTGGAGATCCTGACTCTTAGAATTCCACCTAACATTTTACTACCACAGATGTTAGGTTCACCAATCTGTAGTTTCCAGGCATTTCCCTCTGGCCTTTCTTAAATAATGGCACAAAATTAGCCAAACTCCTATTGTCAAGCACTTCCCCTGTGGCTGTCAATGAGACAAATATCTCTGCTCAGGGCTCCACAATTTCCTCGCTCGTTTCCTACAAAGTCCTCAGATACACTTTATCAGCTCCTGGGAAGTTATCTACCTTAATGCATTTTAAGAACCTCCTCTTCTGTAATGTGGATTCTCTTCAAGGCATCACTGTTTAATCCCCCAAGTTCCCTCGCATCCATGTCTTTCTTGATGAGAAATACTAAGGATCTCTTGTGGCTCCACATATAGACGACCTTGTTGATCTTTAAGAGGTCCTATTCTCTCCACAGTTACTATTTTGTCCTCATGTACTTGTAGAGTCCCTTTGGATTCTCTCTTACCTTATCTACCAAAGTCCTCTCATGTCTCCTTTTAACCATCCTGATTTCTCTCTTGTGTACTCTGACACCCTCTGAACTCCTCAAGGAAATAAGTTGATTTCAGTTGCTTATAACTGTCATATTCCTCCTCCCTTTTCTTGACAAGGATCTCAATAACTCTAGTCATCCAGTGTTCCCTACTCCTGCCAGCCTTACCCTTCACTCTCCCAGGAACATGTTAGCCCTGAACTCTCCTTACCTCACTTTTGAAAGCCTCCCACTAACCAGTCCCTTTGCCTGTGAACAGCCTCCCTCTATCAACTTTTGAAATTTTCTATCTAAGACCATCAAAGTTGGCCCAGTTTAGAACTTTAACTTGTGGACCAGACCTATTCTTTCGCAGAACTGTTTTAAAACTAATGGAGTTATGGTCCCAAGGTGCTTCCCCACTAATACTTCAGTCATTTGCCCTGCATAATTTCCCAAAAGGAGGTCAAGTTTTGCCCCTTCTCTAGTAGGGCCATCTGCATACAACATGGGAAGGTCTTCCTGAATGGACTCAACAAATTTCTCTCCATCCAAGTCTTTAAAACTATAACAGTCCCAGTCAATGATGCAAAAGTTAAAATTCCCATCGATTACAACCTTATTACTCTTGCAGCTATCACCAGACCCCTTACATATTTACTCCTCAATCCTCTGCTACCTTTGGAAAGCGTACAGTACAATGCCATGAAAGTGATCTCCACCTTTTTATTTGACAGGTCTACACATATAAACTCAGAGGATGAACCCTCAAGAATGTCATCTGTCAGCATTGCTGTGCTGATCTCCTGAATCAAAAGTGCAATTCCTCCTCCTTTCTTGCCTCTCCTCTAACCCTGCGATAATGTCTGTACCATGGAACATTGAGCTGTCAGTCATGCCCTCCCTCAGCCATGTTTCTGTAATGGTGAAAATATCTCAGTCCCATGATCCATCCATGCCCTGAGTTAATTTGTCTTACCTCTTAGGCCTCTGGCATTACAATAAATGCAATTTAACCTCGACTTCTCTTGCTTCCTGCCAGGCTTGATTAAAAAGCTTCCTGATTCCCACCCATTGATTAAAACTGTGTCACTGATGTCAGTACAGAATAGCTCATTATAATTACAATACTTCTGAATAAAAAGTTTATTACAAATTATGAGTCCCACCAGACCTTTCACTCTCTGCTGAGTGTTATGTATTCAGCAAAGGTCTCAGTTTTATCCCTCTGAGTCCCTACCTTAATGAATTTCAGATACAAGCATGATATTAAATTCCTCATCTGTCATCCCCAACTTTGTGCCCATTTCTTTGGACAAGAATCCTGTCCCCATCGCACAGATCCTTTCACTCATCTCCAACACTTTCCTTTCCCCTAAATCCCTCTGTCTTGCCTATTACCTACACTTGTTCATCAAGAACTGTTGATGTGACATTGTGTGCGACAATTTTTCAGCCCCCTTGCTCATTCCAACCTCTCTCCCTCTGAACTGATGGCACTCCATGCTCTCAGATCCAGTCCTGACTTTGTATTCAAGGCTGCTAACAAGGGTGGTGGTGTTGTTGCCTGGCACATGGATCTCAACATTATGAAGCTCCCTCTGAATGCCCCCTGGACCATGACCCCGACATGGAACATCAGGCTACCGTCTCCACAATAGTTGGGCAGCACAGTGGCCAAGTGGTTAGCACTGCTCCCTCACAATGCTAGCGGGCCGGCTTCAGTTACACACTCAGGTGACTGTCTGTGTGGAGAGAGCACAATCTCCCTGTGTTTGTGTATGTTTCCTCTGGGTGCTCCGGTTTCTCCCATAATGCATAATCTGCCCTCAAAATGTAAGGATAGTTGGATTGGCCACGGGAAAGGCAGAGTTACAGGGATGTGGCAAGCAGGTTGGTCTAGGTTGGGTGCTCTTCAGAGGATAAGTGTAGACTCGATGGGCTGAATGGCCTGCTTCCATAAGGATTTTATGATTCAGTCACTAATCTCATTTCATCTGGTAATCACCTTCCACGACTACCTCCAAAGTCATTGTCTCCCAACTCTGCACAGCTCGCTTCTGTCTCCTTTGCAAAATCCATAGACTGAACTGCTCTGGCAGACCCAGAGTTAATACCTGCTCCTGTCCCATTGAACTCATCTCTTCCGACATCGATTTGAGTTTTTCTCTTCCCTTGTCCAGATCCTGCCCACTTATATCCCCGATTTTTCGCAGACTTTACATCAGTTTTGGAATTTTCAGTTCATGGGATACAGCAACCCCTTTCCACGTCGATCCCCCATCAGGATGGTCTCAGGGATCTCCGCCTCTTCCTGGGAAAAAGGCCGGAACCATCCCCATCCACCACCGCTCCCCTCTGCCTGGCCCAGCTTGTTCTCACCCTGAGCAACTTCTCCTTTTACTCCTCTCACTTTTTCAGGGAAGAGGTGTACCCATTAGGGCACCTGTTATATCTGTATCCTTATGGAGTTTGAGGAATGTTCCTATTCCAGCCCCCACCCACAACTCTTTCTCCGGTATATCAGTAATGTTATTGGTGCTGCTTCTTGCTCTCATCTGAAATTGGAAATGTTTATCAATTTCCACCATGTCCTCACCTTCCTCTGGTCTTTCACTGACTCCTCCCTTTCCGTCTTTCCACATTTCTGTTTCCATGTTTGGTGATAAGCTGGACACCAAGATCCACCTCAAACCAACCGACTCCCACAGTTACTTTGACTAGACATCCTCACATCCTGCTTCTTGTAAAGACTCTGTTCCATTCTCCCAGTTCCTCTGTCGATGCCAGCTTTGATAAGGTGGCCTCCAAAATGTCCACCTACTTCCTGAACTGAGCACTGATTCCTCAGCACCATGGTTGAGAGGACCCTCAGCCAAGTCTGACCCACACTTTGGCCCTCACCCTATCTCTTCTGACGAACAACAGCAATAAGAATCCCCTTGTTGTCACCTCGCATCCCACCAGCATCCACATCCAAAGGATCATTAGCTGCAATTTCCACCAGTACCAGTAAGATGCTGCCACCAGACACACATTGCCCCCCTCTCTGTCATCTGCCTTCCCCAAGGCCCATTCCCTCCAGGACACCCTGGCTCATTCCACCTTCACTCTCAACACTGGCCATCCACAGACCCATGGAACCTTCTCCTGTCACTGCAGAAGGTGCAACACCTGCCCCTTTACTTCCTCCCTTCTCATGGTGAAGTAGGGATTTACCTGCACTAGATTCAAACTAGCCGAGTATATATGCTGTTCACAATGTGGTCTCCACTGCACTGAGGAAATAAAGCATGGAGTGGGAAATGAAGTTCAGCCTGGGTGCTTGCTTTGCAGAACACCTATGCTCTGTCGGCAAAATAAGAGCCTGAGGTTCCAATTGTCTGCCATTACAACACCCCGCCTTGTTCCCTGGCCAACATCTGTCTCAGGTTTGCTGTAGTGCTCCAGTGAAGCTCAGTGCAAGCTGGGAGAACAACGCCACCTTATCCACTTAGGGACCTGCAGCCTTCTGGACTCAATGTTGAGTTCAACAATTTCCAGGTTTTAGCTTCTCCTATGTTTTCCCCCAGCCCCAGGCCAGGGAGAACATACAAGGCCTTGCAAGGTTTGTGAAGGTTTGTAGCTCAGATTGAGGTTTAGGGTGTAGGTTTGCTCGCTGAGCTGTCAGTTTGATCTCCAGACGTTTCATTTCCTGCCGAAGTAACATCATTAGTGGTGACCTCCAAGTGAAGCGAAGCTGTTGTCTCCTACTTTCTATTTATATATTTGTCCTGGATGGGGTTCCTGGGGTTTCTGGTGATGTCATTTCCTGTTATTTTTCTGAGGGGTTGATAGATGGTATCTAGATCTATGTGTTTGTTTATGGCGTTATGGTTGGAGTGCCAGGCCTCCAGGAATTCTCTGGCATGTCTTTGCTTCGCCTGTCCCAGGGTAGATGTGTTGTCCCAGTTGAAATGGTGGTTTTTTTCATCCATGTGTAGGGCTACGAGGGAGAGAGGGTCGTGACTTTTTGTGGCTAGCTGGTGTTCGTGTATCCTGGTGTTTAACTTTCCTCCTGTTTGTCCTCCGTAGTGTTTGTGGCAGTCCTTGCATGGCATTTTGTAGATGACGTTGGTTTTGTCCATGGGTTGTACTGGGTCTTTTAAATTTGTTAGTTTTTGTTTGAGAGTGTTGGTGGGTTTGTATGCTACTAGGATTCCGAGGGTCACAAACACTACGTAGGACAAACAGGAAGACCAGCTAGCCACAAAAAGTAACAAAAAGATGTTATCCTTATTTAATCTTCCCGTGTCACCCTCCATCGTCAGTGCTGGAGGATGGACTGAGTGACCCAGGGGTCAGTGCTGGAGGATGGACTGAGTGACCCAGGGGTCAGGGCTGGGGGATGAACTGAGTGGAGTGACCCAGGGGTCAGTTCTGGGGGATGGACTGAGTGGAGTGACCCAGGGGTCAGTGCTAGGAGATGGACTGAGTGACCCAGGGGTCAGTGCTGGGGGATGAACTGAGTGGAGTGACCCAGGGGTCAGTGCTGGGGGATGGACTGAGTGACCCAGGGGTCAGTGCTGGGGGATGGACTGAGTGGAGTGACCCAGGGGTCGGTGCTGGGAGATGGACTGAGTGGAGTGACCCAGGGGTCAGTGCTAGGGGATGGACTGAGTGACCCAGGGGTCAGTGCTGGAGGATGGACTGAGTGACCCAGGGGTCAGTGCTGGAGGTTGGACTGAGTAACCCAGGGGTCAGTGCTGGGGGATGGACTGAGTGGAGTGACCCAGGGGTCAGAGCTGGGGGATGGACTGAGTGGAGTGACCCAGGGGTCAGTGCTAGGAGATGGACTGAGTGACCAAGGCGTCACTGCTGGGAGATGAACTGAGTGGAGTGACCCAGAGGTCAGTGCTGGGAGATGGACTGAGTGACCCAGCGGTCAGTGCTGGGAGATGGACTGAGTGACCCAGGGGTCAGTGCTGGGGGATGGGCTGAGTGGAGTGACCCAGGGGTCAGTGCTGGGGGATGGGCTGAGTGGAGTGACCCAGGGGTCAGTGCTGGGGGATGGACTGAGTGGAGTGACCCAGGGGTCAGTGCTGGGGGATGGACTGAGTGGAGTGACCCAGGTGATGACGTAGATAATTGACGGTGAGATTTGGTGAAGTTTGGTTTGTCCTTTTCATGATAGTTTTCAGATTCCCCTTTGCCAGCCCGGTGTGTGTGATCGATTTCAGATCCTCCTTTGCCAGAGATTGGGGATGGACAGTGACTAGGAAGGGACAGAGATTGGGGAGGGACAGAGACTGGGAAGGGACAGAGATTGGGGAGGGACAGAGACTGGGAAGGGACAGAGATTTGGGAGGGGCAGGGACTGGGGAGGGACAGAGGCTGGGAAGGGACAGAGATTGGGGAGGGACTGGGGAGGGACAGGGACTTGGGAGGGACAGAGATTGGGGAGGGACAGAATTGGGGAGGGACAGGGACTGGGGAGGGACAGAGACTGGGGAGGGGTAGGTCTGGGGAGGGACAGAGACTGGGGAGGGGTAGGTCTGGGGAGGGACAGAGACTGGGGAGGGGTAGGTCTGGGGAGGGACAGAGATTGGGGAGGAACAGAGACTGCGGAGGGACAGGGACTGGGACGGACAGGGACTGGGGAGGGACAGAGACTGGGGAGGGACAGAGACTGCGGAGGGACAGAGATTGGGGAGGGGCAGAGACTGGGAAGTGACAGGGACTTGGATGGGAGACGAGAGAGACACTGGGGAGGAACTGGGAAGTGAGGGAGACTGGAGAGCATGGAGGAGGGACACTGAGGAGTGAGGAGATATTGTGGAAGGTTTGGAAATGAGATAAGGAAGGTCAGAGGTGAAGAGGATGTGGACAAGAGACTGGGATCTGGAGGAATAGAATGGGAGGGGTTACACATCGGTCAGGAGGAGAGACGGGAGTAAAAGGCAAACGTATTGGGAGGGAAAGGGATTGGGAGGAGCAAAGGGACTGATGAGGGGGATAAAGACTGTGAAGGAGGGGGAGAGAGAGATTACACAGGACAGAAAGAAACTGGGATGGGGAGCGGGGTGGAGGGGTTGAGACCAGGGACGGAAATGAGACTCTGGGGGAGGTTAGATAAAAGACTGGGGGGGGGGGGGGGTTGGGAAAGAGGCTGAGGGTGAGGGGGGGGGGGGTGGATAAGAGCTGGGAGGAGGTGGAGAGACTCAAGAGGAACAGAAAGAGAGAGGGAGAGTTACTGAGGAGGGGTAAGAGAGAGAGAACAGTGGGAAGGAAGAGAGAGAGATTATCGGGAAAAAGAGAGATTCGGAAGTTTGCTCAATGATTTGGTTGATATTTCCTCATTCTGTCTTTGGATGTTTAAAAATGTCCAATTTCGCTTCATTTATCCCTGTCATTTAAACAGGAGCTGTGCCATATCATTTCATTTGGTATTCGAACTGGGGTTTGCTTCATTAATCCATCCATTGTTTTAATTCTACTGGCCGATCACACAGCTCTGAAACACTCACATCAATCCCTCTTCTAACACCACAGTGTGTTCTACAGGAACACTTTATTGAGGAGAAGGCGAACTGCCTACAGATGTGTGTCTCTCAGGGTAGAGTAAACATGATCAGAGTGAGTAGGAAGGACATTTCTACATTGTTTAATCCAAACAAATGGGATGGGGTTTGGTCAAATATGTTCATGGTTAAAGGTCTGTTATTTCAATATCAATTTGATATTCTGTTTTCATTGTATGGGTGATACACTGGAAATAAAGCACCACTATTCCCAGAGCCATCACAACAGTTAAAGGGTTTTTAAAACAAAATGGGCAAAAATCACCAAACGTTCAGTCCCAGATTAATTGCGATCACAGTCCAGGTTTCTGTACTTACCAAGAATGACCAGTTATTACTGTTCATTATGTTCTCGCTGCAGGTAAGCAATTAAACTAAAGCCAGGAAACTCTTCAAACTGAAGCTTGAAAGCTCCTTGAATGCCTCCTCGCTATATATCTCTCTCTCTCTCACTATCTCTCTCTCTCTCTCTCACACACACACACATAGACACACACACAGACACAGACACACGCGCACACAGACACATGCACAGACACACACACACACACACACACACATGCACACACACAGACACACGCACAGACACACACACATAGACACACACACAGACACAGACACACGCGCACACAGACACATGCACAGACACACACACACACACACACACACAGACACACACAAACAGATACACACACACAGACACACACACGGACACACACACATACCCACACAGACACACACACACAGGCACACACACACCCCAGACACATGCACACACAGACACACACACAGACACACACATACAGACACATACACACACAGACATACAAACAGACACACAGATACACACACACAGACACACAGACACACACACACACAGACACACATGCATGTACACACACACATAAACAGGAAAGAAGCACACAGGCAGAGTGATAATAGTTCGGTAATCTCTGCTCACAAGATCTATTGGGTTCGTTCTTGCTGAACTGAAGCTTTCCCCTCAAACATCCCTTTTTCAAATGCAGCTACTGGTTTACATATGAGAGCTCTTGGACATATTCAATTAAAGACCACAACTTGCACATTTTGCTGAAGGAAATATAAGGTGGTTTTCTTCGGGTTTCAAGTGGCTTACTGCAGAGAACTGAGAGACAGAGGCAGCTGCAGACCGGCTGGTCTCTCTTGTTCTCTGAACTGGCTTCACTCTGGAATCCAAGTATGACCTTCACAGAGCCATTAAGACAGCCAAGGACCAATACCGATCCAAACTAGAGACCCAGATAGACACCCAGCGACTATGGCAAGGACTGAATGATACCACATGCTCTAAAAAAGAGACAATGTAAGTTAGCAGACATTGACACATCCCTCCCAGATTGTCTCAACACCTTCTATGCTCGCTTTGAGCAGAATGTCGGCGGAGAGGTAATGCCTACCTGACAAGTCCTCACCAACCTATCCCAACAGTCACTGTATCAGAGGTCAGATCAGTTTTCCTTTGTGTGAATCCAGGGAAAGCGATGTGACCAGACGGAGTACCAGGCCGTGCACTCAGAGCATGCACAGAGCAACTGACAGAGGTCTTCTCGGACATCTACAACCTCTCCCTGGAGCAGGCCACTGTCCCCTGCCTGTTTCAGGAGGGCCAACATCATCCCTGTGCCTGAGAAGGCTCATGCTGCATGTCTCAATGATTACTGCCCAGTGGCCCTAACTTCGGTGATCATGAAGTGCTTTGAAAGTTTGGTCATGGCATTAATCAACTCCAGCCCCCCAACAATTCTTGACCCACTCCAATTTGCCTATCGGACCAACAGCTCCACATCAGATGCCATATCACTTGCCCTTCACTCCTCCCTAGACCATCTTGACACCAAGAGCAGCTACGTAAGAATCCTACTCGTTGACTACAGTTCAGGCTTCAACACTATCATCCCCTCGAGACTGATGACTAAACTTAGTGATCTCGGACTAAGTCTCACTCTCTGCAACTGGATCCTCAGTTTTCTGACCAACAGGCCACAATCAGTGAAGATTAGGGACAATATTTTATCTTCACCAATACTCAACACTGGAACCACCACCCCATACCCCCACACCTCCCCCCCTCCCCACACATACACACACCCTAACCTCAGGGGTGCGTACTCAGGCCCCTACACTACTCACTGTATACCCATGACTGTGTCACCAAATACCAGATTAATGTTTATTTACAAGTTCGCTGATGACATCCACCATAGTCGGTCGAATCGCAGATGGCAACGATACAGACTACAGACGGGAGGTGGAAGACCTGGAAAAATGGCACACTGAGAACACCTTGTACATGGCAGGTACTCATGTGACTCAGCCAACGGTGTCTATCTTATACGTTGCAGGCAAGGATGCCCTGAGACATGGTACATTGGGGAAACTGAGCAAAGGCTACGACAACGGATGAATGGGCACCGCACAACTATCAACAGACAGGAGGGTTCCCTCCCAGTTGGGGAACACTTCAGTGGTTCAGGACATTCAGCCTCGGACCTTCAGGTGACCATCCTCCAAGGTGGACTTCGGGACAGGCAGCAGAGGAAAGTGGCCGAGCAGAGGCTGATAGCTAAGTTCGGTACCCATAGGGAGGGCCTCAGCCGGGACCTTGGGTTCATGTCACATTATAGGTGACCACCATTGCACTATACACACACATAGATATTCCTACACACATACACACTCTCACATACACACGGACACAGTTACACACACTCACACTCACAACCCCCACCCCAGACAGACAGACACACACACACACACACACACACAGACAAAGACCTACAGGCACACATATATTTTGTGTGGTGAATTTTTTTGTACTTGCAGAGTTACATTGCACTTTGCTCAAAAACCACATACATTCATGTAGAACTCTGAGCTCAAAAACTGCATGAATTTATGTAAAATTCTGTTTCTCACTTTTTAGATAGAGAGAGTCAGAGAGAGAACACAGGGGGCTAACACCTTCAACATATTGTCTAGCTATCACCATTGTTAACAGCTAACCCGAGAATGCAACTTTAAAAAAAGGGTTTTGTGATTTACACATGAAAGAAGTGAAACTATCACTGTATTCTAACAGATGAAAGGCTTAACAGACAAGCAATTCTTCAATGTATAATTTCAGTTGCATCACACTGCAAATTTTTGCTATAAATTCTGTGTTACAATCGAGCCCTCCACAATCACCTGATGAAGGACCGTCGCTCTGAAAGCTAGTGTGCTTCCAATTAAACCTGTTGGACTATAACCTGGTTGTGTGATTTTTAATTGAGAACAACCTAGCTCTCAATGCCAGCAAAACCAAGGAACTCATTATTGACTTTCAGCGGGACGTTACCCATGCCCCCCCTACACATTAACAGCACAGAGGTGGAACGAGTGGAGAGTGTCAAGCTCCTGGGAGTGGTCATCCACAACAAGCTTTCTTGGACTCTTCATGTGGACACACTGGTGACAAAGGCCCAGCAATGTCTCTTCTTCCTCAGACAGCTGAGGGAATTTGGCATGACACTCTGCCAACTTTTATAGGTACGTCATCGAGAGCATTCTGTCTGGATGTATCACTTCCTGGTATGGCAACTGTACCATTCAAGATCGGAGACGGTTACAGAGAATGGTGAACTCAGCCCAGACAATCACAAAGGTCAACTTCCCATCTATGGAATCCATCTACCAGGCCCGCTGTCAAGGAAAGGCCGCCAGCATTCTCAAAGATCCATCCCACCCTGGCAATGTTTTTTCTATAACCTCTACCATCGGGGAGAAGGTACAAATGCCTGAACACATTCACCAGCCGGTTTCAAATTCGTTTCTACCCGACTGTTGCTAGAATACTGATTGGACTCACAAACTCGTAGCATTTGCCTGTACCTGTGTTTTTGTTTTGCTGCTGTTTTAATTATTATTTACTTATCTATGCTACTTAACTCTGTGATCTGCCTGTATTGCTCACAAGACAAAGCTTTTCACTGTGCCTCAGTACACATGACAATAAATTCAATACAATTTTGCTGTCAGTCCTGAGCTGTTCAGTTCCCTGACAACCAATCACCTTGCTGTTGGCAGGCAGAGGAGCTCTGTCATTACAACTGGCCATGAGGCCACAAACCAATCAGCTTCACTTTAAACTACCCCTCAGCCCCAGTTTGCTGCACATTACTGGTGTACTGATCCGTATGATATCACTCAGGTTTACCTCATCGAATGTGAGTTCCCTGATTGTGGCTGTTAACTTCAGCATGGGTTTATGAAGGACAAATCATGTTTGACTAATTTACTGGATGTCTTTGAAGATGTAAGAAGCAAAGTGGATAATGGGGATCCTTTAGGTGCAATGCATCTGGACTTTTGGCAGGCATTTGATGAGGTGCCCCACAAAAGGATAATTCACAAAGTTGGATCATATGGGACTATGGGTAATTTATTATCTTGGGTAGATGACTGGCTAATGGACAGAAGACAGAGAGTCGGAATGAATAGGGTTTTTTTCCAGATGGCAAGAGGTTACGAGTGGGGTGCCACAGGGTTTGGTCCTTGGGCCCCAGTTATTGACAATCTACATTCACGACTTGGATACAGGGAGGGAAGGCCTGGTTGCCAAAAATAGGCAGGACGGTAAATTGCAATGAGGAAACAGGAACCTTACAACAGATAGGGTAGGGGAGTCAGCCAAAATGTGGCAGATGGAGTTTAACCCGGATACGTGTGAGGTCATGCATTGGGGTCGAGCAATGGGAAGATGACCTTTTATCTACATGGGCAGAGACTTGTGATGCTGAGGTACAGAGGGAGGTGGGTGTCCTCATTCATGAGGTACAGAAAGCTAGCATGCAGGTCCGGCAGATAGTAAAGCAAGTGAATGGAATGTTGGCTTTCCTAGCTCAGGGAATAGAATATAAAGGGAAGGCCGTATTGTTGCAGCTATACAAGGCATTGGTGAGACCGCACCTGGAGGATTGTGCACAGTTTTGGTCCCCTTATTTGAGGAAAGATGGAATGGCATTGGAGACAGTTCCCAAGAGGGTTCGTGAGATTGATCCCAGAGATAAGGGGTTTGTCACATGAAGAGAGATTGACCAGTGTAGGCCGATACTGTCTGGAGTTTCGAAGAATGTGGGGAGATCAAATTGAGGTTGTCAAGATGATAAAAGTCATCGATAAAATACATGACGAGTGGATGCTTCCCCTTGTGGGGCATTCTCAGACGAGACGTTGTAGGATGAGAGGGAGCAAATTTCAAACAGAGTTGGGGAGAAGCGACTTTTCCCAAAGGGTTGTGAATCGGTGGAATTCATTCCCCCAAAGTGAGGTGGATGGTGGGATAGTGAGTAAATTTAAGGAGGAGTTAGACAGATGTTTAATTGGTAATGGGGTGAAGGGATATGGGGAGAAGGCAGGAAAATGGAGGTGAGGAGCAGAACAGCCATGATGGAATGGGAGAGCAGACTTGATGGGCCGAATGGCCTAATTCTGCTCCGAGATCTTATGAACATGTGACTTGGTGACAGGATACCAGCCTTGGTGGAGATATTTCAGCTGAAACCAACAGCTACACAAACAGGGTTCACAAAAGGTATCGAATTCCTGACTTCCAAAACATGCAGCCATCCTTGTAAATCCCTGCTGGAAAACAGGGCTTTCCCATTTCAGTCCACAATATTAAAAATCACAATAAAATTACACCGTTTTTACACATTTCAAACTGAGGGCCATCCACACCACAGCTCACATTTTATTATTGACAGAGACAAAAAAAAACTGCAGGCGCTGGGAATCCAAACTGGAGAGGCAGGAGGCTGGAAGAACACAGCAAGCCAGGCAGCATCAGGAGGTGGAGAGCTCGTCGTTTTGGGGATAACCCTTCTTCAGGACTGGGGGTGGGTGTGGGGGGAGCTGCAGATAAAGGGGGTGGTCCCCCCTGTCCTCACCTACCATCCCACCAGTCTCCACATCCAGCACATCACCCTTAAACATTCCTGCCAACTCCAACTAGACCCCACCACCAAGAACATCTCCCCCTCCCCAAAGAACATCTTCCCCTCCCCACCCCTCACTGTTTTCCACAAGGACCATTCCCTCTGCCAGACCTTGCTTTGCACCACTCTCCCCACCGAACCTCGCCGAACCCCCAGGTACCTACCCCTGCAACCGGACAGGTTGCAAAACCTGCTCAACACACCCCTCACCTCCATCCAGGGCCACAAACCTTCCTTCCAGATGAGATAGAGATTCACCTGCCTCTCTTCCAACCCAGTTTACTGCATCAGGTGCTCCTGGTGTGGTCTTCTCTACATCAGGGAGGCCGAATGGAAACTGAGGGAACGGTTCACCGAGTATCACAGCCGGGTCTGTAGGGGCCGATCGGACCTCCCAGTCTCCGTCCATTTCAATTCCCCCAACCACTCCCTTTCCAACATGACCATCCTCCCAGTCACAGCCCATTTCAATTCCCCCAACCACTCCCTTTCTAACATGACCATCCCCCCAGTCACCGCCCATTTCAATACCCCCAACCACCCCCTTTCCAACATGACCATCCTCCCAGTCACCGCCCATTCCAATTCCCCCAACCACTCCCTTTCCAACATGACCATCCTCCCAGTCACCTCCCATTTCAATTCCCCCAACCACTCCCTTTCCAACATGACCATCCTCCCAGTCACCGTCCATTTCAATTCCCCCAACCACTCCTTTTCCGACGTGACCATCCTTGGCCTCCTCCATTGCCAAAATGAGTCACAACATAAATTGGAGGAACAACACCTCATCTTCCACCTGGGCAGACTCCAGCCCGGAGGACTCAGCATTGAGTTCTCCAGATTCAAATAACCTCCCTCCCAATCGCGATCGACAAAGTATTTTGCTCATTTGCTGAAAATTAAGCTGCCAGACCAGTCTCAGTCCCAGTCTCATAAAAAAAACCCAATGGACACAGGGAAATCTGACCTTTCTCTCGTTGGCAGGATACAGGGTGTGGGGTCTTTGTGGGATACCCTTCGGTGGGTCGGGGTGGACCTGTTGGGCTAAATGGCCTGTCCCCACACTGTAGGGAGTCTATGAAGCCTTGATTCTAAAAACAGCCATCCCAGGTGTACCCTAGAATTTTGTGAGAAGCTCGAGAAGTGATTGCTGGGCCTCTTGCTGAGATATTTGTATCATCGATAGTCACAGGTGAGGTGCTGGAAGACTGGAGGTTGGCAAACGTGGTGCAACTTTTAAGAAGTGTGGTAAGGACAAGCCAGGGAACTATAGACCAGTGAGCCTGACCTCAGTGGTGGGCAAGTTGTTGGAGGGAATCCTGAGGGTCAGGATGTTCATGTATTTGGAAAGGCAAGGACTGATTCAGGATATCAACATGGCTTTGTGCATGGGAAATCATGTCTCACAAACTTGATTGAGTTTTTTGAGGAGGAAACAAAGAAGATTGATGAGGGCAGAGCAGTAGATGTGATCTATATGGACATCAGCAAGGCATTCGACAAGCTTCCCCATGGGAGACTGATTAGCAAGGTTAGATCTCATGGAACATAGGGAGAACTAGCCATTTGGATACATAACTGGCTCAGAGGGCAGTGGTGGAGGGTTGTTTTTCAGACTGGAGGCCTGTGACCAGTGGAGAGCCACAAGGATCGGTGCTGGGTCCTCTACTTTTTGTCATTTTTATAAATGATTTGGATGTGAGCATAAGAGGTACAGTTAATAAGTTTGCAGATTACACCAAAATTGGAGGTGTAGTGGACAGCGAAGAGGGTTACCTCAGATTACAACAGGATCTGGACCAGATGGGTGAATGGGCTGAGAAGTGGCAGATGGAGCTTAATTCAAATAAATGCAAGGGGCTGCATTTTGCGAAAGCAAATCTTAGCAGGACTTATACACTTAATGGTAAGGTCCTAGGGAGTGTTGCTGAACAAAGAGACCTTGGAGTGCAGGTTCATAGCTCCTTGAAAGTGGAGTCGCAGGTAGATAGGATAGTGAAGAAGGCGTTTGGTATGCTTTCCTTTATTGGTCAGAGTGTTGAGTACAGGAGTTAGGAGGTCATGTTGCGGCTGAACAGGACATTGGTTAGGCCACCTTTGGAATTTTGCATGCAGTTCTGGTCTCCTTCCTATCAGAAAGGTGTTGTGAAACTTGTAAATCTTTTCTGAACCCTTTCAAGGATGTTGCCAGGGTTGGAGGATTTGAGCTACAGGGAGAGGCTGAACAGGCTGAGGCTGTTTTCCCTGGAGGCTAAGGGGTGACCATACAGAGATTTATAAAATCATGAGGGTCATGGATAGGGTAAATAGGCAAAGTGTTTTCCCTGAAGTCGGGCAGTTCATAACTATAGGGTTTATGTTTAGGGTGAGGGGGAAAGATATAAAAGATACCCACAGGGCAACTTTTTCACACAGAGGGTGGTATGTGTATGGAATGAGCTGCAAGAGGATGTGGTGGAGGCTGGTACAATTGCAATATTTAAGAGGCATTTGGATGGGTATATGACGAGGAAGGGTTTGGAGGGATTTGAGCCGGGAATTGGCAGGTGAGACTGGATTGGGTTGGGATATCTGGTTGGCACAGACGGGTTGGACCGAAGGGTCTGTTTCCATGCTGTACATCTCTATGACTCTATGTTCATATGAACTTGCAACAGAAGCTGACACAGAACAATTTCAATATCTAACAGAAGAACTTGGTCCAAAATGTATCGAGTCTGAAGAGATCAAACAAATTAACGTTGCGAAGTGGATAAGGCCATGATAATAAATCAGACACATATCACACTTTTGGAGAGACGACTTTGTTTGAGTTCAAGAATTCCCTTGATGAAGTAATGAGAACTCACGTGGAGGAGCAGAGAGTTAAAAATGCCAAGAATTTCCTTGTGTTATAAAGTTACAGTTGAGCACCTCCCTCCCCACTCCCCTGCCAAGAGATAAACCGAAATACCTAAAGAGGAGCCCCTCACCTCATAATCTGTAAAAGGGGGTGTGCAGAATGGTGCACTTCAATTGGTTCAATAAAATAAATCCCTGACACTCACTTTAAAATCAACTTGTTACCATTTATTTGTCTCACTCGAACAGTGAGCAAATTAACTAAACTATTAACAAGAGAATTAATCCCGATTAACTTCTAACTATTCCCAATTACAGCAAGATTCTAATGGTATGCTGTTCCAATAAAGAACAGTCCCACTTATACATAAAAATAATTGGTGTCTCAAAATTACAGCCATGTTACATGCCTTCTGGAATGTTCTGTGCCTTCTCCAACAATTCTTCAGTCGGGAATATTAACTAGCTGCACCATTTTTATTTTGATGGCGGTTTCTCTAAGAAATAGATGAGGCTGTGAGAGCCAGCGATTCTCTCTTGAGAGCTGAGGGCTGTTGGCTCTGCTGGAGGGCAGTTAGCTCTGGGGTCTTTGTTCAACTGCCCCCTACCTTTATCCCCTTGATGACATATCAATATTTCACACAATAGGATTGGCCCTGTGTTGTCAAAATCATCAGCCTTAAATTTAATAGATTTTTGGTATCTAAGTACCTGTTCAAATTAATTGACCAAATTCAAAAGCCTGTTGTATTGAAAAAGAGAAGCTGGTGTTTAGCCTGCTAACTGCATGGTCTTTCCATGTAATGTTTCAATTTGGGTGCTCTCTGTGTACTTGCAAACTTGCAAGCTGCTGCTCATAGACATCCATTTTAAATCTCGAAGCACAGAAAAAGTATGTGATCTTTGCAATGCATTCCCCCACTCACCCCTAGCCTTTTACAAACACCATATTCTAACTTCATGCCTTCCAATCCACATGTACTCTCCTCAACTTTGCAATGCTTGTGCGAGGAAAGTTTCCCCATGTTTACCAAGAGGAGTAGGAAAAGAAATTGAGATTTGCAGAGATACAGAAGCAAGTCAATCTTTGTTAGGCAGAGATAAGGAGATGGATCATTAGAAAGAGCATTGCTAGATTACATGGAGTCCATGGTGAGAAACATAGTGTTCTTTCATGTCAGGCGAAGTTAGAGGGTCTGATAAAAAGTGGTGAGAGGAGTAACAGAGAAATTCTCGGTTCCAGGACAGTTCGTTCTGGAATTATTCCTGAATGTGTGATAACAAGGTCACAAAGCCACAAGTAGAACAGAAGGAGAAATCAAAGAGAAAAGATAAGCAAGTTAAAATTCAATTATCAGAAACTATATTTGTTCAAGTCGTTGAGAAAAAGCAAGAACAATTGGAGAACAAAGCGGGCATTTTCTACTTCAGAGAAGTTAGCAAAATTACAACAGAAAGGTGGAAAGATAAAACAGTTGAACTGAAAAGGTGAACATGCGCATATCCCACAGAGTGACTCTCTTAAAAATGAAATGTTGATGAAGAAATGGAGACCATCACATATTCAAGTGGGTGAAAAATGGGCAGAAGCTCATCAAGTTGTATTACTGGTGTGTGATATAAAGGAGGTGTTGTGGGTAGCACCATGAGAGTTACCAGTCGGAGGTCATTTGGGAATAAGAAAAACTCAAGCGAAAATAGAAGTTTATTTTTCTTGACCTGAACTGCAGAGAGATGTTATTGCATTTTGCCAGACATGTCAGATAATTGAAAATTAATTTATTGGTAAAACCAACACCCTTAATACTTATTCCAGCATTTGATGAATCTTTTACAAAAGTTTTAATTATTGCATCAAATCCAGCCCTAAAACAAAAAGTGGGGATCAGTATTTGTTGACAATAATGGATGTGTCTCTGAGATTTCCAGAGGCCATTCCAGAATGAGATAGCATGGCTGAAAGGAGTGTAGAAGAATTACTCAATATTTTTCCCTCGTTACAGACAACCCGTAGAAATGCAATTGGAAGAAGGCTCAAATTTTACATCAAAGTTATTCAAGGAAGTTATGAAGAGCTTAGAAGTCCAAATAATTTAAATCAATTGTGTACCACCCAGAAATGGGGGAGCATTAGAACAGTGGCCTCAAACTTTAAATTGTATTGAATTTATTGTCATCTGTACTGAGGCACAGTGAAAAGCTTTGTCTTGTGAGCAATACAGGCAGATCAGAGAGTTAAATAGCATAGATAAGCAAATAATAATTAAAACAGCAGCAAAACAAAAACACAGGTACAAGTGAATGCTAAGAATTTGTGAGTCCATTCAGTATTCTAGCAACAGTCGGGTAAAAACGGATTTGAAACTGGCTGTTGAATGTGTTCAGGCTTCTGTACCTTCTCCCTGATGGTAGAGGTTATAGAAAAACATTGCCAGGGTGGGATGGATCTTTGAGAATGCTGGCGGCCTTTCCTTGACAGCGAGCCTGGTAGATGGATTCTGTAGATTGGAGGTTGGCCTTTGTGATTGTCCGGGCCAAGTTCACAACTCTCTGTAACCGTCTCCAATCTTGAATGGTACAATTGCCATACCAGGTAGTGATACATCCATTCAGAACGCTCTTGATGATGCACCTATAAACGTTGGCAAGGGTATTCACTGTCATGCCAAATATCCTCAGCTGCCTGAGGAAGAAGAGACGTTTTTGAGCCTTTGTAACCAGTGTGTCCACATGAAGAGTCCAAGAAAGCTTGTGGTGGATGACCACTCCCAGGAGCTTAACATTCTCCACTCGTTCCACCTCTGTGCTGTTAATGTGTAGGGGGGGCATGAGTAACATCCCGCCGAAAGTCAATCATGACTTCCTTGGTTTTGCCAACATTGAGAGCTAGGTTGCACCATTTTCCAGGTCTTCCACCTCCTGTCTGTAGTCTGTTTTGTCGACATCTGAGATTCGGTTTACTATGGTGGTGTCATCAGTGAACTTGTAAATGATATTTGTCTGGTATACAGTGAGCACTGTAGGGGACTGAGTATGCACCCGGGGCTGGGGAAGGGGGGGAGGGGTGGGTTCCAGTGTTGAGTCTTAGTGAAGATAAAATATTGTCCCCAATCTTCACTGATTGTGGCCTGTTGGTCAGGAAAATGAGTATCCAGTCGCAGAGAGTGGGGCTTTGTCCGAGATCACTAAGTTTAGTCATCAGTCTCAATGGGATAACATGTTCAAAACTGAACTGTAGTCAATGAGTAGGATTCCGAGGTCGCTGTTCCTGGTGTCACGATGTTCTTGGAGGAGTGAAGGGCAAGTGATATGGCATCTGATGTGGATCTGTTTGTTCAATAGGCAAATTGGAGTGGGTCAAGAATTGTGGGAAGGCTGGAGTTAATGAATGCCATGACCAGCCATTCAAGTCATGTTCTTTGGCCGTATCATTAGATAGATGGCCCCATAAGCTGTGAAAGGAGAGGGTAATGGGGAGGTTTCCATACAATCGACTAAAAGAGGGCTGAGGAGTAGCAGATGGAGTTTAATTTAGATAAATATGAGGTACTGCATTTTGGGAAAGCAAATTTTAGCAGGACTCATACACTGAATGGTAAGGTCCTAGGGAGTGTTGCTGAACAATGAGATCTTGGAGTGCAGGTTCATTGTTCCTTGAAAGTGGAGTCGCAGGTGGATAGGATATTGAAGCATGCATTTGGTATGCTTTCCTTTATTGGTCAGAGTGTTGAGTATAGGAGTTGGGAGGTCATCTTACAGCTGTACAGGACATTAGGCACTTTTGGAATATTGCGTGCAACGCTGGTATCCTTCCTATTGGAAGGATGCTGTGAAACCTGAAAGGGTTCGGAAGAGACTTATAAGGATGTTGCCAGGGATAGAGGATTTGAGCTGTTGGGAGAGATTGAATAGGCTGGGGCTGTTTTCCCTGGAGCTCGGAGGCTGAGGGGTGACCTTATAGAGGTTTATAAAATCACGAAGGGCACGGATAGGATAAATAGACAAAGTCTTTTCTCTGGGGTGGGGGAGTCCAGAACTAGAGGGCATAGGTTTAGGGTGAGAGGGGTAAGATCTAAAAGAGATCTCAAGGGCAACATTTTCACATGGAGTATGTTACGTCTATGAAACGAGCTGCCAGAGGAAGTGGTGGGGCTGGTACAGTTGCATTTAAAAGGCATCTGAAAGGGTATCTGAATAGGAAGGGTTTGGAGGGACGTGGGCCGGGTGCTGGCACGTGGGACTGGATTAGACTGGGATATCTGGTCGGCATGGACGGGTTGGACCGAACTGTCTGTTTCTGTGCTGTATATCTCCATGACTCTATGACCGGTTTTTATCAAAGATTTATACTGAATTTTGAGCAGTACAATGTCAGTCGATAAAAATGTATGGGAAGGCATTTAACAGCCTGAAATGACACCCAATTACCCAAAGCCGTTTGATGTGGTTATTGATGTGAGTGATGTGGGTGTCATTATTGTACTGTTACAAGAAGGCAACTAGAGGGTGGAAAGGAACACTTCAGAGAACATCTCTGGGACACCCGCACCAACCAACCCCACTGCCCCATTGCCAAACACTTCAACTCCCCCTCCCACTCTGCCAAGGACATGCAGGTCCTGGGCCTCCTCCACTGCCACAGCCGAACCACCTGATGCCTGGAAGAAGAACGCCTCATCTTCCGCCTCGGGACCCTCCAACCCCATGGCATCAATGTGGACTTCACCAGTTTCCTCACTTCCCTTGCCCCCACCTTACTCCTGTTCCAACCTTCCGGCTCAGCACCGCCCTCATGACCTGTCCCACTTGTCCATCTTCCTTGTAATCCATCCGTTCCAACCTCTCCTCTGACATATTACCTTTACCTCCACATCCATCCACTGACTGCACTTTCAACTACCTTCCCCTAGCCCCAATCCCCATCCGATTATCTCTGCACCCCCAAAGCTCCCAGCCTCATTCCTGCTGAAGGTCCTTTGCCCTAAACGTTGATTTTCCTGCTCCTCAGATGCTGCCTGACCTGCTGTGCTTTTTCAGCACCAGACTCTCGACTCTAATCTCCAGCATTTGCAGGCCTCATATTCCCCAAGAGGATAGAAAGACCGATTGGATATTTTTCACAAATTTTTGAAAGTTCAGCAAAAACAAATCCATCATTGTGAAAGAAACCTTGGGTTTGGTGTTGGTGATGCAACAATTTCACATTGATGTTGCCTCTAATGTATCTGAGGTGATTATGTACACTGATAACAACCCCTTCATGTTTTTGGGAAAAATTAAAGATAAAAATGCCAGACTATTTTGATGGAGTTTATTGTGACAAATATCAATTTAAAAATGAACCATCTTTGGAGGCCCACGTCCCTCCAAACCCTTCCTATTCAGATACCCTTTCAGATGCCTTTTAAATGCAGGATGAGAGAATGTAATTGCTGACACTTTGTAACAGCTTTGCTGAAGGAAGATGATGCCATTCTGTGGTGGAAGGAGCGGACTGAAATGGTTTGGAGCATGGGATGGTTACGTACTGAGATTTAATACAGTGCGTGTACAATGTAGAGTGCTAACAGTGTGAGGCTGAAAGCTTCAAAAATGAAGCCATCTTTGTATAATAACGGTACATTTTTAAAAAGGGATAGGTGTGACAATACTGTCCCTTTCAAAGATGGATTCTGTCCTGATTCTCTTGTAGAGGGGTATTGTTACTCTGATACCGAGCCGTCTGTTTCAAGCAGCTGGTTTGGAAATAGCTCGGTGTTTTTTTTAAACTGAAGACAAAAGAATCCTGAGTAAGTGGAGCCATGTTTGTGTTTTAATTTAGTTTTAGTTGAGTTGGTGTGAGCTCGCTGCTGGATGACAATCTCGGGTTCTCTGCTGCTTTTGGGGTTCCTTTCACTGAAACTGGAGAGGAGACAGCACGTGAGGAACACATGGGTTTGGCTGGGTCTGCCTTTGCCAAGGTTGTGTTTATGGGATGCCGCCATATTGGAACAGTTAATGATTAGGAGTGAAACAATATTGTTAAATATTTCAATAGAGTTAGTGTTCTACCAATTCATTTTTGTTGTTTGTATTTTAACTGTGTTGTAAGAATACACCATAAGACCATAAAACACAGGAGCAGAAATTAGGCCAATCAGCCCATCGAGTCTGCTCCCCCATTCAATGGCTGATACGTTTCTCAATCCCATTCTCCTGTTTAGATTAAAGACCTGTGGTGGATCAATCACATCATTTTTCGACCCCTGCACCTTACACTTGCGTTCGATAAAGAACAAGGTGAAGGACTCGGCTTTCTCCTTGATATATTTTGAGGGATTCTGATCCATAACATTCTGCCCAACATCCTGACTTCCGCTAGGAGGCCTGTACACCACTCCCTTCTGGGGATTTTTTCCCCTTTGTGGTTCCTCAACTCCATCCACTCGGATTCTCGATCTTCTGACTCGACATCACTTCCTGCTGTTGATTCCATTTCATTTCTCACAAACAAGACAAACCCGCTCCTTCTGCCTGTCCTTTTGATCGGATGTGGATCTTGGATATTTCGCTCCCAGGCCTGGTTCCCTTACAGCTACTTCTTTCTGATCCCCACAATATCGTAGCTGTCAGTTTCAATCCGTTATACAACCTCAATTCTCACATTCTGCATTTATTTTCCCAACCACTGATATCTCTTTTCCAACCCTCTTCAGGATTTAGTAAGTGACATTATGACTTTTCCTTTCGTTGATGCATTTGTAACCTTTTCATTCTTTTCCTGACCCTGTCCCACCCTCCCAGACACTGTTAAACCCTGTCAGACTAATTCCCCTCCCCTCCTGACACTGTTCCACGTTCCCAGACACTGTTAAACCCTGCCAGACTAATTCCCCTCCCCTCCTGACCCTGTCCCACCCTCCCTGACACTGCTAAACCCTGCCAGACTAATTCCCCTCCCCTCCCGACCCTGTCCCACCCTCCCAGACACTGTTAAACCCTATCAGACTAATTCCTCCCTCCCCACCCTGTCCCTGTCCCACCCTCCCAGACACTGTTAACCCCTGTCAGACTAATTCCCCTCCCCTCCCGACCCTGTCCCACCCTCCCAGACACTGTTAAACCCTGTCAGACTAATCCCCATCCCCTCCTGACCCATCCCACACTCCCAGTCACTGTTAAACCCTGTCAGACTATGACCCCTCCCCTCCCCACCCTGAAGTGATTGCTTTGTTTGATCATGTGAGTTTGCTGAGCTCCACTACAGGATATTCCTGGAGCCTCATTGTGGAATCTTGTGAAGCGGTGTGAACATGGACATCATCGTCCATCCTTCCATATCACAGCAGACACACAGAATTACAGCTCATTGCTCAAACCCAGTTCTTTCAGGATTGAGACTGAATCTCCTGGCAATGTGTTTCCACAGATTGAACAGTGGATTCTGATTCTGTAGGTTTGGATCCTGATCATTTAAGAGAGACCTTCTCAAGTCGTGTTTCCATCCCGTCTCAGAAATGTGAGCAGTGTCACCGTCAGAGGGATCTTCACAGATGGTTTCTCCCTCACACTTTCTCATCTTCACTGTCTTCAGTGGGTCAGTGATTGACCTGAAATGAAACAATGTCCTGAGGCACGTTTTATATAATAGGAACTGATTGGTTTTGCACTTTATGTAAGCAACTTTGAACTCTAAAGAACCTGTATACATTTTGTAACTACTTTTTTTTATGTTGACATAAATTTCTGTTTCTTTATGTGTTACTCTTCTGTTTCTGTTCTGATGTATTTTAAGCTGAACTGATCTGGACTGCACTTTTAGTAACTAATGTAACCAAATTTGAACTCACATGTAAAGTATATTTATTTTGTTTCTTCATGATAACGTAGCAAATATTTGTTCATGTTTATCATCAATGTTTATCTGCAGATGCTGATAAATGTGGTTGCCAATCAATAAATTATTATTAGTCATTGATTTGTCTGAATATTTTATTTATGATTTCACAGGAAAGGTTTAATTCATTCACTCAGCAGTTTGTGGCTCTTGGAATAAGCTTTAATTCAGTGTGAACTGGGGGAGTTAAGACCATTCAACTCCACAAACAGTCTTCCCCAAACCAACCAGGATGTACAAAGTGAGGTTTATTGAATATGTGTGTGTGTGTGTGTGTGTGAGTGTTCAGAGTTGGATGGTTGATAATGTCTAGGAGTGTTCATTCCCCGGGGAGGTGGGGTGGGGGGGGGTGTGGGGGTGGAGACGGGGAATGTCCTTTCGGAAGGATCTGAATGAGTGTGAAGAGAGGGCCAGGCAGCTGCTGGGAATCAGGAATACTTCACTGATTGGTGACCCAGCAGCTGTTGGAGGGGGGAAAGGGCAGGCTCACCAACTGAATGTTTCACCCAGGGCTGAGCACACAAGCTTCTGGGCTGGGACAGATGGAGAGGAACCTTCATTATCAATGTTTCCTTCTGACAGGTGCTGCCTTTGGACACACCGGCTGGGGGGGGAGGGAGGAGGGAGTCAGTGTCAGCAGCTGAGGGGGGTGAAAGGGGGACCTGGAGAAGGCACTGAGCCCTAGGACACAGAGGGAAGTGAGACAGGAACTGAGCTGGAGGGAGAAGGGGAGTGACACCCAGATGAACAGAAGGTGGAGCACCCTGGGCTGGGAGGGCAGATGTATTAGCACTGTCACTCCTGGTTTTCCTCCTCTCAATCCCCTCCCCAGCTGCTCTCGAGCTGCCCTGGCAGCTGCAGGCGGGGTTTCCTCAGCTGCTCCATGAGGCCTGGCTCCAGTCACATCCATGTTGGGAGCCTCCATTTCATCGATTTCTAGACCCATCTGGTCTGTGGGCTGAAGGCTCAGTGCTTCCTGCAGGGGAACCTTGTACAATGTGCACCAGACCCACACTATATTCGAGACATTCACAGGAGAGAATTGTAAAGGGACCCTTGACCTGTCTACACTCTGGGAAATGGGGACTGTACTGAACAACTTTGGTCTTTTGCCATTAGAAACTATTCTTACTTGTGAACTGAGAGCTTTAACGTCTGTTCTGAATTCAAATCTAAAGGCCTTCATCCCTTTCCTCTGTAATAAACTCAGCAGGGTTGGCGCTTAAGTCATTAACACTGCACAGTTCCTGCCTGGTATTTTCGGGCTGTAACAAGCTTTAAGGGAGTTGTTGCACTGAAATCACTGTTTTAAATTACTTTATAACCACCTATCAAACATGGGCACAAAACTGACCAAGAATCATCTGCCTTTATTTCAAAATCCAAATCCCAAATGGTAATAATCATACACCTTTTAATATAATGGGGACTAATCCATTCTCCGAGAGTTAGGACACGACAAGTGTCAGGGAGTAGAGATTATGGAAGAAATTCTCATTCCCACTTTGAATTTGAATTTGAATATCCTTTATTGTCTCATGCACTCAGTGAGTGACAGTGTACCTCGGTACAGATACTGTAAGTTGGTACGAAGTTACAGAGTAAAGAATAAAATAATGTCTGTAAGGATGGGAATCGAGTTTAAAGTCCAGAATGCTCATCAAGAAACTCTGAAGGGCTGAGCTTTTAGAAGTTCTAGTCCTTTCCAACATCAGTCCGTGTCCTTGCAGATGCCGAGCACCAGGCTCCGCTGCCTCCACTTGCTGTCCATCCGACCTCGGACTGACTCTGCCGCCGCTGCTGGGCCCTGGGGCCGCCGCTGCTCCGCGCTGTCGCCAGCTCTTCAGGCCGTGATCGCCTGCTGCTGATGGGGGGGTGGGCAGGAGGGTCACGGCCCGCTCAACTCCCGCCTAGTCTCAGGCCGCGGCTGGTTCCTGCCGCTGAGTGCTGCTGCCTCACCGGCCCGCTCCCTGCCTCACTCCCTGCCTCACTCCCCTCTATCCTTCCACTTCAGGGAGAGTCTGGAGATCTCTCCCATGTCATTGGTATTCAGTCAGTGAGTGTGAGGGGTTTAATGACCAATATTAGACCTGGTCTGGGCAAATCACACAAAAGAAGGTCAGACAGGGAACAAGATGTGTTTATCTGTGTGTATCTGTGTGTGTGTGTGTGTGTGTGTGTGGGGGGGGGGGGGGGGGGGGGGGTCATTCTGTTCCATTCAAAGTTAAAATAAAAATCACACCGCACCAGAGTACCGTCCAACAGGTTTATTTGGAAGTACTGCACTAGTTTTCGGAGCAGTGCCCCTTCATCAAGTAGCTATCTGATCAAGGAACAGCGCTCGAAAGCCTGTATTTTCAAATAAACCTGTCAGACTATAAGCCAGTGTTGTATGATTTTTAACTTTGTTCCAGTCCAACACTGGCACCTCCACATCATGGGTTCCATTCAAAGCAGTGCCCTGTACCCCCAGTACAGGAGATTCCCCCACACTCATCCTGTCCCCTCATTCTCCATTCCCCTCTCTCACACCTCCCCTCTCAGTGCCCTGTACCCCCAGTACAGGAGATTCCCCCACACTCATCCTGTCCCCTCATTCTCCATTCCCCTCTCTCTCACTCTCCCCTTTCAGTGCCCTGTACTCCCAGTACAGGAGATTCCCCCACACTCATCCTGTCCCCTCATTCTCCATTCCCCTCTCTCTCACTCTCCCCTTTCAGTGCCCTGTACTCCCAGTACAGGAGATTCCCCCACACTCATCCTGTCCCCTCATTCTCCATTCCCCTCTCTCACACCTCCCCTCTCAATGCCCTGTAATCCCAGTACAGGAGATTCCCCCACACTCATCCTGTCCCCTCATTCTCCATTCCCCTCTCTCACACCTCCCCTCTCAGTGCCCTGTACTCCCAGTACAGGAGATTCCCCCACACTCATCCTGTCCCCTCATTCTCCATTCCCCTCTCTCTCACTCTCCCCTCTCAGTGCCCTGTACTCCCAGTACAGGAGATTCCCCCACACTCACTCTGTCCCCACATTCTCCACTCCCCTCTCTCACACCTCCCCTCTCAGTGCCCTGTACCCCCAGTACAGGAGATTCCCCCACACTCACCCTGTCCCCTCAGTTCAACATTCCCCTCTCTCAGATTCTTACGGTCTTTTTCAATTCTGTGTAAATTGGTAATTCTAAAACAGATTTGAATAATATCAGTATTATTTCTGTTTTCGGATCCAATCCATTTCTTATTGATGAAGATGTAAACATTCTGTTGTCCCAATTCTGGGGAGGGGGTGGGGGGGGCGGGGTTAACCTTCCTAGAAAGTTCATTTCCCATTCTCTCTGATGTCTCTGTACAGTGTCCTTGTTCAATCTCCAGGGTTACATTAGACAGCCCAGGAGGGTTGTAAAACTGATGGGTTTACTTTAATCCTCGATGGGATGAGGAATAAACCGACTGCGGGAAACTGGGCTGAGCTGATAATGAAGAAAACAACAGATAGTCAGAGCATACTCTTCAAAAGAAGCATTTGGAGCAATCCAACCCCAGAACTTAGTCTGAATCTACTGCAGTGTACCCACTGTGGTCAAGGTATGGAATGAGTGAGAGAATCCAGCTCAAAGAAAAGCCTCCCACAAATGTCCAGAGATTGAAGGACAGACAGTGAGCCAAGGTTCAGTGGGTGGATTTGTGAAGGGGAACTCATGTCTGACACATCCCATTGAATTTGATGAGGACATGGTGCTGAAGGGAGTGTTTATAGATCTGGTTCATAAGGACTATGAAGGTCATTGATAAGGTTCCACACAAGGGATTGCTGACAATAACAAGAAGGTATGAAATTGGAGGGAATAGTTGATATATGGTGTGATTTAGTTGGAAGGGTAGGAGGCACCATTGATAACATGTGATGAGTGACCTTCTTGAACCACTGCAGACAGTGACATGAACAGACATCCAGCGTGATGTTCGGATGGGACATCCAGGATTTTGATCCAGCAACAGTGAAAGGAATAATGATACATTTCCAGTCAGGATAGTGCATAGTTTGTAGGGAACTTGCAGACTCTGATGCTACCATATATCTGCTGTCCTTGTCCTTCCTGATGATAGAGTTCACAGGTATATTAGGTGCTTTAAAGTTGGGGGGTTGGGGGTAAGTTGCCATCGTTCAATCTATACATGGCACACACAGCTGCCACTCTATATTGGTGGTCAAGGAAGTACAAACTGACCCGGTGGTGGATAGGGTAAGTTGGCCGTTCTTTTCTTGCATGATGTTCAGTTTTCCAAGTGTTTTTCGAGCAGCACAAATCCAGGAAAGCGGAGACTATTCCATCACACTCACAGTTCGTACCTTGTGGTTGGTTAATGGGCTTTGGGGATTAAGGAAGTAAGTTACTTGCTGCAAGATTCCCAATCTCTTGTAGCCACAGTATTTAAATGGCTGATCTAGTTCAATTTCTTGTCATAGAATCATACAGCAAAGAAACAGACCCTTCAGTCCAACCAGACCACGCTGAGCATAATCCCAAACTAAACTAGTTCCACCTGCCTGCTCCTAGCTCATATCCCTCCAAACTTATCCTGTTCATTCACTCATGTCACAAGAGTGTACCTGCAAGCAGGAAGGTGGTTTGAAGTGTATCTGCTTCAACGCCAGGAGCATCTGGAATAAGGCAGGTGAACCTGCAGCATGGGTTGGTTCCTGAGACTTTGATGTTGTGGCCATTTGGGAGACATGGATAGAACGGGGTCAGGAATGATGGTTGCATAGTCCTGGGTTTAAATGTTTCAGGAAGAACAGGGTAGGTGGTAAAAGAAGGGGAGGTGTGGCATTGTTAGACAAGAACAGTATTACCGTAGCCGAAAGGACGTTTAATGAGGACTCATCTATTGAGGTAGTATGGGCTGAGGTTAGAAACAGGAAAGGAGAGGTCACCCTATTGGGAGTTTTTGTTAGGCCTCTGAAAGTTCCAGAGATGTAGAGGAAAGGATAGCAAAGATGATTCTGGATAGGAGTGAAAGTAACAGGGTAGTTGTTATGGGAGACTTTAACTTTCCAGTATTGACTGGAAATGTTATAGTTTGAGCACTTTAGATGGGTCAGTTTTTGTCCAATGTGCACAGAGGGTTGCCTGACATAGTATATACACAGGCCAACAAGAGGCAAGGCCACATTGGATTTGATACTGGGTAATGAACCAGGTCAGGTGTTAGATTTGGAGGTAAGGAAGCACTTTGTTGATTGTGACCACAATTTGGTTATATTTACTTTAGTGATAGAAAAGGATAGGTATATACTGTAGGGCAATGTAGGGCAAGAGTCATAGCTGGGGAAAAGGCAACTATGATTAGGCAAGATTTAGGATACATAGAATGGGGAAGGAAACTGCAGGGAATGGTCTCAATTGAAATGTGGAGCTTGTTCAAAGAACAGCCACTGCAGGTCCTTTATAAGTCTGTACCTGTCAGGCAGGGAGGAGGTGGTTGAGTGAGGGATCCATGGTGCACAAAGAGAGCTCCGTGCTCAGCAGCCTGAAGGAAGAAGATGGCTCGCTAACGTCATCTCAGGCTGACGTGATGAGGATCAGCAAATCCTTCTATGCCAGTCTGTATGATGCGAAGCCAACCGACAGCGCGGCCTCCCAGTCGTTCCTGTCCTCTGTCACGGAGGTCCTAGATGACAGAACATGGGAGAGGCTGGACCAGCCGCTATCTCTGGATGAACTGACCAAGGCCCTCGAGTCCTTCGAAAAGAATAAAACTCCCGGAAGCGATGGCTTACCGGTCGAGCTCTATTCCGCTCTGTGGGACTTGATCGGCCAGGACCTGCTGGAGGTGTATGTCAGTATGCTTCAGGCAGGTACCATGAGTGAATCCATGAGGAAAGGCATCATCACCCTCATCTACAAGCAGAAAGGGGAGAGGGAGGAACTCAGAAATTGGAGACCAATCTCACTGTTGAATGGGTATTACAAAATTCTGTCAAAGGTAATCGCCAACCGGGTCAGGTCTGCTCTGGGGTCGGTGATTCACCCTGACCAAACCTGTGCTGTACCGGGCAGGAAGATCTCTGAGAGTCTCGCACTCCTCAGGGATACGATCGCCTACGTGCAGGACAGAGGGTTGGACACCTGCCTGATCAGCCTGGACCTAACCTGTGTGATCAACCTATCACACAGGTATACGAGAGATGTTCTCTCCAAAATGGGCTTTGGGGAGGGAATCTGCAATTGGATCAGACTGCTCTACACCAACATTGTCAGTGCAGTCTCAATCAATGGGTGGGAATCCGATAGCTTCTCATTCAGATCTGGAGTCAGGCAGGGCTGCCCTCTCTCTCCTGCCTTGTTTGTGTGCTGCTTAGAGCCATTTGCCGAGTCCATCAGGAAGGATGCGAGCCTGAGAGGGGTGACTATTCCTGGCCGCGGGGGCCTGCAGGTTAAGGCCTCCCTGTACATGGATGACGTTGCCGTTTTCTGCTCGGATCCGCTGTCCGTGCGCAGACTCATGTGCATTTGTGACCAGTTCGAACGGGCCTCGGGGGCCAAGGTAAACCGAGGCAAGAGCGAGGCCATGTTCTTCGGGAACTGGGCTGACCAATCCTCGATCCCCTTCACCGTCAGGACTGACCACCTGAAGGTGCTGGGTATTTGGTTCGGGAGGGCTGGGGCGTGCGCCAAGTCTTGGGAGGAGCGTATCAGCAAAGTGAGGCAGAAACTGGGCAGATGGAAGCTACGGTCGCTCTCCATCGTGGGAAAAAACCTGGTCATCAGGTGTGAGGCACTGTCATTGCTATTATACGTGGCACAGGTCTGGCCTATTCCCAGAACCTGTGCCGCTGCAGTCACCCGGGCCATCTTCCAGTTTATATGGAGGTCAAAGATGGACCGGGTCCGAAGGGACTCGCTGTACAAAGATCTGGCAACGGGGGAAAAAAGACACCCAATGCCAACCTCACCCTGATGGCCACCTTTGTGTGTGGCTGCATCAAGCTGTGCATGGATCCCCGGTACGCAAACACCAAGTGTCACTACGTACTGAGGTTCTACCTGTCCCCGGTGTTGCGAAGGATGGGCCTGGCCTCGCTGCCGCGGAACGCTCCGAGTAGTTGGACCGTTCCGTATCACCTGTCCTTCGTGGAGAAATTTATGAGGAAAAACACCTTTGACCACAAGTCCATCAACTCGGTGAAGGACGCTCTCTGGGCGGTCCGAAACTTGTTGATCTTCCAGCTGAAGGAGTTGACCCCGACCGAGTGTTGCAGACTGGCACATTCCAAGGTCCAAGACTACGTGCTGAGGGACGCGCTGAAGCTTGGGGCAGCTGCCGCCAAGGCGCGGTGGGGAAAGACCACCGTGTAAGATCGGCCTGCCTAAAGAAGAACAGGGGGCCCATGCGGACGTTTTTTTGGGCTCTGCTGATGCCTCAGCCAAATAGATGTATAGGTACAAGATTGAAAAATGCACAGGATTGTAAAGGACAAGGATAAATTCGAATCTGTGTTTGTAAATATGGACATATGTATGGCATGATCAAATGTACAGACCATCAAATCATTTTATGAATAAAGTATATTTTTGAAATAAAAAAAAAGGTGGCGCTCCCAGGATGAGGCTGGGACACTGGGAACCCCGTAAACTGTTAAAATGGGGTTTAAAATTGCCAGCATAAATGTGCGTAGCATTAAAGCGGCTACGCGATGTGCTTCAACGCTGGCCTTCCTGGCCAACGTCAAAGCCGATATCCTGTTTCTGCAGGAGTGTGGGATACCGCACCTCAGCAGTTACAGGAGATGGTCGAGCTTGTGGGCCCACGGGCCGTCAGTGTGGTCGGAGGGCAACGATAGCTGCGCCTCCGGCCTGGGTATCCTGTTGCGGGGAGGCAACTTCACCATCTCCGAGGTTAAGGAAGTGGTGGGCGGGCGCCTCCTTGTCGCGGACGTTAAATACAGAAACGCTCCCGTGAGACTAATCAACGTGTACGCCCCAGTGGGTAAGAGTGAACGGTTGGCCGTCCTGCAACAGCTTCCACTGCTGCTGGCTACGTCCAGGCCGGTCATTCTGGCCGGAGACTTCAACTGCATCATTGATGCAGATGGACGATCCGGCGGGGGGGACAGTAAACCGGACGCTACGTCCAGGGCCCTGATGGAAACGGTCAAAGACGCCAAGCTGCACGACGTCTTCAGCACCCCTGCAGATGGAGCGCAGCGTAGATACACCTGGTCACGGGCAGACGGGTCTATCCGCTCAAGGATAGATTACCTGTTTGTGTCCCGAACACTCTCGGTCAGATCCACCGACGTCAAGCCGGTGTTCTTCTCTGACCACTGCCTCCTGCTGGCCGACTGTCACCTACAGGACGAACAGCGGGCGGGCAAGGGAACGTGGAAACTGAACACTTCAGCTGTTGACCCCGGGAAACATCGAAGAGCTCAAGAGGGATTACGCAGGTTGGAGAACCGTGAAGCCCCTCTTTGAGTCTCCAGCGGACTGGTGGGAAACGGTAAAAGGGAACATCAAGAGGTTCTTTATCCTCAAAGGTGTCCAGGAGGCGAGAGAGAGGCCGGGAAAACTGTCCCAGCTCCAGGAAAGTATGCAGAACCTGCTCCTGCTGCAGACGATGGGGGTCGATGTCACGGAGGACTTCAAGGAGGTGAAGGGCCAGCAAGCCTCGCTCTTTGCCTCGGAGGCCTCCAGGATAATCTTCCGGTCCAGGGTCCACTCGGTGGAGCAGGACGAGACGTGCTCACGCTTCTTCTTCCAGAAGGTGCACAAAGAGAGCTCCGTGCTCAGCAGCCTGAAGAAAGAAGATGGCTCGGTAACGTCATCTCAGGCTGAAGTCATGAGGATCAGCAAATCCTTCTACGCCAGCCTGTATGACTCGAAGCCAACCGACAGCGCGGCCTCCCAGTCGTTCCTGTCCTCTATCACGGAGGTCCTAGATGACGGAACACGAGAGAGGCTGGACCAGCCGCTATCCCTGGATGAACTGACCAAGGCCCTCGAGTCCTTCGAAAAGAATAAAACTCCCGGAAGCGACGGCTTACCGGTCGAGGTTTATTCCGCTCTTTGGGACTTGATCGGCCAGGACCTGCTGGAGGTGTATGTCAGTATGCTTCGGGCAGGTACCATGAGTGAATCCATGACGAAAGGCATCATCACCCTCGTCTACAAGCGGAAGGGGGAGAGGGAGGAAATTAGAAATTGGAGACCGATCTCACTGTTAAATGCAGACTACAAAATCTTGTCAAAGGTCATCGCCAACCGGGTCAGGTCTGCTCTGGGATCGGTGATCCACCCGGACCAAACCTGTGCTGTACCGGGCAGGAAGATCTCTGAGAGTCTCGCACTCCTCAGGGATACGATCGCCTACGTGCAGGACAGGGGGGTGGACACCTGCCTCATCAGCCTGGACCAGGAGAAAGCCTTTGACAGGATATCGCATACATATATGAGGGATGTCCTCTCCAAAATGGGCTTTGGGGAGGGAATCGGAAATTGGATCAGACTGCTCTACACCAACATTGTCAGTGCAGTCTCAATCAATGGGTGGGAATCAGATAGCTTCCCTGTAAGATCTGGAGTCAGGCAGGGATGCCCCTTCTCACCCGCCTTGTTTGTGTGTTGCATAGAGCCATTTGCCGAATCCATCAGGAAGGATGCGAGCCTGAGAGGGGTGACTATTCCTGGCAGCGGGGGCCTGCAGGTTAAGGCCTCCCTGTACATGGATGATGTCGCTGTTTTCTGCTCGGATCCGCTGTCCGTGCACAGACTCGTGTGCATCTGCGACCAGTTCGAAAGGGCCTCGGGGGCCAAGGTAAACTGAGGCAAGAGCGAGGCCATGCTCTTCGGGAACTGGGCCGACCAATCCTCTATCCCCTTCACCGTCAGGACTGACCACCTGAAGGTGCTGGGTATTTGGTTCGGAGGGGCTGGGGCGTGCGCCAAGACCTGGGAGGAGCGGATCAGGAAGATGAGACAGAAACTAGGCAGATGGTGGCAATGGTCGCACTCCATCGCGGGAAAAAACCTGGTCATCAGGTGTGAGGTACTCTCAGTATTGCTATAGGTGGCACAGGTCTGGCCTATCCCCAGGACCTGTGCCGCCGCAGTCACCCGGGCCATCTTCCAATTCATTTGGAGATCAAAGATGGACCGGGTCCGAAGAGACTCTATGTACAAAGACCGGTGCAATGGGGGAAAAAACACGCCCAATGCCACCCTCACCCTGATGGCCACCTTTGTGTGTGGCTGCATCAAGCTCTGCGTAGATCCCCGGTACGCAAACACCAAGTGTCACTACGTACTGAGGTTCTACCTGTCCCCGGTGTTGCGAAGGATGGGCCTGGCCTCGCTGCCCCGGAACGCTCCGAGTAGTTGGACCGTTCCGTATCACCTGTCCTTCGTGGAGAAATTTATGAGAAAAAACACCTTTGACCACAAGTCCATCAGGAAGTGGTCAGCACGTAGCGTCCTTGAGACCCTTCGGGAAAAGGAGAGGGTGGATCCTGTTGAGCGGTTCCCTGAGCAGACTGTCAAAGCCATTTGGCAGAATGCCTCATCGCCAGAACTTTCCAACAAGCACCAAGACGTGGCTTGGCTGGTGGTGAGAAGGGCTCTGCCTGTGAGATCCTTTATGCCACACCGCACGCTGCCCTCGAAGTGGCTGCGGGGAGGACGAGACTGTCACACAACTCCTTCTGGAATGTGCCTATGCAGAGGAAGTCTGGAGAGGAATGCAGTGGTGCTTGTCGAGGTTCGTCCCGAGCAGCGCCGTGACGCGGGACTCCGTGCTCTACGGCCTGTTCCCTGGGACTCACACCGAGACGAACATTAACTGCGCCTGGAGGATCATCAACTCGGTGAAGGACGCTCTCTGGGCGGTCCGAAACCTGTTGATCTTCCAGCTGAAGGAGTTGACCCCGACCAAGTGCTGCAGACTGGCACATTCCAAGGTCCAAGACTACGTGTTGAGGGACGCGCTGAAGCTTGGGGCAGCTGCCGCCAAAGCGCGGTGGGGAAAGACCACCGTGTAAGATCGGCCTGCCTAAAGAAGAACAGGGGGCCCATGCGGACGTTTTTTTGGGCTCTGCTGATGCCTCAGCCAAATATATGTATATGTACAAGATTGAAATATGCACAGGATTGTAAATGACAAGGAAAAATTCGAATCTGTGTTTGTAAGTATGGACATATGTATGGCATGATCAAATGTACAGACCATCAAATCATTTTATGAATAAAGTATATTTTGAAATAAAAAAAAGTGTACTGCCTGCAGGATTTCCCTGGGGCAGGCTACTTCGATGTGATCTTCAGAAGCGTGAAGCAGTGCGAACAGCTCCTGAAGGTCTTCAAGGAGAAGGAAGGGGAGCCGCTGTTTTCCATCTTGTCAGCGACCCCATTGTGTGTGCTTCCTGCACAGAGGAATCAGGTTGTTAACAATCCATATGTACAACCCCTATGTTCCAGCGGCTGATGTCCTGACCTTCCTGGGAAGGTACGTCCAAGTTGAGGGAGAAGCCACTGATGTGATCGACCCCTTTGGGATCTGGACCAGTAAGCGGCAGGTCAGGGTAACTCTGAGGGCCGATGACAGTGGGAACATCCTCCACCCACCCTCGAGCTTCGCAATTGGAGGGAGCAGAGGCTACCTGACATATGCAGGGCAGCCGAAAGTATGCCGAACCTGCTGGAAGTCGGGACACGTGGCGGCGGATTGCAAAGTGACCATCTGCAGGAACTGCAAACAGGAGGGTCACTTGACTAAGGACTGCCAGGAAGAAAAGAGCTGCAACCTGTGCGGAGAGGCGGGCCACATGTATAAGACCTGCCCAAGACGGGGGGGCCCCACTTACGCACAGATGGCTGGAGGTGGCAATGTGAGCCGTGGACCCCCAAAGACCAGTAAGGTCCACCCAGACAGCAGGGAAACGGAGTCTGGTGGCACCCAGAAAGAAGAACAGGCTGGAGTGGAGGAGGCGGCAGCCAGCGGAGAGACACAGCAGCTGATCCTAGCTCTAGCCGGGCAGATGGAAGAAATGGAGGAGGAGGTAATCAAGCAGACGAGGAGTGGATACCTGTTAAAAACAGGAAGTGGAAATCTTGCCAGGCCCCCAAAGCCTCCCAGCAAAAGGGGAAAAGACAGCTGCACGAGGGAGGGACGGCCAGCTCTTGGGGGGGAAGATGGACGCAAAGAAGGTCATCACCACCAGAAGAAGAGACAGAGCGCCGTCGGTAAAAAGGAGGGCATTTCCTCCCAACCAGGAAACAATGGACCCCCCGAAGTCCACCCTGCACCCAGTGAGAACCAGGAGGTACCCACTGGCCCACAACTACAGGCAACCGAGAGCTGTGATCCTCTGACAGTCCCATTGTCAGACACAGAACTGGACAGGGAGGACCCTTGCCTCGGCTCAATGACACCAGAGCGGGTAAATGACCCCAGTGAGGAGCTGGATAGCTACCTCAGCCCAGCGAAGATCCAGCAGTTCGTGCTCACCATGGGGATGTAGACAGCCACCCCAGAGACAGGACAGTCAAATGGACAATGGTAACCCCATAAACTGGGGGTTAAAGAAGGTTCATTTGCTTTCATATAACAGGGCACCCACTCAGTAGGTGGGTTCTGCTGAAGTCACAGCCAAATACCAAGAGACTGGATAGTTAATAAAGGTAACTGTTAATAGGATAACTGTGAATTTGATTAATTCAATATGTTCTTTGTAACGTTAAGACATGCAATGTATATAACTATGAACAACATGGAAAATTGTACAAGTACCAGAGATTTATTTACATGAATAAAATATATTTTGAAATTTAAAAAAGTCACTGAGAATCGCTCGCTGACTGTCAGAAAATAAAGCATCTACCTTCGAACTGAGACTTGTGTTGTGCAGATTTGTGAGGCAAATTTCCACATTTGGTGCTGTGACTCGGACCTCAACCTCGGGAATATCTCGCTGGGCTGGGCTGAGTAAGTGACACAAAAGTCTGAATGTCGCAGAGCAGAGTGGTTCGAGTGCCTTGGAGTATCTTCCCGCAGACTGGTCCTTGTGTTCCGCCAGACAATCTGTCCCTTGCCCTGTAGAACTGGCATGTGGAAGAGGTTGAACGAACGAGCTGGATCCAGTTTGTCAGGTCGGAAACCTTGTTCGATTGCTCGAAATTGCAGCGGGGTGACATTTGGCTACTCCGTAAAGTTCAGATTCGGGTTTGGGAGCTGCCTACTTCGAATATGGCAGGTGGGAATTAATATAAATGTATATAATAGGAAAGAGGGCGGGCTCGGTACATTCCACACCCAGCAGGATTGATACGGCCGGTGGGAATTAATATAAATGTATATAATAGGAAAGAGGGCGGGCTCGGTACATTCCTCACCCTGCAAGGTTGATACGGCCGGTGGGAATTAATATAAATGTATATAATAGGAAAGAGGGCGGGCTCGGTACATTCCACACCCAGCAGGATTGATACGGCCGGTGGGAATTAATATAAATGTATATAATAGGAAAGAGGGCGGGCTCGGTACATTCCTCACCCAGCAGGATTGATACGGCCGGTGGGAATTAATATAAATGTATATAATAGGAAAGAGGGCGGGCTCGGTACATTCCACACCCTGCAGGATTGATACGGCCGGTGGGAATTAATATAAATGTATATAATAGGAAAGAGGGCGGGCTCGGTACATTCCTCACCCTGCAGGATTGATACGGCCGGTGGGAATTAATATAAATGTATATAATAGGAAAGAGGGCGGGCTCGGTACATTCCTCACCCTGCAGGATTGATACGGCCGGTGGGAATTAATATAAATGTATATAATAGGAAAGAGGGCGGGCTCGGTACATTCCTCACCCTGCAGGATTGATACGGCCGGTGGGAATTAATATAAATGTATATAATAGGAAAGAGGGCGGGCTCGGTACATTCCTCACCCTGCAGGATTGATACGGCCGGTGGGAATTAATATAAATGTATATAATAGGAAAGAGGGCGGGCTCGGTACATTCCTCACCCTGCAGGATTGATACGGCCGGTGGGAATTAATATAAATGTATATAATAGGAAAGAGGGCGGGCTCGGTACATTCCTCACCCTGCAGGATTGATACGGCCGGTGGGAATTAATATAAATGTATATAATAGGAAAGAGGGCGGGCTCGGTACATTCCTCACCCTGCAGGATTGATACGGCCGGTGGGAATTAATATAAATGTATATAATAGGAAAGAGGGCGGGCTCGGTACATTCCTCACCCTGCAGGATTGATACGGCCGGTGGGAATTAATATAAATGTATATAATAGGAAAGAGGGCGGGCTCGGTACATTCCTCACCCTGCAGGATTGATACGGCCGGTGGGAATTAATATAAATGTATATAATAGGAAAGAGGGCGGGCTCGGTACATTCCTCACCCTGCAGGATTGATACGGCCGGTGGGAATTAATATAAATGTATATAATAGGAAAGAGGGCGGGCTCGGTACATTCCTCACCCTGCAGGATTGATACGGCCGGTGGGAATTAATATAAATGTATATAATAGGAAAGAGGGCGGGCTCGGTACATTCCTCACCCTGCAGGATTGATACGGCCGGTGGGAATTAATATAAATGTATATAATAGGAAAGAGGGCGGGCTCGGTACATTCCACACCCTGCAGGATTGATACGGCCGGTGGGAATTAATATAAATGTATATAATAGGAAAGAGGGCGGGCTCGGTACATTCCACACCCAGCAGGATTGATACGGCCGGTGGGAATTAATATAAATGTATATAATAGGAAAGAGGGCGGGCTCGGTACATTCCACACCCAGCAGGATTGATACGGCCGGTGGGAATTAATATAAATGTATATAATAGGAAAGAGGGCGGGCTCGGTACATTCCACACCCAGCAGGATTGATACGGCCGGTGGGAATTAATATAAATGTATATAATAGGAAAGAGGGCGGGCTCGGTACATTCCACACCCTGCAAGATTGATACGGCCGGTGGGAATTAATATAAATGTATATAATAGGAAAGAGGGCGGGCTCGGTACATTCCTCACCCTGCAGGATTGATACGGCCGGTGGGAATTAATATAAATATATATAATAGGAAAGAGGGCGGGCTCGGTACATTCCTCACCCTGCAGGATTGATACGGCCGGTGGGAATTAATATAAATGTATATAATAGGAAAGAGGGCGGGCTCGGTACATTCCACACCCTGCAGGATTGATACGGCCGGTGGGAATTAATATAAATGTATATAATAGGAAAGAGGGCGGGCTCGGTACATTCCTCACCCTGCAGGATTGATACGGCCGGTGGGAATTAATATAAATATATATAATAGGAAAGAGGGCGGGCTCGGTACATTCCTCACCCTGCAGGATTGATACGGCCGGTGTGAATTAATATAAATGTATATAATAGGAAAGAGGGCGGGCTCGGTACATTCCACACCCTGCAGGATTGATACGGCCGGTGGGAATTAATATAAATATATATAATAGGAAAGAGGGCGGGCTCGGTACATTCCTCACCCTGCAGGATTGATACGGCCGGTGGGAATTAATATAAATATATATAATAGGAAAGAGGGCGGGCTCGGTACATTCCACACCCAGCAGGATTGATACGGCCGGTGGGAATTAATATAAATATATATAATAGGAAAGAGGGCGGGCTCGGTACATTCCTCACCCTGCAGGATTGATACGGCCGGTGGGAATTAATATAAATATATATAATAGGAAAGAGGGCGGGCTCGGTACATTCCACACCCTGCAGGATTGATACGGCCGGTGGGAATTAATATAAATGTATATAATAGGAAAGAGGGCGGGCTCGGTACATTCCACACCCTGCAGGATTGATACGGCCGGTGGGAATTAATATAAATGTATATAATAGGAAAGAGGGCGGGCTCGGTACATTCCTCACCCTGCAGGATTGATACGGCCGGTGGGAATTAATATAAATATATATAATAGGAAAGAGGGCGGGCTCGGTACATTCCACACCCTGCAAGATTGATACGGCCGGTGGGAATTGTTTATGGCAGAGCAATGAGTTAGAAGTTAAAATGGGGCTGTCCCTCTCTGTAATTGGGAAGGGGGAAATCTGTGAGAAAATACCTGATCAGGAAAATCATTTTAGGGGTTGGAGGCTCCTGTGAGAGATTGGTCATTTTGATAAATTGCTTTTTACAAATTAAAGCATGTCCAGTTTGAATTTTTGAGTGATTTGTGATGGCGTGTGTGGTGAAAGCTTTCATTTGAATAGTGAATTGATTCCAAAACTACGACTTCACACTTTTAACTGCAATCGCATTAGAACAATTGATCGGAGTGCCAATGTTTGGTCTTGTCTGTGTGGGTTTTGTGGTGTTGTTTGTTCTTTGTTTCTTACTTTTTGCTTACAAAACGATGGGGTGAACTCTAAAATGCCAAAGATAGGTTGCCCCCGGGAGGAAGTCAGTCTTGTCTCATTGAGAAGGGTGGCTAACTGTCGCGCTGCCGTTTCACGGGTGACACAGCAGTACCGTGTTGCAAGAGTAAGGTGGGGTAAAGAATTTAGAGAGGATGTGTGCAGAGACCCTTTGTGGGGTAGGATTCATGTGATCCAATGCCTGGATGTGTTTGGGAAGGTGGCTAGGGGCCAGCAGTCCCCTAAAATTAAGATCACCGACAGCGTCCCGAGGGCTCTTTTGGGCGGCCCTCCCACCACCCTATTCCCGTGAGTATCCCCAAAGTTACTGTCAGTGCTGAGTAATTTGACCCTCGGGTGGACCAGGTCATTGCTCTGGTCCCTCCCAGCCACGCAGGGGGAGGCTGTTACAATTCGACATACTGGGGCTACAAATTACTCGTCTCAGTACTCAACAGGGTCCTAGTGTCCAGACGGAATGTGCTGGTGATTTGTGAACCTTATCAGCGAATTTCTTTAAAAAAAATCTCTGAACCTAACATTGATAAAAAATCACCTCAGACTTTAACATTTGTTCATCAAGTGGTGGAATTACAGTGAATTTTATATAGTTTAATTTAAAAATTGTAAAAAAGAGAATAAAGATGGTTTTGGATGTACCAAACCAACAATATTGTTTTCAGAAAATGATACTGGTTGAATTAAACTTTTTTGTGAGATTTGTAGTGTCAGTTCAACGTTATCTTGCAAAAAAAATGTAACAAAGGCTAAAATACTCTGGTAAATATCTGTGTCTTTGGGTTAGTCATTATTTGTGCACACGAAGCAGCTTGACAAGACTGGTATTAATGCTGCCGCAGACATTTCACAGCCTAGGGCATTATAAATGAGCAATGACTGATCAGAACTACTTTTCAAAAAAAAAACAAATTGGGGATTTAAATTGAAAGACTAGAACCAGGCAATTATAATGGAGTTCAAAGTTGGAAACTGTGCACATTTTACATTGCAGCATTGGATTTTGATTTAAATGAATTTCCAGTTTTGATTGAAGACTGAACGAAAATCCTACTCAAGAGGAAAAAAACTTGTGATTTGGGATGTGCATGTAACTGAACAATCCTGATACAATTTCCTATATACAACACTAAGCAGATTTGAATCATTTCTGTGACTTTGAAATCTGTTTGTTCTTATTACATCACAGTGTGATGTCTTATCACTTGTTCGGTTTCCATTTCTCATTAAATATGCTTATTACTCAATATTTTAAAACAATTTGTACTAATCCTGAACTGAATTACCACAGGTAATTAATTAATTAATTGGCAAGCCTTTATACACACTGTCAGTAATCTGTGTCATTGCCTCATGGTTACTTTAAAAAATGGCTGCCTTGATTAATGTTCAATTGGTGACAGAAGTTATGGCAATATGAGGAAACATGTCGGTAGCACAACAAGTGAGGGACCGTTATGGGAAAGTGTGACTTTGTGTTCCTCATGCAAAGCACTGGCACTGAAACAAGAGGTTGAAGAACCTTCTGTACGGTAGTCACTTTTATTTTCACTTGATAAGCTTGCCTAGGAGTAGGAAAAATCGAATTGATGGGATTCTTTACACTTATTTCTGGACAGAATGGAGGCAATACTTCTCTTAGATGTTGAAATGGGATGTATTAATGACGTTTAAAAACAAGGGAACAGGAGAAACAGCATAAAGAGGAGCTACAGCAACAGCGCTGTAGAGAGGACCTAAGCACTTTTCGGGATCCCGAGCTCAAGTCTGGTAGACCAACCCTGTTTGAGGTGGACAAGGAATGGGGATGTTACCCTCGTGCGTCGGTGCCTCTCAGTGAGCCACCTATGACTCTGTCCCCGCCGCTGTACCCAAATCCCGAGAAGATCTGTATAGCTGATTGAGTTAAGATGTGCTCTAGGAAACCAGCAGCACCCTGTTACCTTTACACTGGAGCTAAAAATGTGTTGCTGGAAAAGCGCAGCAGGTCAGGCAGCATCCAAGGATCAGGAGAATCGACGTTTCGGGCATGAGCCCTTCTTCAGGAATGAGGAAAGTGTGTCCAACGTGCTAAGATAAAAGGAGGGACTTGGGGGAGGGGCATTGGAAATGCGATAGGTGGAAGGAGGTCAAGGTGAGGGTGATAGGCCGGAGTGGGTGTGGGGGCGGAGAGGTGAGGAAGAAGATTGCAGGTTAGGAAGGCGGTGCTGAGTCCGAGGGTTGGGACTGAGACAAGGTGGGGGAGGGGAAATGAGGAAACTGGAGAAATCTGAGTTCATCAGGTTGGAGGCGGAAGATGAGGCGCTTTTCCTCCAGCCATTGTGTTGCTATGGTCTAGCGTTGGAGGAGTCCAAGCACCTGCATGTCCTTGGTGGAGTGGGAGGGGGAGTTGAAGTGTTCAGCCACAGGGCGGTTGGGTTGGTTGGTGCGGGTGTCCCAGAGGTGTTCTCTGAAACATTCTGCAAGTATGCGGCCTGTCTCCCCAATATAGAGGGGGCCACATTGGGTGCAGCAGATGCAGTAAATGATGTGCATGGAGGTGCAGGTGAATTTGTGGTGGATATGGAAGGATCCCTTGGGGACTTGGAGGGAAGTAAGGGGGGTGGTGTGGGCGCAAGTTTTGCATTTCTTGTGGTTGCAGGGGAAGGTGTCGGGAGTGTAGGTTGGGTTAGTGGGGGGTGAGGACATGACGAGGGAGTCACGGAGGGAGTGGTCTTTTCGGAACACTGATAGGGATGGGGAGGGAAATATATCCCTGGTGGTGGGGTCCGTTTGGAGGTGGCGGAAATGACGACGGATGATACGATGTATATGGAGGTTGGTGGGGTGGTAGGTGAGGATCAGTGGGGTTCTGTCCTGGTGGCAATTGGAGGGGCGGGAAGTGGAGGAGATGCAGTGGAGAGCATCGTGATCATGTCTGGGGGGAAATTGCGGTCTTTGAAGAAGGAAGCCATCTGGGCTGTACGGTATTGGAACTGGTCCTCCTGGGAGCAGATGCGGCAGAGACGAAGGAATTGGGAATATGGGATGGCGTTTTTACAGGGGGCAGGGTGGGAGGAGGTGTAGTCTAGGTAGCTGTGGGAGTCGGTCGGTTTATAGTAAATGTCCATGGTGATTCGGTCGCCCGAGATAGAAATGGAGGGCTGCACTTTCTGAGGGTGAGAGGTTAGAGTGGGTGAGAGGGGTGGAGAAGTTGAGGCGGTTAATGTCGCAGCGGCAGTTGGCTATGAAGAGATTGAGGGCGGGTAAGAGGCTAGCACGGGATGGACAAGGTGGGGGGAAGGGAAATGAGGAAACTGGAGAAATCTGAGTTCATCCCTTGTGGTTGAAGGGTTCCTAGGTGGAAGATGAAGAGCTCTTCCTCCAGCCGTCATGTTGCTATGGTCTGGCGATGGAGGAGTCCACCTTTGCACTGGAGTTCACCATCTCCATGGCACCCCCAAAACTATGCTCCTCACAAGACAGCTACCAAACGCCTATTCACACATTATCACAGGATATCAACATTCATCAGGCTTTGAAAGTTCATAATTACCTACTTTAAACTGTATGGTGACAATCGTCCATGTGACTGATAAACCTTGTGTTTAATTCATATAAAATATACTGTGTCTGTGTCAGGCAGAGATTTGTGAAGAAGTGTCACCACAAGTAGACACATGGCTACTTTGGGGACATTTTGAATCTCTCACCAGCTGTCCGATATAAAGCTGCTGCTGTTGTACAGAAAACCTGTGTCGTCTGGATTTGTTGGACAAAGCAGACATCAACACCCCTGTCCTATTACTCTACATTTACCCTGACTAATGCACCTAACCTAAACTTCCCTGAACACTATGGGCAATTTAGCATGGCCAATTCACCTAATTTGCACATCTTTGGACAGTGTGAGGAGACCTGAGCACCCAGAAGAAACCCATGCAGACACGGAGAATAAACAAACTCCAAACAGACAGTCTCCCGAGGCTGGAATCGAACCTGGGTCCTGGTGCTATGAGGCAGCAGTGTTAACGACCTTGCCACCCACCTCATCATACTCCCCAGATGCCTCATCTGTTAGAGATGCAAACACTTCACTTGCCCTACCTACCAATGTTGTTTGAATCAACAATACCCACATGGTCACAAGCCATTTAATTTGCTTAGCCACTTTCTTAAATGAAATGAAGAAGGCTTCTATGGCTTTCCTGTCTAACTTTACCAACATTTGAGACATATTTAAACAGAATCCTACCAGGCCTTTGGCTATGATAGTTGCTGTTCAGCTTTGTCCTCATCACTATTCCCCCCCCCTTTACCTTTGCCTCCACCACTTTAAATCAACTTGCCTTTTTTGCCAGCCTCTGAAGTTCCCTCATTATCCATTTTATCGGCTTTTAATTGTAACTCAAATTATTTCATTTCCTTTTCATAGTCAAGCTGTTTGAATTCGTTTGTTCTTTTTTCTACTGCAATTCCCTCTCTCCTTTCCTCACAGGCACAGGGAACCTCAACTTCAGCTTGTCTGCCAATTCTGAACGCTGGGCCTTATTCATCTTCTATAAACCACCCCAAGTGACTTCATCCACACCCAGGAAATTCCCAGCCACTGAAAGTGCCATTATTACACAAGGTACACTTTATTTAAACCAACTGAATGCAACACCCAAAAAGAGATATCAACAATCACCACTCACCGTCATTGAGGTACGGTCTCACTAATGCCTTGCACACTTCCCTACCTTTCTACATTATTTCTTAAGGAATAAATGCTGACATTCCATTTGTCTCTTCCTCCCTTTGTAAACACCCTCCAATTCACAGTCCATAGAACTTTGGAAGATAACTACCAATGCATCCAACACTTCCAGGGCCATTTTCTTTAGTACTCTAGGAAGTAGGTTATCAAACTCTGGTGATTTTATAACCGTTAACTACATTATTTCGCCTGTACCATCTGGTCTGCTATAATGTGGTAGTTAAATTCTTGTGCAATCCTGTGTTATAAGAAAATTGTATAATAGCAGCACCATTTAATATAATGGGACTGGAATCATATTCTAACCAATACAGGCTTGAAAAGTCTGCACTTTGCAAAGAGTGTCCCCACATCATCAATTGCGATACAGTGGATTCACTTTGAGAAAATGTGCATTACAGCAGAACGACCTGTACCATTTTCTTACTTATTCTGAAAACAAACTTCAGTTCTTTCTGAAAGAAAAAAAGCAGAAATAATCCCTGTTCAGTTGAGACAGAACCAAAGTTTGTGTTAAATACTTTTGCCATTTCTTTGTTCCCCGTTATAATTCCCCCGACTTTTTCTCTTCACTCATTTATAGAAGTTTTTATGGTCAGTTTCCATGTTCCCGCCACTTTGACCCTTACTCTCTGCTTTTCCCCTTTTGAACAAAGATTTGTTTTCTTTTGTTAAATTAAATGCTCCTAACCCTCAGGCTGCATTTTCTGGCAGTTTGCCATGTCTCCTCTTTGTATCTGACACTCTCCCTAATTCCTTGTGTTGAGCCAGTTACCTCTATTACTGCTGGACAAGATGGGAATGAATAATTGTTGTAACTCATGTACACGACTTTAGATATGAATCATTGCTGATCCACCATTAACCCTCTTAGCAAGGTTCCCTCACCCACCCCTTTGCAATTTACGTCTCCCACCCTCATCATTCCATTATTTTGATTCAGAGCAGTGGAGGGAGTCCAAAAGCAGGAGACAAGGCTGATGCCCATAATCCTGGCTGTTACTGTAACAACACTCATGTGAGGAACAAGAGCATGCCCAGACTGAGGGTACAGCTGATCGGGGAAAGTGGAGGGAACTTGTGCTTGGAGTCGGAGGAGGTAGGGGAGGTCCTTAATGAATGCTTTGCTTCAGTATTCACTAGTGAGAGGGACCTTGTCATGAGTGAGGACAATGTGAAATAGGCTGATACACTCAAATGGGTTGATGATAAGGAGGAGGATGTGCTGAAAATTTTGAGAAACATGAGGATAGATAAGGCCTCTGGGCCAGATGGGATATACCCTAGCTTACTTTGGGAAGTGAGGTAAGAGATTGCTGCACCTTTGGCAATGATCACTGTTCACTGTCCTCTGGAGTAGTACAAGATTATTGGACGGTGGCAAATGCTATTCCCTCATTTAAGAAAGAGAATATGGATTACAGACCCGCCAGTCTTACATCAGCTGTGAGCAAATTATTGGAGAGGATTCTGAGGGAAAGGATTTATGATTATTTGGGAAAGCAGTTTGATTAGAGATAGTCAGCATGGCTTTGTGCAGGGCAGGACGTGCCTCACAAACATTATTGAATTCTTTGAGGATGTGACAAAACACGTTGATGAAGGCAGACCAGTGGATGTGGTGTATATGGATTTTAGCAAGGCATTTGATAAGGTTCCCCATGGAAGGCTGATTCAGAAAGTTGTTGTGGTTCCGTTCGCTGAGCTGGGAATTTGTGTTGCAGACGTTTCGTCCTCTGTCTAGGTGACATCCTCAGTACTTGGGAGCCCCCTGTGAAGCGCTTCTGTGATCTTGCCTCCGCCATTTATAGTGGTTTGTCCCTGCCACTTCTGGTTGTCAGTTCCAGCTGTCCATTGCAGTGGTCGGTATATTGGGTCCAGGTAGTGTGCTTATTGATTGAATCTGTGGATGAGTGCCATGCCTCATTCAGTTCAGTTCTGGTCATTGTGTTGAGTTCTGGTCACCTCATTATAGGAAGGATGTGGAAGGTTTAGAGAGGGTGCAAGGGAGATTTACCAGGATACTGTCTGGACTGGAGGGCATGTCTTATGAAGAAAGGTTGAGGGAACTAGGGCTTTTCTCAATGGATCAAAGAAGGATGAGCTGTGACTTGATAAATATATACAAGCTGATGAGAGGCAGATACTTTTTCCTTGGATGGAAATGGCTCTCATGTGGGGGTCACAATTTTAGGGGAATTGGAGGAAGGTTTAGGGGAGATGTCAGAGGTAGGTTCTTTACTCAGAGAGTGGTGGGTGATGGAATGCCAGCAGTGGTAGTCGAGTCAGATACATTAGGGACATTTAAGTAACTCTTGGATAGGCACATGGAAGACAGTACAATGAAGGCTATTTGATCCTAGAGTAGGATAAAAGATCAGCACAACATCGCGGACCGAAGGCATTCTCCCCAGGGTTGTGTGGGTCCCCGGAGCCTCCTGAACACCTTCCCCGGGTAGAGGTTACTGGGAGAGGCCACCCACCCGCTTACCCCCTCCGGGGGTGGGGAGGGGGATCCATTCAACCCCGACCTGAGAGGCTTCCCCATGGGAGCGGGGCTCCCGAAATACAGAGAGCCCACACCCTGTGTCCTGCCAACGGGAGAAAGGTCAGTTTTCCCTGTGTCTGTTTCACAGCGAGTAACTCAACCTGTCTGTGTCTGATCTCCCTGGGAACTGGTGACAGAAATCTGTTCATCTCTTTATTGGGTATTTTACTGACACTGGGACCAATCATTGAATCTGCTTCTGCAGCTTGAAGCTCAGGAAAGGAATAAAATACTTTGTCGATAGTGAAATGGCGTCGTGGTAAAAAATGAAGTTTTTTTTTTCAGTTTGTGAACAGCAGATATTTTCCAATCACTGTTATATTCCCAATCCCTGATGGGAATAGGGAGAGTGGATTCCCAGAATGTTGCTGATCCTTCTCTCCATCTCCCTGTGTTTTTCCCGGGTCTCTCCCGGTAAGTCCAGAATTCAGCTTTCCATTCTCTCTCTCTCTCTCTGTGTCTGGGGTGAATGGGAATCTCTTGGGGAGAGTTTGAAATGGGGGATGTTTGACCAGCCGCCTGTTATACAGCCTGCCTGATCTTTTACACATTGAAGGCAGCACAGTCTGGGAGACTCTGATGGGATTTGTGTCCAGGTCTCCTGACAGCAGGATGTAGAAACCCCGAGATCAGAGAAGTTCTGAGCAAATGGGAAATGGTTCCAATGGAGAATTTTAATTTTCACATCGATTGGGAGAAGCTCCATCCGTCCTAATCTAAAACCTTCTTCGAGGTAATTATGTTCCTGTTCTTGTAAGGCAGTAGTAAAATGTGAGCTGGGTTATGGGTTGCCCTCAGTTTGAAATGTGTAAAAATGGTGTATTTTTATTATGAGTTTTAATACTGTGGACTGAAATGGGAAAGCCCTGTTTTCCAGCAGGGATTTACAAGGATGGCTGCATGGTGTGGAAGTAAGGAATTCGATACCTCTTGTGAACCAGCCTTAGGTGACAGTGCGGAGTTTGCACATTCTCCCTGTGTCTATGTGGGTTTCCTCCGGGTGCTCTGGTTTCCTCCCACAGCCACAAAGATGTGCAGGTCAGGTGAATTGGCCATGCTAACTTGCCCCTAGGGTAGGTACATTCGTCAGAGGGAAATGGGACCGGGTGGGTTACTCTTCGGCGGGTCGGTGTGGACTTGTTGGGCCGAAGGGCCTGTTTCCACATTGTACGTAATCTAATCTAACCCTGTTTGTGTAGCTGTTGGTTTCAGCTGAAATATCTCCACCAAGACTGGTATCCCATCACCAAGTCACATATTCATAAGATCTAGGAGCAGAATTAGGCTATTCGGCCCATCAAGCCTGCTCTGCCATTCCATCATGGCTGTTCTGCTCCTCACCTCCATTTTCCTGCCTTCTCCCCATATCCCTTCACCCCATTACCAATTAAACAGCTGTCTAATTCCTCCTTAAATTTACTCACTGCCCTAGCATTCACCGCACTCTGTAACCTCTCCCATTCTATTCCTCCAGATCCCAATCTTTTTTGTCCCCATCCCAATGCTCTCTCTTCACCGCTGACTTTTCCTACCTCATTTCCAAACCCTCCACATTCTCTTCTCACTTCTCAGTGTCTCTCTTCCACGCTCTCCAGTCTCTCTTCCTCACTTCCCAGTTCCTTCCCCTCCCCCTCTCAGGTTTCTTACTGCCAAACCTCCCCATCTCCCTTACAGTCTATTTCCCCCACGCCTGGTTTTCTCCTGACTTCATCCCAAATCTCTCACTGTTATCCCTTTCCAATTTCTTTTCCACCCACTTCGCAGTCTCTCTTCACTCATCTCTCCTGTCCTCGGCCTTTTTTTTTAATCCCCAAACTCTCCTCCCTCCTCCACTTTCTCTTTGCCCTCCATCTCTCTCTTTCTCTCTATCACTTCCTATCTTCTGTCCATTTTTCTGTCTTTCTTCACATGAATCTCTTTTCCTCTTCTTCTACAGTCAATCCACCCCCCTCTCAATCTCTCCCCTCCCCAGTCACTTCACCCCTGCCAGTATCTCACCCTCTTCCCCAGTCTCCTATCTCTTCCCAGAAGCTTCACCTCCCTGTTCTCTCTCCTCTGCCCTCGGTCTGTCTCCTCCCCAGTCTCTATCTTTCCCCAGTGTCTCTCTCTCTCTATTTCTCTCTCTCTCTCTCCACCTCCCCCTCGAGTATATCTCTTCCCCCATCCCCAGTATTTCTCTTCCATCCCTAGTCACAGTCCCTCCCCAGTCTCTTTCCCTCCCCAATGTCTGTCCCTCCCCAGTCTCTGTCCCTCCTCCTGCCTATCCCGCTCCAGTTTCTCTCCCTCCCCATTCGCTCTTCCTCCCCCCCACCACATACTATCTTGTTTTCTAGTTTCTCTCCTCCCAGTTTCCCTCCCAGACTTTACATTGCAGTTTGATAACCAGCTTCTTGAACTGTTTGTATTACAGAGACTAACTCACACACGATCATGTACACAATTGTCTCAGGGGGACAAGATTTCCCTGAGGTCACTGGTGTTGCGGTGGTCAACGGAATACAAACAAGTTACTTTGACAGTGATACCCGTCGCTGTGTCCCCAGGCAGCAGTTCCTGGCTGATTCACTCAGTATGAAATTCTGGGACGATGCTACAGACTTGACAATCACACACACCGGGCTGGCAAAGGAGAATCTGAAATCTATCTTGGAAAGGACAAATCAGACTTCAGGTAAATACTCATCATCAATTGTCCACATTATCCACTTGGTCAGTCTACTCAGATCATCTCCCAGCACTGACCCCTGGGTCACTCCAAGCACTCCATCCCCCAACACTGACCCTGGGTCACTCCACTCAGTCCATCCCCCTGCACTGACTTTGGAATGTAAATTGTAGTGAACACTGGGAACTGATTCTGCAACTTTAACTTGAGATTGGAACCCTTTCTCCTCTGATCAGACTGTGACCCTCATTCCCTACTTCCATCTGATATTTGATCCCCTTTCCCTCTGATCAGACAGTGTGTGATTATCTCTTAATTGATGATTGATCCCTATTTGGTCACTGACAGGAATTCACACTCTCCAATGGATACGTTCTGTTGAGGTCAGTGAAGATGGCTCTGTGAAGAGATTGATGAGATTTGGATTTGATGGAAAGGACTTTATTAATTTAGAGTCAGACAGAATGCGATGGATTGCATCCAATCACTTTGCAGTGATGCTGAAAGAGAAATGGGATTCGGATCAAGCCTGGAACAACTACTGGGAATCATATCTGCAAGGAACATCTGTTGAATGTTTAAATAGATATCTGGAAGCTGGAAAGGAATATTTCACAAGGAAAGGCACGTATTTCAATTTTGATCCCATGTTCTGATCTAACCTCACTGATCTATGAAACCGTTCTCCCATTCCATTCAGTGTCTGTCTATTGTTTGTGTTTTCACCCTTTCCCATCACAGTTCAGCCTGAAGTGTTCATCTCCAGGAGGGAGCCCAGTCGCCAGGACAAGCCATTCGTTCTCTCCTGCCTGGCCACTAGGTTTTATCCTGTAGACATTGAGGTGACCTGGCTAAGGAATGGAGAGGTCATGTCTGAGACCCAATCCTCAGGGGTTCGACCGAACCACGATGGGACCCATCAGATCCAGAAAGAGATTGAGATCAATGCTGGGGATGAGGATCAATATTCCTGTCAAATTGAACACAGCAGCCTGGCAGAGGCCCAGCTCTATCAGTGGGGTAAGGGACTGGTGTGTGTGTGTGTGTGTGTGTGTGTGTGTGTGTGTTGTTTCAACATGGGGTAAGCTCTTCTGCTACTTAAACCAAACACACAGAAAAGCTCACCTCGCCTTGTAATCTGTTAAAGGATGAGTGACAGAAAACTAACCAAATTCCACTATTTAATGAAAAATAACAATGTTATTCTTTAACTCCTAAAGTGAACATTGAACTACAACTATTTACAACTGTAAGCCTCCTTTCTTTGAGATTTATTGTCTACCTCCCACTCTTTCACAATATACTGATCCAAGAAAACCCCTATTAAATTAACAGCAAATCAGTTTTCAAAACCAGCCAGTGCTGTCCAACCTCCTCTGTAGCTTTCCCTGGGCCATCTTTGATCTTCTGCTGCAAAGCTGTTTCATATGAAAAGGTATCTTTCAGAAAGAAAGGTTGTGGGCGGTCTGTATGGCAGAAGGTGCTCATTGTCTCTCTGGCTAACTGTCCAAAATGCCTGCTTTTTATACTCCAAAAACATGGGATTGTCTCATTTGGATCAATGTTGTCAAAACAGTAAAATTCAAAGTCGATTGGATTTTAATACCTTAGGGCATAATTTAAACTGATTGGTTTAATTCAAATTGGTGTGAAAACATAACAACCAAGCTCAGCTATTTGTTTCACAGCCAAATGTTACATTTTTAATTTTCCAGCACACTGTGCCATGACCGGTGTTTGCCAGCTTGCACTCTCTCTTCAAGGTACAGTACACACCTTCAACTTCATAATAGTGTGTACAACCCATTAATAAAGGAACAGGCATTTGGAGAGTGAATTTGGGTGAGATCCAATACAATGTGTCAACCAATCCCAACAGTTCCCAATGGGCAGGATCTGTTACAATGGTCCCAATCAACACAGAATTGGGACTGGAAATGGGAACAGAGGCAATGCTTATATTATTACATTGTGTTTCAGAAATCCGACAAAACAGTGTGGAACATATCTATCTTGTAATTTTGATTGGATTATTGGCTGCAATGGCTGTAATATTCGGAATAATCATCTGGAAAAGGCACTGGAGAGGTAAGAATCAGAAAGAGGGGAGTGTGGAACTGAGGGGACAGAGTGAGTGTGGGGGAATCTCCAGGACTGGGAGTACAGGGCACTGTGTTGAATGGAACTGATTGAATTCCCACACACAGATACACACGTATAAACACATCTTGTTCCCTGTCTGATCTTCCTTTTTCAGATCGGCCCAGACCAGGTCTAATATTGATCATTAAACCCATCACACACACTTACATCCTCACTGACTGAATATCAATGGGCTGGGAGAGATTTCCAGAATCTCCATAAGGTGTAAGGATGGAGGGGAGTGTGGGAATGAGGATCTCTGACACAATCTCCATTCCCTCACACTTGTTGTGTTCTCACTCTCTCTGAGAATGGATTATTCCCCATCCTAATGGACATTTATTTTGTTTCTGCAGGTTCACCAAGTGGGACCTACACAACAGCTCCCAGTAAGTGACTGAGGGGACAGAATGTTGGGAATGATGGGAGAGGGATTGGAAGGTGTAGTGTTACATGCTCCTCAGTGTGCCTCAGGGTGACACACATCAGAATCCTCATGGTGCAGTTCCTCAATCACCAGTACCTTATCCTCCTCTTCCTCAGCTCCATTCTGCCCTACCCCTCTCCTTCAATTGCCATCTGCCATTCCCTCATCCCCAATCCCTCTCCCTCCCCTCCTTCACCTTTGACTCCCTCTGTACTGTGCTGTGTGAGTCTGGTTAATTAATGCTGAGGGTGATTAAATCCTGGGTGCACTGAGTGATACAGAATATCTCACACACTGTCTCGTTTTATACTTTGTTCCATTTCTCACAGTCTGTTTTTATTTTCTGAGCT